>NC_053026.1:594288099-594415962 GCF_003073215.2 Triticum urartu
AACATAGAGTTTGTCAAAGGATATGTTTCATGGTTTTGTGCTTCCTTATCTTCAACCACTATTGTGTAGAGTCTTGGTGATGTAGAGATCGCTCAGGATATGAGTGAGTCGCAATCTCATGGAATTAGATTCAACCAAGCACCTACATGGGTTAGACAACATGCAAGGTGCAAATATATCCAAGACATAAGATAGTTATCATAAGAGATATATCATGGATTAGTCATAAGCTCATGTCTTGCATGTATCCAATGGAGTTTCTACTCCAAGTTCGAAGCATCAATGATGTTCAATTCTCCTCTCAACCTGCAAAACACTTTCTCATCAAGTGGTTTAGTGAATATATCCGCTAATTGCTTATCGGTGCGAACATGCTTAAGATTGATGTCACCCTTAGCAACATGATCTCGAATGAAATGATGACGAACTTCAATATGCTTAGTTCGAGAATGTTGTACAGGATTATGACCAATTTTGATAGCACTTTCAATGTCACAAAGCAGTGGAACATGTTTCACATAAATCCCGTAATCTTTAAGAGTTTGGGTCATCCAAAGTAATTGAGCACAACATGAACCAGCGGCAATGTATTCCGCTTCGGCGGTGGATAAGGATACTGAGTTTTGTTTCTTGGAAGACCAAGACACAAGAGATCTACCAAGAAATTGACAAGTACCCGAAGTGGACTTTCTATCAACCTTGTCTCCGGCATAATCCGAGTCAGAATAGCCAACAAGATCAAAAGAAGACCTCTTAGGATACCAAATGCCAAAATTTGGTGTATGGATTAAATATCTCACTATCCTTTTCACAGCCTTAAGATGACAATCTTTAGGAGCAGCTTGATATCGTGCACACATGCACACACTTAGCATAATATCGGGACGTGAAGCACATAGGTATAACAATGAACCAATCATAGAGCGACAAACCTTTTGATCAACCGGTTCACCATCTTTGGTCAAATCATTATGTCCACTAGTAGGCCTAGGTGTAGACATACCTTTGCATTCTTGCATATTGAACTTCTTGAATAAGTCCTTGGTGTACTTTGTTTGAGAGACAAATGTACCTTCCTTAGTTTGCTTGATTTGCAACCCGAGAAAGAATTTGAGTTCACTCATCATAGACATCTCAAACTTCTCTGACATTAGCTTTCCAAACTTTTCACTAAAGAGAGGGATAGTTGAACCAAATATGATATCATCAACATAAATTTGGCATACGAATAGTTCTCCATTAACCCTTTTAGTAAAAAAGAGTAGAATCAATTTTACCAATTTCAAAACCACTTGTAGTAAGGAACTTGGTCAAGCATTTATACCATGCTCTAGGAGCTTGTTTAAGACCATAAAGAGCTTTGTGAAGTTTGTAAACATGATTTGGTTTCTTAGGATTGATAAAGCCGGGAGGTTGTTTGACATAAACTTCCTCCTCTATTTCACCATTTAGAAAAGCACTCTTAATGTCCATTTGGTACAAGGTGATATTATGGTGATTAGCATAGGCAAGTAAGATGCGAATGGACTCAAGTCTAGCAACGGGAGCATATGTCTCACCATAGTCCATACCTTCGACTTGTGTGTAACCTTGGGCGACGAGACGTGCTTTGTTGCGAAACACTTGTCCATCTTCATCTTGCTTGTTACGGAACACCCATTTGGTACCAATGATGTTGTGGTTGTTGTCGGGCTTCTCGACCAATGTCCAAACTTGGTTTCTCTCAAAATTATGTAGCTCTTCATGCATAGCGTTTATCCAATCTGGATCTTCCAATGCTTCTTCAACCTTCATAGGTTCAATGCTAGAGATGAATGAATAGTTTTCACAAAAGTTAGCTAAACGAGTTTTTGAGCGAGTGATTCTCCCGGTTTGTATATCATTGAGGATTTGCTTGACGGGATGATCTTTGGCAATTCTTGCTCGAACTCGTGAGAGCTTTTGCTTGGGTCTTCGTTGAGCATCTTCTTCATCTTGTTCTTCTTCTTGGCCTTCTTCATTGTTGACGTCGTCATTCTCTTGTCGTGGTGGAGAAGGAGGTTGTTGATATTCGTCTTGACGTATTTCCTCATTTTCTTCATCTTGATGTGTCCCACTTGTGGATGCTTCCGTGTCGATTCTTGGTTCACCTTGTCGTGAAGTAGAAGCTTCCACTTGGACGGATGAAGTACTCTCCTTCACCTCCGTTGGACGAATTTTGCCAATGGACAAGTCTTGAATTGCTTCTGAAGGGTCTTTGTCTCCTACATCAATTGGCAATTGCTCTACTTGCGAGCCATTAGATTCATCAAACTTCACATCTACCGTCTCTTCAACCTTTCGGGTGAAATTGTTGTAGACACGGTAAGTGTGAGAGTTTGAGCCATAACCAAGTAGAAAACCTTCATGAGATTTAGGAGCAAACTTTGAACGACGATGCTTATCAAGAATGTAGCACTTTGAGCCGAATACTCGAAAGTATCCAACTTGACGCTTGTTACCGGTGAGGAGCTCGTATGCCGTCTTGCCGAGTAGCTTGTGAAGATATAAGCGATTTGTTGCGTGACAAGCTGTCTCAACCGCTTCTGCCCAAAAGTGCTTTGGCGTCTTATATTCATCAAGCATCGTTCTTGCCATTTCGATGAGCGTCCGGTTCTTCCTCTCAACAACTCCATTTTGTTGAGGTGTGTACGTAGCCGAGAACTCGTGTGAAATCCCTTCTTCGTCAAGAAAGGTGTCCACATTTGCGTTCTTAAACTCCGTTCCGTTGTCACTCCGAACCTTTTTGATCTTCACATCAAACTGATTTTGGGCCTTCCTAGTGAAGTTTCTGAAGATCTTCTGGACCTGCGATTTGTCATTAAGAAAGAACACCCACGTAAATCCTGAAAAGTCATCAACTATAACTAGACCAAAAGAATTTCCACCGAGACTCTTGTAGGCGTTGGGACCAAAAAGATCCATGTGAAGTAGCTCGAGTAGCCTCCTTGTGGTCATGATGTTCTTCACGGGATGTCTTCCTCCAACCTGTTTACCTGCTTGACAAGCACTGCAAAGTCTATCCTTATCAAATATGACATCGTTGACTCCAAGGATATGATTTCCTTTAATAAGCTTGTCAAGGTTTCTCATGCCAACGTGACCTAGTCGTCTATGCCACAACCAACCTTTTGAGGATTTAGCAACAAAGCAAGTTTTAGGTTGTGCCTTTTTAGAGAAATCGACAATGTAAAGATCACCTCTACGCATACCCGTAAAGACCATTTTATGATTGTCTCGACGAAATACTTGGCAATCTACCTCAGTAAATAGGACATTCAAACTGAAATCAGCAAGTCTAGATACTGAAAGTAAGTTGTAGCCAAGAGATTCAACGAGCATGACATTTTGAATGGAACTATCATGTGAGATGGCCACCTTACCAAGGCCAACCACTTTACCCTTTGAATTATCACCAAAGGTGACATATTTTCGAGGGCCGTCATTTTCAGCAAGCTCACGAAACATCTCTTCATCTCCGGTCATATGATCAGTACATCCACTATCAAGAACCCATTCCTTTCCTCCTGATTCATATCCCCGAAGATTTGCCATAAGACCAAAATGTCTCATTGCATCATCAAGATCGAATTCACTATCATCATCATCATAATATTCATGTTCATCATGATCTTGTGATTCATCATTTCCTAGAGAGGGTAATTCATCAGATAAATGATCATCAAAGTGGTCACTTTTATGAATTCTTATAGCTTTGAGTATGATATCATTAATGATTCCAACATCTCCTTTAGCATGCTTAAGATTGGCAAGTTCAAAAAGACATTTACCAAAACTAGGATCACTAGAGTTCATCTTACTCAAGGCAATAGATATATGGAGAATTTCATCCAAAGTTTTCAAGGAATAATCAGGAAATCGTTCCTCAAGAAATTTCCATATGGTATAGGAACAATTGTGAGTAGGCAAACTAGCAATCAAATTTTTGGGCAATCCTCTAATGATGAGCTCAATAGTTCTAAGATTGTGAATCATGTCAATATCTTCATCTAGGGTAGGATGCAAGGGATCAATATGGGGTGCACAAGGGCTAGCAATATACTTGTTCAAATGATATTGATTGAAGATTACAAGCATCTCATTTTCCACTCATGAAAGTACTTTCCATCAAGAATAGGCACTCTATGTCTAAGACTCCCTAATGTAGACACATCCATCTTCCTCCAATGGTGATTAAACCAAGGCAATGGAGACCAAAGCTCTGATACCACTTGTAGGATCTAGAAGTAGATGTGTCTAGAGGGGGGTGATTAGACACTTAGTGCTAAAGTTGCAATTTTTAAGCTTTTTTGGTTTAAGTGGAGTTTAGGCACAATTTCAACACACACAATACATATCAAGCAAGCATGCAAGGAGTATATGAGCAGCGGAATGTAAAGCATGCAACTTGCAAGAATGTAAAGAGAAGGGTTTGGAGAATTCAAACGCAATTGGAGACACGGATGTTTTTCCCGTGGTTCGGATAGGTGGTGCTATCCTACATCCACGTTGATGGAGACTTCAACCCACGAAGGCTAACGGTTGCGCGAGTCCACACAGGGCTCCACCCACGAAGGGTCCACGAAGAAGCAACCACCCACAAAGGGTCCACGAAGAAGCAACCTTGTCTATCCCACCATGGCCATCGCCCACACAGGACTTGCCTCACTAGCGGTAGATCTTCACGAAGTAGGCGATCTCCTTGCCCTTACAAACTCCTTGGTTCAACTCCACAATCTTGGCGGAGGCTCCCAAGTGACACCTAGCCAATCTAGGAGACACCACTCTCCAAGAAGTAACAAATGGTGTGTAGGTAATGAACTCCTTGCTCTTGTGCTTCAAATGATAGTCTCCCCAACACTCAACTCTCTCTCATAGGATTTGGATTTGGTGGAAAGAAGGTTTGAGTGGAAAGCAACTTGGGAAGGCTAGAGATCAAGATTCATATGGTAGGAATGGAATATCTTGGTCTCAACACATGAGTAGGTGGTTCTCTCTCAGAACATATGAGTTGGAATGGTGTGTGTGTTCTGATGGCTCTCTCATCGAATGAGAAGGAGGTGGAGGGGTATATATAGCCTCCACACAAAATCCAACCGTTACACAGTTTTCCAATCTCGGTGGGACCGAATCAATAAACTCGGTCGGACCGAAAATGTAAACCTAGTGACCGTTAGTGATTTCGGTGGGACCGACTGGATCAACTCGGTGGGACCGATGTGCTAGGGTTAGGGTAAATCCAAAACTCGGTTTGACCGATTACTCAAACTCGGTGGGACCGATTTGGGTAATAAGTGAAACTGAGATTTGGTCAAGCAAACTCGGTGGGACCGATTGCATATCTCGGTGGGACCGAGAATATTACAATGGGTAACAGAGAGTTTGCAAGCCCATCTCGGTGAGACCGAGATCCCATCGGTGAGACCGAACTGATTAGGGTTTGGAAGTGGCTTATGACAAGTGAAACTCGGTGGCGCCGGATAGGAAGAATCGGTAGGACCGAGTTTGGCTTAGGGTTTAGGTCATATGTGGATATGGGAAAGTAGTTGAGGATTTTGGAGCATATCATTAAGCACATGAAGCAAGAGGCTCATTAAGCAACACCTCATCCCTCCTTGATAGTATTGGCTTTTCCTAAAGACTCAATGTGATCTTGGATCACTAAAATATAAAATGAAGAGTCTTGAGCTTGAAGCTTTAGCCAATCCTTTGTCCTTAGCATCTTGAAGGAGTTCCCACAACCTTTAGTCCATGCCACTCCATTGTTGAACTTATCTGAAACATGCTAGATCGAAATGTTAGTCCAACAAGAGATATGTTGTCATCAATTATCAAAACCACCTAGGGAGCACTTGTGCTTTCAAAGGGACCAGCCCCTAGCTGGGCTGGGGCGCCTTCCACCAAGGCCCAAGGCGCCCTCAAGAGGAGAGGGGGCAAACCCTAGGGGCAGATGGGCCCTAAGGCCCACCCTAGGTGCGCCCCCCTCTCTCTCCCCCTTGGCCGCCACCCAGATGGGATCTGGGGGCTGCCGCCACCCCTAGGGAGGGAACCCTAGGTGGGGGCGCAGCCCCTCCCCTCCCCCTATATATAGTGGAGGTTTTGGGACTGCCCAACACGCGAGTCTCCCTCTCCCAAGGCGCAGCCCTACCTCTCTCCCTCCTCGTCTCTCGTAGTGCTTGGCGAAGCCCTGCAGGAGTACCGCGCTCCTCCACCACCACCACGCCGTTGTGCTGCTGCTGGATGGAGTCTTCCCCAACCTCTCCCTCTCTCCTTGCTGGATCAAGGCATGGGAGACGTCACCGGGCTGCACGTGTGTTGAACGCGGAGGCGCCGTTGTTCGGCGCTTAGATCGGAATCGACCGCAATCTGAATCACCACGAGTACGACTACCTCATCCGCGTTCTTGCAACGCTTCCGCTTAGCGATCTACAAGGGTATGTAGATGCACTCCCTTTCCCCTCATTGCTAGATTACTCCATAGATTGATCTTGGTGATACGTAGAAAATTTTAAATTTCTGCTGCGATCCCCAACAGTGGCATCATGAGCTAGGTCTATGCGTAGTTTCTATGCACGAGTAGAACACAAGTTGTTGTGGGCGTCGATTTTGTCAATTTACTTGCCGTTACTAGTCTTATCTTGATTCAACGGCATCGTGGGATGAAGCGGCCTGGACCGACCTTACACGTACTCTTACATGAGACAGGTTCCACCGACTGACATGCACTAGTTGCATAAGGTGGCTAGGGCGTGTCTGTCTCTCCCACTTTAGTCAGACCGGATTCGATGAAAAGGGTCCTTATGAAGGGTAAATAGAAATTGGCATATCACGTTGTGGTTTTGGTGTAGGTAAGAAACGTTCTTGCTAAGAAACCTATAGTAGCCAAATAAAATTTGCAACAACAATTAGAGGACGTCTAACTTGTTTTTGCAGCATATGCCGTGTGATGTGATATGGCCAAAAGGATGTGATGAATGATATATGTGATGTATAAGATTGATCATGTTCTTGTAATAGGAATCACGACTTGCATGTCGATGAGTATGACAACCGGCAGGAGCCATAGGAGTTGTCTTAATTTATTTATGACCTGCATGTCAACATAAGCGTCATGTAATTACTTTACTTTATTGCTAACCGTTAGTCGTAGTAGTAGAAGTAATAGTTGCTGAGACAACTTCACGAAGACACAATGATGGAGATCATGGTGTCATGCCGGTGACGATGATGATCATGGCGCCCCAAAGATGGAGATCAAAAGGAGCAAAAGTGATATTGGCCATATCATGTCACTATTTGATTGCATGTGATGTTTATCATGTTTTACATCTTATTTGCTTAGAACGACGGTAGCTTAAATAAGATGACCCCTCGCAATAATTTCAAGAAAGTGTTCCCCCTAACTGTGCACCTTTGCGAAGGTTCGTTGTTTCGAAGCACCACGTGATGATCGGGTGTGATAGATTCTAACGTTCGAATACAACGGGTGTAAGCCAGATTTACACACGCAATACACTTAGGTTGACTTGACGAGCCTAGCATGTACAGACATGGCCTCGGAACAAGGAAGACCGAAAGGTCTAACATGAGTCGTATAGAAGATACGATCAACATGAGGATGTTCACCGATGATGACTAGTCCGTCTCACGTGATGATCGGACACGGCCTAGTTGACTCGGATCATGTATCACTTAGATGACTAGAGGGATGTCTATCTAAGTGGGAGTTAATTATATAATTTGATTAGATGAACTTATTTATCATGAACAATAGTCTAAGTTGTCTTTGCAAAAAGGGTTGTAGATCAATAGCCCGCGTTGTAGCTCCCTGTTTCAATATGTTCCTAGAGAAAGATTAAGTTGAAAGATATTGTAAGCAATAATGCGGACTAGGTCCGTTGCCTGAGGAGTGTCCTCACTGCTACACAGAAGGCTTATGTCTTTGATGCACCGCTCGATGTGCCAACCCCTCCAGCGTCGTCTGTGGATGTTATGAACATCTGACAGATACGTCCTGATGACTACTTGATAGTTTAGCACACCATACTTTACGGCTTAGAATCGGGATTCCAATGACGTTTTGAACGCCATAGAACATATGAGATGTTCCAAGAGCTGAAATTGGGATTTCAGGCTCATGCCCGTGTTGAGAGGTATGAGACCTGTGACAAGTTCTTTGCCTACAAGATGAAGGAGAATAGCTCAGCTAGTGAGGATGTGCTAAGAATGTCTGGGTGCTACAATAACTTGAATCAAGTGGGAGTTAAACTTCTAGATAAGATAGTGATTGATAGAGTTCTCTAGTCACTATCACTAAGCTACTAGATCTTCGTGATGAACTATGACATGCAAGGGATGGAGATGATCCCGGAGCTGTTCGTGGTGCTTAAGACCGCAAAAAGGTAGAAATCAAGAAGGAGCATCAAGTGTTGATGGTTTAACAAGACCACTGGTTTCAAGAAGGGCAAGGGCTAGAAGGGAAACTTCATGAATGGCAAACCAGTTGCCGCTCCAGCGAAGGAACCCAAGGTTGAACCCAAACCCGAGTCTAAGTGCTTCTATTGTAAGGGGAACGGTCACTGGTAGCGGAACTACCCCAAATGCATGGTAGATAAGAAGGCTGGCAACTTCAACAAAGTATATACGTGTTATTAATGTGTACCTTACCAGTACTCCTGGTAGCACCTGGGTATTAGATACCGGTTCAGTTGCTATTATTGGTGACTTGAAGCAAAAGCTACGGACTAAACGGAGACTGGCTAAGGGCGAGGGGACGATGTGTTTTGGAAGTGTTTCCAAAGTTGATGAGATCACCATCGCACGCTCCATCTGCCTTCGGGATTAGTATTGAACCTAGATAAATGTTATCAGGTGTCTATGTTGAGCATGAATATGATTAGATCATGTTCATTGCAATATGGTTGTTCATTTAAGTTAGAGAATAATGGTTATTCTATTTACATGAATAATACCTTTCAAGGTCATGCACCCTATGTGAATGGTTCATTGAATCTCGGTCGTGGTAATACACATGTTCACGCCAAAAGATGTAGAGTTAAGAATGATAGTACCACTTTCTTATGGCACTGCCGCTTAGGTCATATTGGCGTAAGATGCATGAAGAAACTCCATGTCGATGGATGTTTGGAGTCACTTGATTTTGAATCGCTTGACACATGCCAGCCATGCATCATGGGCAGGATGACTAAGACCCTGTTTTCAGGTACAATGAAACGGGCAACTGACTTGTTGGAAATCGTACATGCTGATGTGTGTGATCCAATAAGAATTGAGGCGTGCGGTGGACATCGCTATTTTCTCATCTTCACTGACGATTTGAGTAGATATGGGTATATTTACTTAATGAAGCACAAGTCTGAAACATTTGAAAAGTTCAAGCAATTTCAGAGTGAAGTTAAGAACCATCATAACAAGAAGATCAAATTCCTACGATCTGATCGATGGAGAATTTCTGAGTTATGAGTTTGGCAATCACTTAACACATTGTGAAATTGTTTCACAGTTGACACCACCTGGAACACCACAGCGTAATGGCATGTCCGGACGTCGTAATCAAACCTTATGAGATATGGTGCGATCTATGATGTCTCTTACCGATCTACCGCTATCATTTTGAGGTTATGCGTTAGAGACAGCTGCATTCACTTTAGATAGGGCACCATCTAAGTCCGTTGAGACGATGTCGTATGAACATTGGTTTGGCAAGAAACCAAAGTTGTCGTTTCTTAATATTTGGTGCTGCGATGCTTAAGGCTTCAGCCGAAAAAGCTCGAACCCAAAGCGGACAAATACATCTTCATAGGATACCCAAAGGTAATAGTTGGATATACCTTCTATCTCAGATCCGAGGGCAAAGTGTTTGTCGCTAAGAACGGGTCCTTTCTCGAGAAGGAGTTTCTCTCGAAAGAATTGAGTGGGAGGAAGATAGAACTTGATGAGGTTGTTGAACCTCTACTTCAACCAGAAAGTGGTACAACACAGAAAGATGTTTCTGTGGCGCCTACGTCGGTTGAAGAGGAAGTTAATGATAGTGATCATGAAGCTTCGGATCAAGTTGCTATCGAACCTCGTAGGTCGACAAGGATATGTACTACTCCTGAGTGGTACGGTGATCCTGTCTTAGATATCATGTTGGACAACAATGAACCTACGAGCTATGGAGAAGCGATGGTGGGCCCATATTCCGACAAATGGTTAGAAGCCATGAAATCCGAGATAGGATCCATGTATCAGAACAAAGCATGGACTTTGGTGGACTTGCCCATTGATCGGCAAGCCATTGAGATAAATGGATCTTTAAGAAGAAGACGGACGTGGACGGTAATGTTACCGTCTATGAAGCTCGACTTGTGGAAAAGAGTTTTCCACAAGTCCAAGGAGTTGACTACGATGAGATTTTCTCACCCGTAGCGACGTTTAAGTCTGTCGGAATCATGTTAGCATTAGCTATATTTTTCGATTATGAAATCTGACCAATGGATGTCAAAACAAGTTTTCTTACCAGTTTTCGTAAGAAAAAGTTGTATGTGATACAATAAAATGTTTTGTCGATCCTAAGGATGCTAAAAGGTATGCTAGCTCTAGCGATCCTTCTATGGACTAGAGCAAGCATCTCGGAGTCGGAATATATGCTTTGATGGAGTGATCAAAGCTTTTAGGTTTATACAATGTTTGCTAGAAACTTGTATTTACAAGAAAGTGAGTGGGAGCACTACAACATTTCTGATAAGTATATGTGGATTACATATTGTTGATCTGAAATAATGTAGAATTTCTGGAAAGCATAAACGGTTGTTTGAAGAGTGATTTTCAAAGGAAGACCTGGATAAAGCTGATTACATATTGGGCATCAAGATCTATAGAGATAGATCAAAACACCTGATGATACTTTCAAAGAACGCACACCTTGACATGATTTTGAAGGAGTTCAAAATAGATCAGTCAAAGAAGGGATTCTTACCTGAGTTGTAAGGTGTGAAGTTGAGTAAGACTCAAAGCTTGACCACGGAAGAAGAAAGATCAAGGACGAAGGTCGTCCCCTATGCTTTTGTCATAGGCTCTATACGGTATGCCATGCTGAGTACCGCACCTGATTTGTGTCTTGCCACATGTCTGGCAAGAGGGTACAAAGGTGATCCAGGAGTGGATCACTGGACAGTGGTCAAAATTATCCTTAGAGGAATAAGGAAATATTTCTCGGTAATGGAGGTGATAAAGAGTTCGACGTTAAGAGTTACTTTGATGCAAGCTTTAACACCTATCCGGATGACTATGAGCAGAAAAACCGGATATGTATAATGGAGCAACCATTTGGAATAGCTCCAAGTGGAACGTGGTAGCAGCATGTACGATATGACATAAAGTTTTGCAAAGTACATGTGGATCTGATTGTTGCAGACCCGTTGACTATAACCTCTCTCACAAGCATAACATGATCAAACCCAGAAATCAATGAGTGTTAATCACATAATGATGTGAACTGGATTATTGACTCTAGTAAACTCTTGGGTGTTAGTCACATGGCGATGTGACCAATGAGTGTTAATCATATAGCGATGTGAACTAGATTATTGACTCTAGTGCAAGTGGGAGACTGTTGGAAATATGCCCTAGAGCCAATAATAAATTGGTTATTATTATATTCCCTTGTTCATGATAATTGTTTATTATCCATGCTATAATTGTATTGATAGGAAACTCAGATACATGTGTGGATACATAGGCAACACCATGTCCCTAGTGAGCCTCTAGTTGACTAGTTCGTTGATCAATAGATGGTTACGGTTTCCTGACCATGGACATTAGATGTCGTTGATAACGGGATCACATCATTAGGAGAATGATGTGATGGACAAGACCCAATCCTAAGCCTAGCACAAGATCGTATAGTTCGTCTGCTAAAGCTTTTCTAATGTCAAGTATCATTTCCTTTGACCATGAGATTGTGCAACTCCCGGATAACGTAGGAATGCTTTGGGTGTACCAAACGTCACAACGTAACTGGGTGGCTATAAAGGTGCACTACAGGTATCTCCGAAAGTGTCTGTTGGGTTGGCACGAATCGAGACTGGGGTTTGTCACTCCGTGTAACGGAGAGGTATCTCTAGGCCCACTCGGTAGGACATCATCATAATGTGCACAATGTGACCAAGGAGTTGATCACGGGATGATGTGTTACGGAACGAGTAAAGAGACTTGCCGGTAACGAGATTGAACAAGGTATCGGGATACTGACGATTGAATCTCGGGCAAGTATCATACCAGTGGACAAAGGGAATTGTATACGAGATTGATTGAATCCTTGGCATCGTGGTTCATCCAATGAGATCATAGTGGAACATGTGGGAGCCAACATGGGTATCCAGATCCCGTTGTTGAATATTGACCAGAGAGATGTCTCGGTCATGTCTGCATGATTCCCGAACCCGTAGGGTCTACACACTTAAGGTTCGATGACGCTAGGGTTATAGGGAAAGTATGTATGCGGTTACTGAATGTTGTTCAGAGTCCCGGATGAGATCCCGGACGTCACGAGGAGTTCCGGAATGGTCCGGAGGTAAAGATTGATATATAGGAAGTGTGGATTTGGCCACCGGAAGTGTTCCGGGCATCACCGGTAATGTACCGGGACCACCGAAAGGGTTCCGGGGGTCCACCGGGAGGTGCCACCAGCCCCGGAGGCTTTCGTGGGCCAAGAGTGGGAAGGGACCAGCCCCTAGGTGGGCTGGGGCACCTCCCACCAAGGCCCAAGGCGCCCTCAAGAGGAGAGGGGGCAAACCCTAGGGGCAGATGGGCCCTAAGGCCCACCCTAGGTGCGCCCCCCTCTCTCTCCTCCTTGGCCGCCACCCAGATGGGATCTGGGGGCTGCCGCCACCCCTAGGGAGGGAACCCTAGGTGGGGGCGCAGCCCCTCCCCTCCCCCTATATATAGTGGAGGTTTTGGGACTGCCCAACACGCGAGTCTCTCTCTCCCAAGGCGCAGCCCTACCTCTCTCCCTCCTCGTCTCTCGTAGTGCTTGGCGAAGCCCTGCAGGAGTACCGCGCTCCTCCACCACCACCACGCCGTCGTGCTGCTACTGGACAGAGTCTTCCCCAACCTCTCGATCTCTCCTTGCTGGATCAAGGCATGGGAGACGTCACCGGGCTGCACGTGTGTTGAACACGGAGGCGCCGTTGTTCGGCGCTTAGATCGGAATCGACCGTGATTTGAATCGCCACGAGTACGACTACCTCATCCGCGTTCTTGCAACGCTTCCACTTAGCGATCTACAAGGGTATGTAGATGCACTCCCTTTCCCCTCGTTCCTAGATTACTCCGTAGATTGATCTTGGTGATGCGTAGAAAATTTTAAATTTCTGCTACGATCCCCAACACAATGATCGTTTAGTTTGTAGCTATTGCTTTCTTCATGACTTATATGTTCCTATGACTATGAGATTATGCAACTCCCAGGTACCGGAGGAACACTTTGTGTGCTACCAAACGTCACAACGTAACTGGGTGATTATAAAGGTGCTCTATAGGTGTCTCTGATGGTGCTTGTTGAGTTGGCACAGATCGAGATTAGGATTTGTCACTCCGATTGTCGGAGAGTTATATCTGGGCCCTCACGGTAATGCACATCACTATAATCCTTGCAAGCATTGTGACTAATGAGTTAGTTGCGGGATGATGCATTACGGAACTAGTAAAGAGACTTGCTGGTAACAAGATTGAACTAGGTATGAGGATACCGACGACCGAATCTCGGGCAAGTAACATACCGATGACAGAGGGAACAACGTATGTTGTTATGCAGTTTGACCGATAAAGATCTTGGTAGAATATGTAGGAGCCAATATGAGCATCCAGGTTCTGCTATTGGTTATTGACTGGAGACGAGTCTCGGTCATGTCTACATAGTTCTCAAACCCGTAGGGTCCGCACGCATAACGTTCGGTGACGATCGGTATTATGAGTTTATGTGTTTTGATGTACTAAAGGTAGTTTGGAGTCCCGGATATGATCACGGACATGACGAGGAGTCTCGAAATGGTCGAGACATAAAGATCGATATATTGGATGACAATGTTTGGACTTTGGAAGGGTTCCGGGCAAGTTCGGACAAATACCGGAGTACCGAGGTTTACCGGAGCCCCCCGGGGAGTGTAATGGGCCTATTGGGCCTTAGTGGAGAAGAGGAGGGGCGGCCAGGGCAGGCCGCGCGCCCCCTCTCCCTCTAGTACGAATTGTACAAGGAGGGGGCCGGCGCCCCCCTTTCCTTCCCCCTCTCTCCTCCTTCCCTCTCTCCTACTCCTACTCTTGGAAGGGTTGGAGCCCTACTCCCGATGGGAGTAGGACTCCCCTTGGGGCGCGCCTAGGAGGGCCGGCCTCTCCCCCTCCTCCACTCCTTTATATATAGGGGAGGCGGCACCCCATAGACACACAAGTTGATCAGTTGATCTTTTAGCCATGTGCAGTGTCCCCCTCCACCATAACCCACCTCGGTCATATTGTAGCAGTGCTTAGGCGAAGCCCTGCGTCGGTAGCATCATCATCACCGTCATCACGCCATCGTGCTGACGGAATTCTCCCTTGAAGCTCTACTGGATCGGAGTTTGTGGGACATCACCGAGCTGAACGTGTGCTGAACTCGAAGGTGTCGTGCGTTAGGTACTTGGGTCGGTCGGATCGTGAAGACGTATGACTACATCAACTACGTTCTCATAACGCTTCCGCTTACAGTCTACGAGGGTACATGGACGACACTCTCCCCTCTCGTTGCTATGCATCACCATGATCTTGCGTGTGTGTAGGAAAATTTTGAAATTACTACGTTCCCCAACAAGAACGGTTCTTGCTAGAAGCCCATAGCAGGCACATAAAACTTGCAACAACAAAGTAGAGGACGTCTAACTTGTTTTTGCAGGGCTTGCTGTGATGTGATATGGTCAAGACGTGATGATATATAAATTGTTGTATGAGATGATCATGTTTTGTAATAGTTATCGGCAACAGGCAGGAGCCATATGGTTGTCGCTTTATTGTATGAAATGCAATCGCAATGTAATTGTTTTACTTTATCACTAAGCGGTAACGATAGTCGTAGAAGCAATAATTGGCGAGACGACAATGATGCGACGATGGAGATCAAGGTGTCAAGCCAGTGACGATGGTGATCATGATGATGCTTTGGAGATGGAGATCAAAGGCACAAGATGATGATGGCCATATCATATCACTTATTTTGATTGCATGTGATGTTTATCCTGTATGCATCTTATTTTGCTTAGTACGGTGGTAGCATTATAAGATGATCCCTCACTAAATTTCAAGGTATAGGTGTTCTCCCTGAGTATGCACCGTTGCGATAGTTCTTCGTGCTGAGACACCACGTGATGATCGGGTGTGATAAACTCTACGTTCACATACAACGGGTGCAAGCCAGTTTTGCACATGCAGAATACTCGGGTTAAACTTGACGAGCCTAGCATATGCAGATATGGCCTCGGAACACTGAGACCAAAAGGTTGAGCGTGAATCATATAGTATATATGATCAACATAGTGATGTTCACCATTGAAAACTACTCCATCTCACGTGATGATCGGGCATGGTTTAGTAGATATGGATCACGTGATTATTTAGATGACTCGAGGGATGTCTATATAAGTAGGAGTGCTTAAGTAATATGATTAATTGAACTTAAATTTATCATGAACTTAGTCCTGATAGTATTTGCAAATTATGTTGTAGATCAATAGCTCGCGATGTAGTTCCCCGTTTATTTTTTTATAAGTTCCTACAGAAAAATAAGTTGAAAGATGATAGTAGTAATGATGCGGACTTGGTCCGCGATCTGAGGATTATCCTCATTGCTGCATAGAAGAATTATGTCCTTGATGCACCGCTAGGTGACAGACCTATTGCAGGAGCAGATGCTCACGTTATGAACGTTTGACAAGCTCGGTATGATGACTACTTGATAGTTTAGTGCACCATACTTTACGGCTTAGAACGACTTCAAAAAAAATTTTGAACGCCACGGAGCATATAAGATGTTCCAAGAGTTGAAATTTCTATTTCAGACTCATGCCCGAGTCGAGAGGTATGAGACCTCTGACAAGTACTTTGCCTACAAAATGGGGGAGAATAGCTCAACTAGTGAGCATGTACTCGGAATATCTGAGTACTACAATCGCTTGAATCAAGTAGGAGTTAATCTTCCAGATAAGATAGTGATTGATAAAATTCTCTAGTCACTATCACCAAGTTACTGGAACTTTGTGATGAACTATAATATGCAAGGGATGATGAAAACTATTCCCGAGCTCTTTGCGATGCTAAAATCAGCAAAGGTAGAAATCAAGAAAGAGCATCAAGTGTTGATGGTTAACAAGACCACTAGTTTCAAGAAAAAGGGCAAAGGGAAGAAGGGGAATTTCAAGGCAAATAGCAAGCAAGTTGCTGCTCCCGGAAAGAAGCCCAAGTCTGGACCTAAGTCTGAAACTGAGCGCTTCTACTGCAAAGGAAATGGTCACTGGAAGCGGAACTGCCCCAAACCTTTGGCGGATAAGAAGGATGGCAAAGTGAACAAAGGTATATTTGATATACAGGTTGTTGATGTGTACTTTACTAGTGTTCATAGTAACCCCTAGGTATTTGATACCGGTTCAGTTGCTAATATTAGTAACTCAAAAGAGGAGTTACAAAATGAATAGAGACTAGTTGAGGGCGAAGTGACGATGTGTGTTGGAAGAGATCCAAGGTTGATAAGATCACCATCACATACTCTACCTTCGGGATTAGTGTTGAACCTAAATAAATGTTATTTGGTGTTTGCATTGAGCATGAATATGAATGGATCATGTTTATTGCGATATGGTTATTCATTTAAGTCAGAGAATAATTGTTGTTCTGTTTACATGAATAAAACCTTCTATGGTCATACACCCAATGTAAATGGTTTATTGAATCTCGATCATAGTGATACACATATTCATAATATTGATGCCAAAAGATGCAAAGTTGATAGTGATAGTGGAACATATTTGTGGCACTGCCATTTAGGTCATATTGGCGTAAAGCGCATGAAGAAACTCCATGCGGATGGACTTTTGGAATCACTTGATTATGAATCATTTGATGCTTGCGAACCATGCCTCATGGGCAAGATGACTAAGACTCCGTTCTCCGGAATAATAGAGCAAGCCAATAACTTATTGGAAATAATACATACCGATGTATGCGGTCCAATGAGTGTTGAGGCTCGCGGCGGGTATCGTTATTTTCTGACCTTCACAGATGATTTCAGCAAATATGTACTTAATGAAACACAAGTCTGAAACGTTTGAAAAGTTCAAAGAATTTCAGAGTGAAGTGGAGAATCATCGTAACAAGAAAATAAAGTTCCTATGATCTGATCGTGGAGGCGAATATTTGAGTTACGAGTTTGGCCTTCACCTAAAACGATGTGGAATAATTTTCACAACTCACGCCACCTAGAACAACACATCGTAATGGTGTGTCTGAACGTCGTAACCATACTTTATTAGATATGGTGTGATCCATGATGTCTCTTACCGATTTACCACTATCGTTTTGGTATTATGCATTAGAGACAGTTGCATTCATGTTAAATAGGGCACCATCTAAATCCGTTGAGGCGACACCATGTGAACTGTGGTTTAGCCAGAAACCTAAGCTATCGTTTCTTAAAGTTTGGGGCTGTGATGCTTAATTATATGAAAAAGTTTCAACCTGGTAAGCTCAAACCCAGATCGGAGAAATGCGTCTTCATAGGATACCCAAAGGAAACTGTTGGGTACACCTTCTATCACAGATCCGAAGGCAAGATATTCGTTGCTAAGAATGGATCCTTTCTAGAGAAGAAGTTTCTCTCGAACGAAGTGACTGGGAGAAATGTAGAACTTGATGAGGTAATTGTACCTTCTCCCGAATTGGAAAGTAGTTCATCACAGAAATCAGTTCTAGTGATTCCTACACCAATTAGTGAGGAAGCTAATGATGATGATCATGAAACTTCAGATCAAGTTACTACCAAACCTCGTAGGTCAACTAGAGTATGGTCCGCACCAGAGTGGTACGGTAATCCTTTCTGGAAGTCATGTTACTAGACCATGACAAACCTACGAACTATGAGGAAGCGATGATGAGCCCAGATTCCGCGAAATGGCTTGAGGTCATGAAATCTGAGATGGGATCCATGTATGAGAACAAAGTATGGACTTTGATTGACTTGCCTGATGATCGGCGAGCCAATGAGAATAAATGGATCTTCAAGAGGAAGACGGACGCTGATAGTAGTGTTACTATCTACAAAGCTCGAATTGTTGTAAAAAGTTTTCGACAAATTCAAGGTGTTGACTACGATAAAATTTTATCACTCATAGCGATGCTTAAATCTGTCCGGATCATGTTAGCAATTGCCACATTTTATGAAATCTGGCAAATGGATATCAAAACTACATTCCTTAATGGATTTCTTAAAGAAGAGTTGTATATGATGCAACAAGAAGGTTTTGTCAATCCTAAAGGTGCTAACAAAGTGTGCAAACTCCAGTGATCCATCTATGGACTGGTGCAAGCATCTCGGAATTGGAATATACGCGTTGATAAGGTGATCAAAGCATATAGTTTTATACAGACTTGAGGTGAAGCCTGTATTTACAAGAAAGTGAGTGGGAGCACTACAGCCTTTCTGATAAGTATATGTGAATGACATATTGTTGATCGGAAATGATGTAGAATTTTCTGGAAAGCATAAAGGGGTGTTTGAAAGGAGTTTTTCAAAGAAATACCTCGGTGAAGCTGCTTACAATTTAAGCATCAAGATCTATAGATATAGATCAAGACGCTTGATAAGTTTTTTCAATGAGTACATACCTTGACAAGTTTTTTGAAGTAGTTCAAAATGGAACGGTCAAAAAGGAGCTCTTGCATGAGTTGTAAGGTATGAAGTAGAGTAAGACTCAAAAGCCGACCACGGCTGAAGATAGAGAGAGAATGAAAGTCATTCACTATGCCTCGGCCATAGGTTCTATAAAGTACGCCATGTTGTGTTTTGTACCTTACCATGAGTTTGGAAAGGGGGTACGATAGTGATCCAGGAGTGGATCACTGGACAGCGGTCAAAGTTATTCTTAGTTACCTAAGAGGACTAAGGAAATATTTCTTAGTTATGGAGGTGATAAAGAGTTCATAGTAAAGAGTTACGTCAATGCAAGCTTTTACACTGGTCCGGATGACTCTAAGTCTCAATCTGGATACATATTGAAAGTGGAAGCAATTAGCTAGAGTAGCTCCATGAGCATTGTAGACATATAATATTTGCAAAATACATACGGCTCTGAATGTAACAGAAACGTTGACTATACTTCTCTCACAAGCAAAACTTGATCACACCTTATTACTCTTTGGGTGTTAATCACATAGCGATGTGAACTTGATTATTGACTCTAGTAAACCCTTTGGGTGTTGGTCACATGACGATGTGAACTATTGGTGTTAAATCACATGACGATGTGAACTAGATTATTGACTCTAGTGCAAGTGCGAGACTGTAGGAAATATGCCCTAGAGGCAATAATAAAGTTGTTATTTATATTCCCTTATATCATGATAAATGTTTATTATTCATGCTAGAATTGTATTAACCGGAAACTTAGTACATGTGTGAATACATAGACAAACAGAGAGTCCCTAGTGTGCCTCTACTTGACTAGCTCATTAATCAAAGATGGTTAAGTTTCCTAGCCATGGATATGTGTTGTCATTTGATGAACGGGGTCACATCATTAGAGAATGATGTGATGGACAAGACCCATCCGTTAGCTTAGCACTATGATCGTTTAGTTTATTGTTATTGCTTTCTTCATGACTTATACATGTTCCTATGACTGTGAGATTATGCAACTCCCGTATACCGGAGGAACACTTAGTGTGTTATCAAACGTCACAACGTAACTGGGTGATTATAAAGATGCTCTACAGGTGTCTCTGATGGTATTTGTTGAGTTGGCATAGATCGAGATTAGGATTTGTCACTCCGTGTATCGGAGAGGTATCTCTGGGCCCTCTCGGTAATGATCATCACTATAAGCCTTGCAAGCAATGTGACTAATGAGTTAGTTGCGGGATGATGCATTACAGAACGAGTAAAGAGACTTGCCGGTAACGATATTGAACTAGGTATGAGGATACCAACGATTGAATCTCGGGCAAGTAACATACCAATGACAAAGGGAACAATGTATGTTGTTATGCGGTTCGACCGATAAAGATCTTCGTAGAATATGTAGGACCCAACATGGGCATCCAGGTTCCGCTATTGGTTATTGACCAGAGAGATGTCTCGGTCATGTCTACATAGTTCTCGAACCCGTAGGGTCCGCACGCTTAACGTTCGTTGACGATATAGTATTATATGAGTTATGTATGTTGGTGACCGAATATTGTTCGAAGTTCCGGATGAGATCACGGACATGATGAGGAACTCCAGAATGGTCCGGATATAAAGATTCATATATGGGATAATAGTGTTTGGTCTCCGGAAGGGGTTTCGGATGTTCCTCGAAATGTTTGGGTACGAGAAGACTTTATTTGGGCCAAAGGGGAAAGCCCACAAGGTTTTTGGAAAGTTTTGCAGAGTCCAGGGACCAGACGCCAGGGTCCCTGGCATCTGGCCCTGGAGTTTGAGAAGGACTCTTGCCTTTCGGGTGAAACCGACCTTATCCTCGTCCCCTCTAGTTTATCCTCCATCATAGTTTTCGTAGTGCTTAGGTGAAGCCCTGCGGAGATTGTTCTTCACCAACACCGTCACCACGCCGTCGTGCTGTCGGAACTCATCTACTACTTAGCCCCTCCTGCTGGATCAAGAAGGCGAGGACATCATCGAGCTGAACGTGTGCTGAACGCGGCGGTGCCGTACGTTCGGTACTTGATCGGGACGGATCGTGAAGGTGTACGACTACATTAACCACGTTCATAAACGCTTCCTCTTTCTGTCTACGAGGGTACGTAGACACACTCTCCCCTCTCGTTGCTATGCATCTCCTAGATAGATCTTGCATGATCGTAGGAATTTTTTTGAAATATTGCGTTCCTCAACAAGAACAATACCCAGCCTTATACAACATTGCACGTGATAAGAATAATACTATTGCGCAAGTGCTCAGCTCATCCCCGCCAAATATTTTGTTCAGGCGGGATTTGATTAGCACCCGACTTATGTCATGGAATAATCTATTGTCCCGTCTGGATTCGATTATCCTGACACAAGGCCGTGATGTGTTTCGCTGGAACCTTACTACATCGGGGTCTTTCACAGTAGACTCTATGTATCGCGCACTCACGCATTTTAAGGTACCGGTGAGTAATAACAAAAAAATTGGAAAGCGAAGGTACAACTTAAAGTCAAAATATTCATGTGGTATCTCCGTAGGGAAGTTGTGCTAACAAAAGACAACCTCGCACGATGCAACTGGTCGGGAAGTAAGAAGTGTTTTTTTATACTCATGACGAGACAATTAAACACCTCTTTTTTCACTATAAATTTGCGCGTTCTACATGGTCAGCCATCTAAATAGCGTCAAATTTGTATCCGCCCATAAGTGTTGCTAATATTTTTGATCATTGGCTGGACGGTATTTCAAATAGGTACAAAACACTAATAAGGGTGGGAGTGTATGCCTCACTATGATCGTTTTGGCTATGTAGAAATGTGTTGTTTTTAATGACAAAACTGTTTCCTTTGCAGGTTATTTTTCATTGTACGCACTCGCTTCGTACGTGGTGTACGCTACAACAAGCGGAGTACCAACTGTTGTTCAAGGCGGTGTGTACGCTGTTGGAGCAGGTGGCTACGGAGGTTTTTACCCAACATGGATGGCAGCATAATCTCCGACTCGGTCCACCATCTCTTTCGACATAGGCATAGTGTCGGTCTATGGACTCTACTGTTGCCGAATTGTCGGTATTTTATCTTTTTATTTATCAGACTACTGATGTTTGGCTGTGTGCATCCTAATTATGCAGAGGCCGGATAATACTCTTAATGCTTTGTATCACTTTGATGCTACATTTTGAGATAATAAAAGTGCCCTTTATCGAAAAATAACCTGGAGTTATAGATACTACAGTAGGAACACATCAGGTCATATTTACACATAAGCGCCGTGGACATCTACAAAAGCACAAGAGGTCTGCATTCTTGCCAACAGTTCAAGAATATGCAAAAAGATAGCATGTTCGACCGAGCAACGACATCTCCAGGTACGGCTGACTGGATATATAGATGGGTTTATTCTCTGTCAGTTTTCAGCACATTGAGCTTTCTTCACCTCCTCACGGGCTTCCCTGCAATAGGTTCTCCTTTTGCAATTAATTAGCACACATGCCCGTGCGTTGCAATGGGATAATAAAACTACATGCCTCTAGCTCAATAGAAGAATGAATCAAGACCCCACAAGTCTGTATTCCCTAGTTCAACATCACGCCCTTTAATTAAAGTCAAACCAGTATATTCTCTTTTATTGGTGTGTGCCTACAATTTCTTTCAATTATAATTAACCAATATATTTTCTTTTATTGGCACATGGAAGCTACCAACGTTAATAATTTGTGGCATCCATTATTCCGAAGAAGCGGACCTAACTTGATATACCGGATGCAGAGCAGGCCCAGTATGAGAGTGATCGAACTCACGACCTCAAGGAACCAACCACATGTTGCTAGCCACTCAAACAAATGCGTCCTGATAACCAATGGTCAGCGTGAATATTTAAGAATCTAATGCAACATCAGATTCGGATCTTTTTTTTGAACTTTAAAGAAATGTATTAAATGCAAAATATAGTTGGCAACGTGAACAATTTTCAAAATTATGAACAATTTCTGAAAAATCCATACATTTAAAAAATACGGACAAAAAATTTGAACGGAACATTTCTCGTAATTAAAAAAATTCTTAAAAGCATGAACCTTTTATAAAAATACAAATATTTTTTGAATTTGTGAACAATTTTTGGGAATGGAAACATGTTTTGCACATAGAAATTTAGAAAATGTGTTTCTTAATGCAAAAAGTATTTTCAATTTCTGAACATATCACAAAAATAAGAATATTTTTCAAATTTGTAACATTTTTTAAATCTTGATAAAAATTGGAAAAACCCTAGCTTTAGAAAAATGGGAATATTTTTAAAATTTTGAAAAAATTGTAATGGAACATAATTGAAAAGTGCACGCATTTTCGAAATAGGAACAAAATTTTTGAATTCATAACATGAACTACCGAATATACTTGGCAACATGAACAATTTTCTAAATTACAGACAGTTTTTTGAAAATTTCATCCATTTTTGGAAAAAAAAACCAAGAACAAAAAATGTGAACGGAACATTTCTGAATTTCACATACATTTCTTGAAAACATGAACCTTTTATAAAAATATGAACATTTTTTAGGTTGTGAACAAATTTTTTTAATGGGAACATGTTTTGACCATTCAGAAGAGTTTTAGAAAATGTGTTTCTTTAATGAAATATTACTTCAATTTTTTATCATATCGCTAAAACAAGAATATTTTTCAAATTCGAAATTTGGAACAATTATGAAAAATACAAAAATTATTTTGAAAAAGTAGTTATTAATTTTTAATTTTGAACGAATTTTGGAATGACAAAAAAATAAAATTCAAAACATTTTGAAAAATTGGAGCACTTTTTTAATTCATAACTGTTTACGAAATTTTCAATTAAAAAAGTAAATTCAGAAATTTGTTTGAGAATTTTGATTTGCAGAAAAAATGTAAAAAATAGTCTTGTAATGGGAAAATAAAAAAGAAACAGGAAATAAAAAGAAAAGGAAACAGAAAAAGAAAAATTGAATCACAACAGAGACAAAATGGGCGGCCCAGTCTTGGGTGCCATGTGTGTAGTTCGAACTATTTGCCGCATTGTGCGGGAAATAGAAAATGATGGGCTGACTTTACTGGGCCATGCCGCCCGCGGCCCATACATGAAATTCTGCAGAAATCGTTTTTCTTTCGCCAATAGATAGACGTACACAAGTTTAGTACCACCTCGCTTTATTTCAAAAAACAAGAGTACCACTTCGGATAGAAAAAATAAATCTTTTAACGGTGAATGGATGAAAATATCGCAGAAACGCACCTTGCTTCTTGAAAAAATTGGAAAAACCCTAGCTTTAAAAAAATGGGAATATTTTTAAAATTTTGAAAAAATTGGAATGGAACATAATTGAAAAGTGCACGCATTTTCGAAACAGGAACAAAATTTTTGAATTCATAACATGAACTACCGAATATACTTGGCAACATGAACAATTTTCTAAATTACAGACAGTTTTTTGAAAATTTCATGCATTTTCGGAAAAAACAAAGAACAAAAAATGTGAACGGAACATTTCTGAATTTCGCATACATTTCTTGAAAACATGAACCTTTTATAAAAATATGAACATTTTTTAGGTTGTGAACAAATTTTTTAAATGGGAACATGTTTTGACCATTCAGAAGAGTTTTAGAAAATGTGTTTCTTTAATGAAATATTATTTCAATTTTTTATCATATCGCTAAAACAAGAATATTTTTCAAATTTGAAATCTGGAACAATTGTGAAAAATACAAAAAATATTTTGAAAAAATAGTTATTATTTTTAATTTTGAACGAATTTTGGAATGACAAAAAGTTAAAATTCAAAACATTTTGAAAAATTGGAGCACTTTTTTTAATTCATAACTTTTTACGAAAATTTGAATAAAAAGTAAATTCAGAAATTTGTTTGAAAATTTTGATTTGCAGAAAAAATGTAAAAAATAGTCTTGTAATGGGAAAATAAAAAATAAACAGGAAATAAAAAAAAGGAAACAGAAAAAGAAAAATTGAATCACAACAGAGATAAAATGGGCGGCCCAGTCTTGGGTGCCATGTGTGTAGTTCGAACTATTTGCCGCATTCTGCGGGAAATAGGATTTTGTTTGCTGCGTGGGCAGGAAAATGATGGGCTAACTTTAGTGGGCCATGGCGCCCGCGACCCATACATGAAATTCTGCAGAAATCGTTTTTCCTTCACCAATAGATAGACGAACACAAGTTTAGTACCACCTCGCTTTATTTCAAAAAACAAGAGTACCACTTCGGATAGAAAAAAAAATCTTTTAACGGTGAACGGATGAAAATATCGGAGAAACGCACCTTGCTTTATTAGTAGGTATAGATATAGATATAGATATAGATTAAGCATTGGTTGAAATATATAAAGCTTTTTTTTGCTGAAGATAAACTATGAGGCGGGGCACTAGGGAGAACAAATCAAAATAGTCTCCATTTTAGGGAAGATAAACATGGATCAGTTACCTTAAAGCACTTGCAATTTCAACACTTGTCGGATCCAGCTTCAGGCCATCTGCAAAAGCCTCGCACGCTTTCTCATAGTCCTACATGTGGAAAAGCAGCAGATGACCAGTTCCATGATCACGAATGATTGAAAACTATTACTGTGTTCTTTTAACCTTCAGTAACATAAAACTATTACTGTCGAGAGCACCCCTTTTGCCAAAGAGGCCGCAACTTTCTGCACATTGTAGCATCAGAGAGAGCATATTCTCCGTCTCCCAAGTGCAGCGAGCAGAGACTCCTATTTGCCAATAGGATTGCATGATCATCTGGACAAGGGTCGAGATCCATCGCCTACAGTATTACCAATCACATGTAACTTTTGAGGTATATCTAGAAGAATTCTTACCAGACTAAAAATATATGGATCAGCATAAAGCTGAGATATTTTTATCATGTTTAACATGGAGATCTCCATATATAAGACCAGCCAAGGGTCGTGCACAGGCTGATATATTTTCAGAGCAGAAACTTGTGTATGATACTACAGTGTTACGTCAGCCTTTTGAACACAAACTGCTTAATTAGATTCAACTCGGCCATGGAACAAAACAGAACAGAAAATAAGCACAAGAAAAACTTCCATCACAAATAGTGCAGTTCTTTTTTACAAATACCCATCTGTTTCTTTTTACTCCGCATATACAATTTGTTTGAAGTTAAACCGCACAAAGTTTGACCAAAAGTGTGAATATTAATATTTTTTCCTATAAAGTTGGTCAAACTTTACGAAGTTTGACTTCAAACAAATTTTATATGCAGACTAAAAACAAACTGAGGGAGTACTTCTATTAGATACTGAGCCATACAAAATTTCTACCATAGTACTATATTTTCATTGGTCGTACAGTTAGCTTGCTAAAATAAATGCTCCCAAAATATCACTTCTTTAATATATTATGCATCTTATGAGAAAACAGTGGTCATGAAGTAAAAGTTCTCACTTACTCATGTATGAAAAGTAAATCAAACTAGTTATTAGTTAGAATAGACGATAATTTAAAGGGCCAAACTCTACAGACAGTTTGCTTATCTTGGTATAAAATAACCTAAGTATCCAATAATAAAAGTTTTACCAAAAATGACATAGCACTGAGTGCACCACTGCACTGAGATACAGAGATACAGTACACTCTATGCAAGGTGAAAACAGAGATACAGTTTTGACGTAGGTTATTCTTTTACAAATATAAGAGCACCCTTCATTTATTTATGGAATAATAAAGATGCGTAGCGACTTACATCTGAATACAACCATCCTGCAGTCAATAGTCATTTCTCTTAAAAGCATCCATAGCTTGCAATTTTAGCTCAGATTTTTTCTTTTCATACTGATGTTCATCCTGATCACCAAATATTTGATTAGTCCATAATGCAGAACAACATGCAAGATATGTAAAATGCACAGATTTGTTACTTCCAACCTATCCTGCATAATTAATCTCTTCCACAATGAACAGAAATAATGTATATTGCACTGTTGTAGTGTATATCATGATCAATAATACTAAAAGGGTATCCCGGTGCAAGTAGCTCCCGCTTGCAGGGTCCGGGGAAGGGTCCGACCACTTTGGGTCTTTCTTACACAGCCTTGCCCTATATTTCTGTATGATCAACAATACTACCCGAAAATAAATACCGAAGGATTGTAAATATTCTTCTTGGCTCTGAACAAATAATCATGCCAAAAACTAGAAATTTGCAAGTATAATGATGCAAGTCACCACCAGCAATTTTTTTGCCTACCATATTTATTTCTGGAAGTCCAATGCAATCATGAAGTAAAAACTATTTCTACTGTCAATGATAGGCAGAGGTACAAAGAGCACCGCTACACGCCCAATAAGATTGGTACGATATTCGTACGACACACAATCGTAGCCATCCAGGTTATCATCTATTTGGGCTTACAACCATCCATCTGACCGCCGTATGTAAATCGGACACAAAACATCAGAAGTGAAGTAATTCCAAATTACAAAAGGATGGAACTTCAGCAGACTAATAATGATGATAATTAATACATGGAACTGCAAGTGGGCACTGGATTGAAACACATACCAACGGCTCCAAACCAAAAGATTTCACATGAGAAATGATACCATCAATACTCCATTCTGGCAACGTTGGAATAGGAGAAGTCAAAGGGAATAACATTTCGACAATTTCCCTTCTGTCTTTAAGGGCAGCAACTTCAATTGGAGTTGCACCAAACTGCAAGAGCAAAAAGAGATGGTTGATTGGCAAATTAATCATCATTCAATCTAAACACCAAGTGTAGTTGCAAGGACTTTTTTTTAGAAATGGAGGAGGACCCGGCCTCTGCATCTGGACGATGCATGCAGTCACTTTATTAATTATTCACACAAGACATTACAAAGTAATACAACAGCAAGACTAAAGCCACCGTCTAGGCAACATCTGTCGATATTCCTATCCAAATGATGAAGGGATGCTACTAGTCTGGACCTAATACCAAACAAACCTCGCAGCCAAACCTAACATCTAAGACCAGAGGTCCCATCCAGGACGCCTGCCGGGTATGGGGAACCCACTGGTCCGGCGCACTCCTCAACCAGGACGCCTGCCGGGTATGAGGCCGCCGCAACCACCTGCCACCAATCCATCTTCAGAGTTGTACTGCTGCATCTACCTTGCACGGTATATCTGTCATCGACGCCACCACGATGCCAGACAGCTTCCTCCTCCTGCGCGAGTCCATCTCCGCGCATCGTATGCCGAGTCTCCATTGCGCCAATGCATGCCGTCGAGACCCACCGTAGATGATACTGTTGATGCCATACTGCTCCACCTACATGGCATCTCGCATCGACTCCGAACTACCAGCAACTCCACCACCCTGAGCAGTCCTCGGCCGACGCCTTCGGGAAGGAACACGACACCAAAGTGCCATCGTCGCCCAAACAGAGGAACATAGGCTTTCGCCTGCGCTCATGGAAGAGGTGGGGGCGTAGGATCCACACCGAAGCCTCCAGGAAGGGAATCGGCGCCGAGGACGTCGACTTCGGTGCGGCCGCCACGCCGGCCTGGAGTTTCCCCTGGATCCAGGCTCACCCGTCAGATCCGTCTAGCCAGCACCGGGTAGGTATTGGAACTAGCATGAACCGGAGCAGATCGAGTCGGAGATGATGCTACCGGGATTCACAGTCGGCCGCCGCCTGCCAGATTCCCACCGCCGCGCACGCCAGAGCCAACTCCGAACGATGCCGGCCTCATGCACACACCTCTGGCCACCCCCAACCACGCCGATGAGTGGGGGCAACCTCGGCGCGCGCCCACCGCCGCTCAGGGCCGCCAGGCCGGCGCCCGAGCCCACATCATCTGGAGGGGAACCGATCTGGGGTGGGGGGCCCAGATCCGCTGCCGCTAGCCGCCATGGCTGTCCCCACGCTGCCCTCGCAGCCGTGCAGGCACAACCGCCGCCGGAATCCGATCGGGCCGCCGCCCCATCACGCCCACTCTGCCTCCACGCCGGGCGACCAGGTTCGCCATGACATTTCGGCCAGAGGATCCCCTCGCAAGGAGAGGAGGAAGGTCCGCCGTCCACCGTCCGCCGGGAAGCTCGCCGGCCTCCTCCGGCGGCAGCGGGGAATAGGCGGGGTGGGAGGGCCTGGAGGCGACAGCGGCTAGGGCGCCCGAGCCGCCCCCCCCCCCCCCCTAGGCGACACGAGCGCTAGAAAAGGCTTGCAAGGACTTAATTTATTAATAATTCATATTTAAGATTCATCCAGTATAAATACCAAAAGGCTAGATGGACTTTGCAGATAATCACAACGCAATGACAAATGATGGAACAGAGAGATCCCTATTTCTTAACTAAATCTGTAAGAGGAAGGTTAAGCTAACTGCTGACTGATCATAGGGAGAACAAATCTGCACCGTTTAATGATAACAGACGCTTAACATGTGAGTAGACTATTTATTTAATGTTCTCTGTGGACCAATACCAAGTATGCTTTACTTAAGCAATATCTTTTCTCCTCATGCAAGGATTAATAGTTCCTGGCAGCATGGGATACTTTGTCAAAAGAAGCATGGGTAAGTAGATTATCCTAATATGTCAAAAATTCACAGCATGATCCCATAAGGAAACCAACAATATATGAATGAAAGATGCATATTGACAAACGGCAAAAGAGAAAACAACATGACTCACTCTGCTTGTAACATTGGGGTTAGCACCAGCATCTAATAAGCACTTCATGATGCCAGGTAAGCCATACTCCGCCGCCACCGTCACACAAGCAACACCAGCGGAGTCAATGAAATTCACAGCAGCACCAGCCTGTATAAATAAATAATTGTTTGATCATTTGGCTAGCACTTGGAGACCAGCCACAGAAACGTCACAAAGAAAATGAAGCACTACACTCAAGTAAACTACATGTGAAGAAAGGTGTAGATAGATGATTTGCAATACGATCTATTGATCGGGGTGCTGGTGCACGCATACATAATACAAGGGAAGGCCTCTACCTCGACTATACAAGACTAGGAGGTGGGCCACAACTCCAATACACGTGCAATACAAAATATATACTCAACACCCCCCGCAGTCGCAGCGTCGCTGGAGACACAGAGACTGGACCGAAACTCCTCGAAGACGGGAGTAGGCAATCCCTTAGTCATCACATCAGCAAACTGTTGCGTCGTTGGCACGTGGAGAACCCGAACACGACCAAGGGCAACATGCTCGCGCACGAAGTAATATCGAGCTCAATATGCTTCGTCCGTCGATGGTGCACCGGGTTGGCGGAGAGGTAGACCGCGCTGACGTTGTCGCAGTAGAAAAGAGTGGCCTTGTGAACATCACAAAGCAACTCCTGAAGCAGCTGACGTATCCAAGAGCACTCAGCCACGGCGCGATACTCTGCCTCGGCGCTGGAGCGGGAGACCGTGGGCTGCCGCTTCGATGATCAAGAGATCAACGAGGGCCCAAGGTGGACGCAGTAGCCTGATGTAGAGCGTCGCGTGTCGGGGCAGCCAGCCCAGTCAGCATCCGAGTAGGCCACGAGGTCGGTGGAGGCGGAGGCCGTCAGGGTGAGTCCCAAGGACATGGTGCCGCGTATGTAACGGAGAATACGCTTCACCAAAGTCCAGTGAGAGTCACGCAGGGCGTGCATATGGAGGCACACCTGCTGAACAGCGTACTGCAGGTCGGGGCGAGTCAACGTCAAGTACTATAAAGCACCGACGATAGAGCGATAAAACGCTCCATCAGACGCGAGAGACCCCTCCAGAGCAGAGACCTTCGCCTTCGTGTCGACGGGGGTAGGCGCCGGCTTGCAATTAAGCATACCGGCACGCTCAAGGAGCTCGTGGGCGTACTTCTGCTGATGCAGAAAGAAACCGTCAGCCCGGCGGATCACCTCGATGCCGAGAAAGTAGTGCAGGGGCCCCAAGTCCTTGAGGGCGAACTCATCACGAAGACGAGCAGTCAGCCGCTGAAGGAGATCGGGGGTGGACACCGTGAGGATGATGTCGTCGACGTAGAGCAGCAGATATGCAGTGTCAGCTCCCTGATGATACACAAAGAGTGAGGCATCGGAGCGAGTGGAACGAAAGCCCAGAGACTGTAGGAAGGCTGCGATACGCTGGTACCAAGCCCGAGGCGCCTGCTTCAACCCGTAAAGAGAGCGGGAGAGCAAGCACACGAAGTCGGGGTGCTCGGCGTCGACAAAACCAGTAGGCTGCTCATAGAACACCTGCTCGGCGAGATGATCGTGCAAGAAGGAGTTGGAAACGTCCAACTGATGCACAGGCCAGGCGCGTGAGACGGCCAGCTGAAGGACGGCGCGGATCATGCCCGGTTTCACAACCGGGGCGAAGGTGTTGGTGAAGTCCACGCCCGCGCGTTGCCGAAAGCCACGAACCACCCATCGAGCCTTGTAGAGCTCGAGAGAACCATCCGGGCGAGTCTTGTGTCGAAACACACACTTGCCAGAGATGATTTTGGCACGAGGGGGTCGCGGAACAAGCTGCCATGTGCAATTGCGTTGCAGGGCGTCGAACTCCTCCTGCATCACAGCCAGCCAATGGGGATCCCGAAGGGCGGCACGAGCAGAGGTGGGGATGGGTGATAGCGTCGATGTCGAGGCAGCGCACGCATACTCGTCGGAGGAATAGCGCGTGCTCGGCCGATGCACTCCTGCACGGGCACGGGTGACCGGGCCGGCGAGGGCGGCGGGTGCCGCGGCAGCAGGGGCCACGGCCACAACAGGGGCGCCCGCGGCGGCGGGGGCCGCGATGTCAGAGGCCGCGACGGTGCCAGCCGAGCCAGGCGCGGAGGAGGCGACGGGCGACGTCGAGGTCGAGCCCGTCGCAGGAGTAGCGGTGCCGGCCGGGGTGGCGGGTGGGGTGCCCGCGGGCTCGACCTCGGGCGAGGGAGCCGGGGACCCGGGGGCCCGGACGGACTCAACCTCGGGTGAGGGAGTCAAGAACCCGGGAGGGGCGGCAGAAGGCGCCGGGCCGGGGGGGCGCCAGGGGGTGCCGCCGCGCATCGCACCAGGTAGGGGGCGCGGGGGCCGGAGCCGAAGGAGCCGCGGCCGGAGGAACCTGAAAAAAAGGGAACACTGTCTCGACAAAGTACATGTGCCTCGAGGTGTACACACGATGAGTGACAGGATCATAACACCGGTAACCTTTGGTGTTGGGAGGGTAGCCAAGGAAGATGCATGGGACGGAGCGGGGTGCAAGCTTGTGTGGCGTGGTGGACGCGGTGCTAGGATAACAGAGACACCTAAAGATATGAAGGCCATCATAGGACGGTGGTGTACCAAAAAGAAGGTGGCGAGGGGCGTAGTTCCACCGAGGACGACACGGACGAATGTTGACTAAGAGAGAGGCGGTGACGAGGGCATCGGGCCAGAACCGAGCGGGCACGTTAGCGTGAAAGAGCAACGTGCGAACGCAGTCATTAAGAGTGCGGAGAATGCGCTCGGCGCGGCCATTTTGCTGTGAAGTGTAAGGGCAAGTCAGACGGAAGGTGGTGCCGTGAGAGGCGAGAAGTGAGCGAAGAGCGACGTTGTCAAACTCTTTTCCGTTATCAGTTTGGAGTGCGAGTATGGGGCGACCGAATTGGGTGGTGACATAGGAGTAAAAGGCGGTGAGTGTGGCTAAAGCATCAGATTTACGACGAAGGGGAAAAGTCCACACATAATGAGAGTAATCATCTAAAAGCACCAAGTAGTAAAGATAGCCCGTGTTACTCGCAACAGGAGATGTCCAAACATCACTATGAAGTAATTGAAACGGAAAAGTGGAAACTGAAGAAGACGCACTAAAGGGAAGACGAACGTGCTTGCCTAAGCGACAAGCCTCACAGGAGTGCTCGTCGAGCTTATCACATGAGAAAGAGAAACTCCGAAGAATTTGACGTAAGACGGTGTGGTTGGGGTGACCCAAGCGAGCGTGCCAAAGGTCAACGCCGGCGGCAAGGGTGACGGGTGTGGGGGTGGAGGCGCCGGCTTGCACGGGGTAGAGCTCATCGGGACTGTCACATCGGTGAAGGACCATCCGGGTACGGACGTCTTTCACAGAAAAGCCAACACCGTCAAATTCAACAGTAAGGGGGTTCTCACGAGTAAGACGACGAACTGAAACTAGGTTCGTGACTAAATCAGGTGAAATAAGAACATTAGACATAGCGATGAGTGTGGAAGTGGAGGGAAAGCTAGTGCTACCGATATGAGTAATGGGTAAAGAGGAGCCGTTGCCGACAGTGATACGAGTGGGTGTGTGAATGGGAGTGGAGGAGGTTAGGTTACCAGGATGAGCTGCCATGTGCGCAGTAGTACCTGAGTCCATATATCAGTCGCCTCCACCGACAGAGCTACTCAGCGACGGCGCGGAGTGCTGGGCGGCGAGGAGGGTGGGATCGCATGGCACAGGTACCGGCGGCGGCGAAAGGCCCCCGTAGGGCGGCGCCGAGACGGGCAGGACATAACGACCGAGGGGCGGCGGCGCACGGAGGGCGCCGTAGCCGGCGCCAGTCGGCTGGAAGGGCGCGCCGATGAACGCCTGGTGGCCAGCGGGGAGAGCCTACTGGTAGTGCGGCGCCTCCCCGGTGTCCTGAGCCCGCTGCTGCTGCAGGCGGCGGCAACCGCCGCCATGCCAGTTGCGTCGGCCCCTCCCCCTTGCGAGTGCTGCGAGGGAGGCGCTGGTGGCGACAACGGGTAACACCCTGCGGGTGCGGGAGGACGCGACTGGATCGGCGCAGCCGGTGGAGCGGTTCCGCCGCAGATGGTGAAGCAGTCCGAAGAGTTCATGGAAGGCGTTAGAAGCGGCGGGAAGAAGAAGAGGGCGGTGGCGGCACGTGGGAGCGCGGCAGCGACGGCGCGTCAGGTTAGGGTGGCGGCGCGACGGGGCGGCAGTGACGCGGTAGGTGAGAAGCTGTGGCGGCGATGGCGTGCGCGGGGAAGCGCTGCGCGGCGGCAGCGGGAAGCTGCGGCGGCGGCGCGCGCGAGGAGGCGCGGTGCGGCAGCGGCAGCTGCAGGGAGAGGCGAGCGCACGGAGCGACTTGCGGCGGCACGGAACACGGCTGACTGCGCACGGGTACACAGTAGCCGGAGCTAACCAGACGCACCAGAAACGATCCGGCGAGACGTAGTTGACTAGCAAAGCTAGCTAGCCTTGACTTGATGAATTTGCTAGCTATGCAAGACACGCACACGAGAACAGGCGGCTTGGACGTGTCTTGGCGTACCGAGGTAGCAGCGAGCGGGATCGGCAAGCTAGCGAACAGCGCGGGCGTGGGAGGTAGAAGCTAGCGGGCGGGAGGCAGAAGCGAGGAGGTGGGTCGCGGCGGCGGCGGCGCGGGGAGGTGTGGCGGCGGCTACCCTAGGGTTAGATCGAAAAAGATGATACTATGTAGATAGATGATTTGCAATACGATTTATTGATCGGGTGCTGGTACACGCATATATAATACAAGGGAAGGTCTCTATCTTAACTATACAAAACTAAAAAGTGGGCCACAACTCTAATACACGTGCAATACAAAATATATACTTAACAAAAGAGAACTGGCCTTAATGAGTAGCTTCACGCATTCCAATGAAACTGAAGGTGTGGGGCGTATGGCCACGCTCAATGGTATATAACCACCAACTTTGCAGAACTTATTAGGCTGTGGAAAATGAAAGAATCAGTCTCTTAAAAGAGCAATTCGAAAATAAAATCAGTCCACAGAGTGTTTCATTTGTTGATTTTCTTAAGGAGACAGAAACAAATATGCTTATAATATAATATAATTAGACATAGCATTCACCTCTGACATCTAGAAAAGGAAGGGGGTCTATTTCGAGATCATTAAAGTGGAATGTTCCATTTGAAGAGAGATACTCCCTCCATCACAGTTTAAAGGACCAAGGTTGCTAGCGATTGGTAGGAATAACCGATGCGTTGGAGCTGCGGTAGTTAAGGATATGCGCCTAATTAATCGCCAAACAAACACATAGTAATCTCTCCGTCCAGTAAAAGAAGGAAACCATCGCATGCATTGGTGGAGTAATTTCAATTCACACCATGCATGCGCACCAGGAAGGCAAACGGAAGGAGCTAATTCCTCCCAAAACGATGCAGTTAATAAGCTAATTAATGACATGCGCCCTATTTCCCTCTAATTGTGAAAAATTCTGATTTTGAAGATACGCTCTTTAAACTGTGATAGAGGGAGTAAAGGAAATACTTGTTGCTTCATATATACCAATGTCAACTCTTGCGGTTAGATAAAACACACCAACCATGCATAGGCCACATGATTTCAATTCTTACGCATGACAGACCTAAATAGGATATATATTCCTTATAATGTTTGAATTTTGCTAGTAGGCCTTTGGCCCAAAGCCCAACTAAAATTCTGAAATTCTTTTGGCCCATTCATGCACACATGTGAGTGGAGTGAGTGAGGCTAAAGTTTAGTCCCACCCCGAAAGTTGAGAGAGAGTTGCACCTTTTTATAAGGTGAGCTCTTCTACCACTTGTATGAGCATGAGAAGAGGAGACCTACACGCGCGCTCCTCCTCCTCGGTCGCCTCGTCACGACGCGCCGCGCCGCGGGTTGCGGGATTGAGCCGAGCCGAGGACAGAGCTATGCACGTTGTCTATATTTTTGCTGCATGGGAAAATTAATGAGTCATTAATTAATAATTAACGGACGCGTTAATTACTGAACCGTTTTCGATTCTTTTGGATCGTGACGACTCGGACGTGGGGTTTACTCCCATGACCTACCCGGCCCGCACTATATAGTCAGGCAGACATCTACCCTAGCCGCGGCCGCTTCGTATGGTTTCTCACCACCGTTCCAGATCATTGCGCCGCCAAGCAAGTCTTCTCCATCCCTCCTTCCGGCGTGCACCGCGAGAAGGGACAGCAGGCCTCCGGAACCCCGCCTCTCGTGATCCTGTACGGGAGAGGGGCGATCAGGTTTTTGAGGAGCGCACTCGCGCGACTGCTGGCAGCGACGACTTCGCGAAAGACGACTTCTTCCCCGACCTCGGCAACCTCGTCCTCAACGACATGGGCGACAACGTCAACGCTGGCGGTGCTGCACCCGCTGCACCGTATGTGATTCTATCCTTCCTGTTCGAGATCGTGGTAGAATTCATGCTTCTAGTATGTGCCCTAGATGTGATATGTTCATCTGCTATGCTAGTTCGCATGATTAGTTTAATCTCTGCTGCTGTGGTCATGATTTATCTTCTGTTTATTCGGATTAAATCTCGTAGTAATTTTCTCATATTTCCAACAATCCAAAAACCTGATTATAGGCAATTTACTCCGAGTGGTTTTGCTGCGCATCTGAAGCCGCCTGCCTTTAAGGGGGCGCAATATAAGAGGTGGCGCACGAGAGCAGTCTACTGGTTTCAGACCATGGGCTGCTATGATGCCACCAAGGGCAAGCCTGAGGACGATCTTAATCCAGCACAGCTGGAAGCTTTTGAGAAGATCAATACCCTCTTTAAAGGCGCTCTTCTGAGTGTTCTTGATGACTCCATTATGGATTCGTATATGTCGTTTGACAACGGCAAGGACATGTGGGCTGCGCTCGAGGCCAAGTTTGGTGCTTCGGACGCCGGCAGCGAGTTGTACGTCATGGAGCAATTCTATGACTACAAGATGACTGATGAGCGCCCTGTTGTACAGCAAGCTCATGAGATACAGTTGCTCGCAAAAGAACTTGAGTACTTCAAGTGTGTGTTGCCGGACAAATTTGTTGCCGGAGGCATCATTGCCAAGCTTCCACCTTCGTGGAACAATTTTGCTACTTCCCTGAAACACAAGAGACAGGAGTTTTCCGTTGCGGATCTCATTGGTACTCTTCATGTTGAAGAGAAGGCGAGAGTAAAGGACACACGTGCTCGAGTTGCTGAGGGAGGTTCTAGTGCCCACATGGTACAGAAGAAGAACTCCCGGCCCAACAAGTTCAAAAACAATAAGAACAAAACTCAGGGCAAAGGCAAGTTTGATACAAAGAACAAACCATCACATTCTACCAACTTCAAGAAGAATTCTCATAAGAAGGGGAAGGGACTTTGCCATGTCTGCGGTGATCCTAATCACTGGGCTCCGAAGTGTCCTAACCGCTTTGAGGACCGCGAACATGAGAAGAGCGGCAAGTCCGCTAATGTTATCATCGGTGATACTGATATGAAGGAATCAGGGTACGGTATTTTTCCTACCATCCTTTCAGTATTTCAATCCCCTGATTGGTTAATTGACACCGGTGCCAATGTACATGTTTGTGCTGACGCCTCCATGTTTTCTTCTTACTAGGCAACAGGGACTTCACCCGTGCTGATGGGGAACGGGTCACATGCCATCGTTCGAGGTGTTGGTACGGTCGATCTGAAGTTTACTTCGGGGAAGACTGTGCGTCTGAAGAACGTTCATCATGTGCCGTCCATCAATAAAAATCTCGTTAGCGGTTCCCGTTTATGTCGAGATGGTTTTAAGTTGGTTTTCGAATTCAATAAAGTTGTAATTTCTAAGTGTGGACAATTTGTTGGAAAAGGCTATGAGTGCGGAGGCTTGTTCCGCCTATCTTTGTCAGATATTTGCACTAAAGTTATTAATAATGTTTGCCACAATAATGAGTCTGATATTTGGCATTCACGACTCTGTCATATTAATTTTGGTTGCATGACGCGGTTAGCCAATATGAATTTAATTCCGAAAATCTCTACTGTCAAAGGCTCCAAGTGCCAAGTATGTGTGCAAGCTAAGCAACCTCGCAAGTCCCATAAGACTGCAGAGGCAAGAGACTTGGCTCCACTAGAGCTTATATATTCTGATCTTTGTGAGATGAATGACATGTTGACAAAAGGTGGAAAGAGATACTTCATGATGTTGATTGATGACTCCACTAGATATTGTTATGTGTATCTTCTGAAATCAAAAGATGAGGCTTTGACTTTCTTTAAAAACTATAAAGCTGAGGCAGAGAACCAACTTGATCGAAAAATTAAACGGCTTAGGTCCGATCGTGGTGGGGAGTATTTTTCCAATGAATTTGATCTGTTTTGTGCGGAACATGGTATAATCCATGAGAGGACGCCTCCCTACTCACCCCAGTCAAATGGGGTAGCCGAAAGAAAGAACCAAACTCTAACTGATATGGTTAACACCATGTTAGACACTTCAGGTCTATCCAAGGAATGGTGGGGGGAGGCGCTAATGACTGCGTGTCATGTCCTAAACCGAGTTCCCACAAAGCATAAGACCATGACTCCATTTGAGGAATGGGAAAGGAAAATGTTGAAACTCTCTTACCTACGTACTTGGGGTTGTTTGGCGAAAGTCAATATACCAATTCCCAAGAAGCGCAAGCTTGGACCAAAAACCGTGGATTGTGTTCTTCTGGGCTATGCTTTTCATAGCATCGGCTATAGATTTTTGATAATAAAATCTGAGGTATCCGACATGCATGTTGGTACGATTATGGAATCAAATGATGCAACTTTCTTTGAAGACATATTTCCTATGAAGGATATGTCGAGTTCATCAAATTAGGAGATACCTACTCCATCTAGTGAGGAATTCACTGTAATTCCTGAACCCATCATTGCGATGGAACACGTTGAGAATCCTGTTGAGGGTAACAATGGAACTCCTATGAGGAGTAAGAGACAGAGGACTGCAAAGGTGATGATTTCATTGTGTACCTCGTGGATGACACACCCAGGACTATTTCAGAAGCCTATGCATCTCCTGATGCTGACTACTGAAAGGAAGCTGTACATAGCGAGATGGATTCCATCTTAGCTAACGGTACCTGGGAGATCACTGACCGTCCTTATGGGTGCAAACCTGTAGGATGTAAGTGGGTGTTCAAGAAGAAGCTTAGACCTGATGGTACGATTGAAAAGTACAAGGCATGACTTGTGGCCAAGGGTTATACCCAGAAAGAAGGTGAAGACTTTTTTGATACTTACTCACCCGTGGCTAGACTGACCATAATTCGGGTGCTACTATCACTGGCTGCCTCACATGGTCTTCTCGTTCATCAAATGGACGTTAAGACGGCTTTCCTCAATGGAGAGTTGAAGGAGGAAATTTACATGGATCAGCCAGATGGTTTTGTAGTACCTGGTCAAGAAGGAAAGGTGTGCAAGTTATTAAAGTCTTTATATGGCCTTAAACAAGCTCCTAAGGAGTGGCATGAGAAGTTCGAAAGAACATTAACTGCTGCCGGCTTTGTAGTAAACGATGATGACAAGTGCGTGTACTATCTCTATGGTGGGGGCGAATGAGTTATTCTTTGTCTGTATGTCGACGACATATTGATCTTTGGAACCAAACTTGATTTAATCAAGGAGGTTAAGGATTTCTTATCTCGCTGTTTTAAGATGAAGAATCTAGGAGTAGCTGATGTTATCTTAAACATCAAGTTGTTGAGAGATGAGAATGGTGGGATCACACTGCTTCAGTCTCATTATGTGGAAAAGGTCTTGAGTCGTTTTGGGTATAGCGATTGCACGCCTTCTCCAACTCCATATGATGCTAGTGTGTTGCTTCGAAAGAATCGACGGATTGCTAGAGATCAACTGAGGTATTCTCAGATTATTGGCTCGCTTATGTATTTGGCGAGTGCCACGAGGCCTGACATCTTTTTTGCTGTGAGCAAGCTGAGTCGGTTTGTGTCAAAACCGGGAGATGATCATTGGCATGCGCTTGAGAGAGTTATGCGCTATTTGAAAGGCACCGCGAGCTATTGGATTCACTACACCGGGTATCCAAGGGTACTAGAGGGTTATAGTGACTCAAACTGGATATCTGATGCTGATGAGATTAAGGCCACAAGTGGTTATGTTTTTACACTTGGTGGTGGCGTTGTTTCCTGGAAGTCTTGCAAGCAGACCATCTTAACGAGGTCAACTATGGAAGCAGAACTCACAGCATTAGACACTGCAACTGTTGAAGCAGAGTGGCTTCGTGAACTCTTGATGGACTTACCTATGGTTGAAAAACCAATACCCCCTATCCTGATGAACTGTGATAATCAAACTGTGATCGTCAAGATAAACAGTTCTAAGGACAATATGAAGTCCTCAAGGCATGTGAAGAGGAGACTAAAATCTGTCAGAAAATTGAGGAACTCCGGAGTTATTACGTTGGATTATATCCAAACGTCGAAAAACTTGGCAGATCCCTTCACAAAGGGTCTATCACGTAATGTGATAGATAATGCATCGATGGAGATGGGTTTGAGACCCACCGCATGAGTTGTCCATAGTGGTAAACCACTCTATGTGATCAGAGATCCCGTGAAGTAGAAGTGGGAGATAAGTTGTTGGTCAGCTGGGAGGAGAGTATCCCTATATTAATTATCCCACTCCGTGAAGATGAAATACTCTCCTAATCTGCATGGCAGGTTGATACTTATCTTAATGTGTTCCAAGTGGCTTATTCGGGTAAGCAGAGATGTTGTCCTGCAGAACATCGTCTGAGGAACACACCTATATGAATTTGACTGTTAACGTCGCAGTCTGTGAGAATTGGGTGTTCTCTAATAAATTCATGAAAGGCCCTGGAGTATGACGTATACGCTCCACCCGCGGGGAAGCCTTGCGGCAGCCCAGTATCGGTCAAGAATTTGTGTGAAACTAGTTTCACAGAAAACTTGTAATTCAAGGCATAGTCCACTATTCAAGTTGTGATCTAGTGTAGTATAAATTTCTAAGTGGAAGTTCAACTTCACAGTCTCCACTAAGCACCGATATATAAAACAATGTTTTGGAACTAAATGATGAGATGTGCCAATGAGACTTTGTGGGGGATTGTTGGAATTTTGCTAGTAGGCCTTTGGCCCAAAGCCCAACTAAAATTCTCTTGGCCCATTCATGCACACATGTGAGTGGAGTGAGTGAGGCTAAAATTTAGTCCCACCCCGAAAGTTGAGAGAGAGTTGCACCTCTTTATAAGGTGAGCTCTTCTACCACTTGTATGAGCATGAGAAGAGGAGACCTACACGCGCGCTCCTCCTCCTCGCTCGCCTCGCCACGCCACGCCTCGCCACGACGCGCCGCGCCACGGGTTACGGGGTTGAGCCGAGCCGAGGACAGAGTTATGCACGTTGTCTATATTTTTGCTGCATGGGAAAATTAATGAGTCATTAATTAATAATTAACGAATGCGTTAATTACTGAACCGTTTCTGATTCTTTTTGATCGTGACGACTCGGACGTGGGGTTTACTCCCACGACCTACCCGGCCCGCACTATATAGTCAGGCAGACGTCTACCCTAGCCGCGGCCGCTTCGTATGGTTTCTCACCACCGTTCCAGATTATTGCGCCGCCAAGCAAGTCTTCTCCATCCCTCCTTCCAGCGTGCACCGCGAGAAGGGACAGCAGGCCTCCGGAACCCCGCCTCTCGTGATCCTGTACGGGAGAGGGACGATCAGGTTTTTGGGGAGCGCACTCGCGCGACTGCTGGCAGCGACGACTTCGCGAACGACGACTTCTTCCCCGACCTCGGCAACCTCGTCCTCGACGACATGGGCGACAACGTCAACACCGGCGGTGCTGCATCCGCTGCACCGTATGTGATTCTATACTTCCTGTTCGAGATCGTGGTAGAATTCATGCTTCTAGTATGTGCCCTACATGTGATATGTTCATCTGCTATACTAGTTCGCATGATTAGTTTAATCTCTGCTACTGTAGTCATGATTTATCTTCTGTTTATTCAGATTAAATCTCGTAGTAATTTGTTCATATTTCCAACATATAACATACTTAATCAAACAAGGTTTTCTTTTGCACAACCCAGGAGATCGTTGAAATACGGATGCCTTACGTCAGCATGGTGCTCTAACAAAATCTTCACTACGTCATCTTGCTTGTGAAGAGCAGCCGCGTGCAATGGGGTCCCAAATACACATTCGAAATCCACATCGATTCCTTTTGAGAGCAGCAACTCTACTATTCCACAGTGTCCTGGAAAAGAAGAACTAGAAACATAAGCAACGCAAGCATGTTTAACTGTGAAGGTTCTTCTCGGGCCTTCAAAATCTTCGCCAAATCCTCTATTACTTATATTTATGAGTCTACTGCAATTTATATCAAGTAAGAATATGGGTTTGTTAACAAAATCTAAGTGACAGCGTGTGCAATTTATAATATGCGCCAACCGAATTGTTTCCATATATATTTGTGTGTGTGACGCCACCCTATGAAGTCGTCTGTGGTGCCATGAAGAGGCCGTGCGCAAGACCTATGCTTGGATGACGACCGCAAGCGGCGAAGCCGAAGCTCAACCCTGCGCTAGGGTTTGCGGCGGCGGCAGCAGCGGAGGGGTTGGGGGATGTCGGCGCAGCCTTCCATCAATCAAATTTCACCGGCGGTGGCGCGGGGCGGGGCGACCGGAGAGGTTGGCGGCAGTTGGTCGCGGGCGCTCGAATGTCCAGCGCGAGGAAGTGGGCGCACGAAATAAGTGACGCGTGATTCCGTTTTTCTCCGTGCGCTGAACCCATTATACCGCGCACACGATTTTTGCACGGCTGCTGGAGGGTCCATTTCAGCTCTGCGCGAAAGCTGTTTTTTGCAGCGCGCAACTAAGATAGCGCGCCTGTTGAATCCAGGGCCCAGGGGAGAGGGGGGGGGCAAAACCTGTTGCGTTTGACATTGAGGCGGAGATCCTTGACGAGGTACCTACAAATCTCCAGCCCCTGCGCCGTATCTTGGAAGTCGGCACACACCACGCACGCAAAGGGGAAGGGGAAATCGGCAGCCAGGTCAAGCACGAACCGCATTGCCGTTCATTAAAGCTTAAAAGGGCAGGATAGTCGGGCTCACTTTTGAGGAGGCGGAGGCTGCCGTCGCGGGCTGCGCGGAGGAGCGTCTTCTGCTGCTGCTTCCCCATGGCCGGCGGCGATCGTTCGAGCGTGTGAAGCTGCCGTATGGGAGAAGACGAGGAGACCAATGGGGGCCAGGGCAAGATGACTGTGGAAGCGGATGCAGGTCGGCCCGACCATCTTTATGGCCCAGTGATGATGGGCCGGAAGCCCAGAAATGATGGTTTTCTGTGATGGTTTCACTTTTTTCATTTCTTTCTGCAAGCTTCCCTAAAAATGAAAATATTTCTACAAGCTTCGCTCAAAAAAAAGAAATATTTCTATGAAATTGGGGTTTCTCGACGTCAAACACCGGAAAATTCAATTTCTTTCTCTTAGACTTATTACTTCTGTAGGAAGTCAGGCTTTGATACTATCAGAGATGCTTGGTCGGTGCTCTAACTCCCTACTCGGATCTAGCGTGCAAGGAGCAGGGGATCTGAAGCAGTTGAAAGACGCACGCTTGATCGGGGTAGGATCTGAAGCAGTTGAAAGACGCACGCTTGATCGGGGTAGGATCTGAATCAGTCTTTCAGTCCTCTAAAGCAACCTAGCAAGATCATTTGTATAAGAGAAAAGACAAGCAGGAACAACTGGTTTCTTATTCATGCCTTTTTTCACCGTGAAAGAGCCATTTTTTCCTAGAACGGAGTTGGTCTATGTTGTTGCAAAAACACCCCTGTAAAAATTACTCAGTTGGTGGCTAGGCTGATGTGGCAGCCACATGACCTGTTTTCTCCTATAATTCGGTTTTGGCCCTATTTGATCAAATAAACGAGTTTATGAACTAAATATGTTCTAGGCTGATGTGGCAGCCACATGACCTGTTTTCTCCTATAATTCGGTTTTGGCCCTATTTGATCAAATAAATGAGTTTATGAACTAAATATGTTCACTTTTCAAGTTAGTGGCCTAAAGCGTGCATTCTGTTTGAGTTAACGGACTAAAGGCGCATTTTCACTCCAGATGCTACGTACAGTTGGAGCGCATCAGTCATATTTACACATGAGTGCCACAGACGTCTACAAGAGCACACGAGGTTTGCACGCTTGCCAGGAGTTACTGAACCCATGATTGCAGAAGCCCTTGCTGTACGGGACGGAGTAATCTTTGCAAATCTCAGAGGGTTCGAGCATGTGGTGGACTGGTGATAGAGACAGACATCCTGGAGGTGGTAAACCTCTGGAACACTCGCCTCAACAGTCGTTCGGTTGTGGCACCAATTATCTTAGAAATTGAAGAGCTTTCAGCTAGTTTTCATTCTTTTGTAATCCAACATGTAAGTAGATCAGCTAATGGTCCAGCTCACCTATGTGCTAAACGTGCATGCAATATGGCTGTGACCGAAAGCTGGCATACGGAGACTCCCAGCTTCCTGATCAGCAGCCTTTTAACTGACTGTTCAGAGAACGCTTTTGTTTGAATAAAGCTCTAAATTCCTCGCAAAAAAACTGTTCAAGACTACGCAAAAATATACTCCTTCCGTCTCAAAATAAGTGTCTCAACTTTGCACTAACTTTAGTGTAAAGTTGTACTGAAGTTAAGACACTTATTTTGGGACGAAGAGAGTACCAACATCAGCATCTCCAGACTCCAGGCATGGGTCAGTTGGATCTCAATCTGGAACGGCCCATGCACGCCAAACGTAAGACTAGCCACAATGGGAGTAACTTCAGCAGTAACATCGAGTCCAACTCAGCAAATTTGCTTATATGGCAATAAGTTAATAAAGAGAGAGGTAGTTGTAGTAATTTAGCTAGTTACTGTAACATCACATGTTCCAATGCAATATGAGTCTATAACCTATGAATCTTTGCATGTTACCACACTTAAGTTACTACTTACTATAAAGATAGTAATATAGTCTAAAAATACGTGTATGTTACTACTAGTGTATGTTTACTATTCATTGTGGCTAGTCTAGGAACCTTCTTGTGGAGGATTGAATGAAGATGGCGGTCCGTGCACGCTAAGTGGAAGAGGGTGACGTGCGGAAGGCACTGGCACCGGCGGCTGGGATACGTGGTTCTTGTATTCGTCGGAAGAAGTAGTGGTTGCTGGAGCTCCGCATGCAGCTTGACCACGACGGAGGGGAAGCCTGCGGCAAGGCCAGAAGTGGTGTAGCCATTGGCTCAAGCTCAAGCCATTACCAGCCGCGTGATCAGGACCTTGCTTGCTCCGAGTCCAAATGGTGCCATTTTCTGGGAGATTTCTTCTAGAGTTTTTGTTGCATGGTCCACGGTCCCCTCCATCTCCATGTGCAGTTATGGCCTGGGAAAAGTCTTCCACTCATGCACTCGTGTACGCAGTGCCGGAGCCAGAAAATATGTGTCGGGGGCCAAGTGGGAGGGGAACTTTTGGTCTATGGAACATATACATCCTATATGAGAAAATAATTTAGTAATTCAACAAAAAAATCAAAAAAATCTGAAAATATTTTTGAAATAAACTTGACCTTACATTGTACTTGTGAGAAAACTTTCACAAAAAGAAAATCCCCCTTTGACTTCTTTTCAAAAAAGACAAGATTTTGACCAAAATAGTGTGAATAGTGATCTATAATAGCAAATAAATTTTGTCTTTTTTGCTGTGAAGTCAACATTGATTTTTATTTCGTGGAAATGTATATACTAGTGCAAAAGTAAGTCAAGTTTATTCTAAAAAAATCTGAACTATTTTGACTTTCTATTTAATTATTAAAAAAATCTTCATATAGGGTGTATATACAACCAGGAACCGAAGTGTATTTCTCGGGCCAAGTGCTACTAAAACAGGTTAAGGAGGGCAAAGTGTTGAAAATAGATATTTCGCAGCAAATTAGTACTAATTTTGCCACTGTTCATAGCAAATTACGTAAAAAATCCTGGTGTTAGGAGGGTTGGGGGGGGGGACAGTGCGTGTACGTTTTAGTAGTATTCTCTCTCAGCCAGTGCGTGTACGTTTGTATGATAATGAATGACGAGCAGGACTGTTGACATAGTACTCTCTCTGGTTATTTTTACTCTGCATATTAGATTTGTGTTAGGTCAGACTTTACAAAGTCTAACCACATTCAATATCTAAAATATCAAACATATGACGAACGCTACATGCACGTAAATTTTTACGTACAGTTATGTGCTTGTATGACATGGCAACATATGATTGGAACAAGGGGGAGGATGAGTCCCCCCCCCCACCCCCCACCCCCGGAAAATCAGGGGGGGAAAGAAAATTTAGAGGGAGGTTACGTAACTATGTTACGTAAGGTTTCGTAGGTGTATAGGATTTCTACAAACATATATACTATGAAACTACAGTTTATAATGAACCTAAAGATATTGATTTGGCATTGTGAATGTTGATACTTTTCCTGTAAGTGATTTTCAACAAAATTTACATGCCGACTAAAAAGGACAGGAGGGAGTACACACTAGAGTTGTTTCCATTTGGAAAACTCTTCCTTCCAGACACACCATGCAAAACAAATTTAGAAAAGACACCCAAAGATAGCGAACCAACCTATTGTTGGATGGTTGGAGGGACAGTGGTGTTCAAGTCCTGGTGCTCGCATTGTTTCTGAATTTATTTCAGGATTTCTGGCGATGCGCTTTCAGTGGGAGGAGACGTCTCCGTCGACGCCGAGGCGTCTATGATGACTTCATAAATCTTAAGATGATATGCCGGCTCAGTCTCTCGAAGGTGCTCATAGGATAGGGTGTGCATGTGTGCGTTCATAGGGGTGAGTGTATGCACGTATGTATGAGCGATTGCGTCTGTACTGTGTTAAAAAAAGACACTCAAAGATATCTTGATGTTACATCAAGAAAAACAATAAACAATACATTTAAAAGACAATTGTACGCAAAACCACCAATAAAAAATATGTTGAAAATCATATTAGCTTCTTCTTCCTCTGATAGTACTTCACCCATCATAGATTGAAAATTACACTAAATCAACAATAACGGAATGGGATATATGCAAACAACCTTACCAAGCTTTAATGAACGCAATAGCCACCCAAAGCGATCTATAAATCGCCGAAGAATCATCGGTTGTAGCATCTTCTCACGCAATATAGGCTTGCAATCATCACCACCAGTGTAGAGTTGGATAAAGTGGACCATTTCGACTAACATGATATATGCATAGTTCCAAAAATATTTTTTGATGAAACTTCATTCATAAGTACTCCATATGTATATGTCTATGTGTATGCACACCTTTTTTCAGATTTTATTATATTGGGGTGCTTTGTATTTTTTTTATGAACTTCTATAATAGATTGTGTTTTTCGAAGAAAAAAACTACCTCACTTTTCTAGCGCCAATCCCTAATCATCCTCATGTTTCACCAGGCCATGAGAGCATCTATAACCGAGAACCCTAAACCCCTCTCATATGCCCGGACGAACGGCCCGATCAGTGATCGGTCAAAAAACCCGATCCAGACAAGCATGTCAAAACGGCCTCAAACGTCCAGCCTGACCGCACCCCTCATATCTAGTCCAAATACGGGGCGGATATGACGAGGCCCGAGCGTAACCGAGCGCATTCGCCACATCGGGCTGATAGCCTGACCCCCACAAAAAGTGAACCACATCCCCCTCCAACCTACCCCTTTTCACTTGCTCCTCAGCGCGCTGGACATCTGCTAACTCTGCCGCCACCCTTGCATCGGATTGCACCTTGTCCTCTATGCGTTCGACACATTGTGATTTAAAAAGAGCCGGGCAGCCATCAATGTTTCGTTTATGATAGTTAAATGCACATAACCACGATTAGCGGAAAACCAGAAGTTTACGATTTGTGACATTTCGCCCCGAACAGAAATTCTGACGGTGGCACCGAACCGAAATGACAACTTGAAATAGTTTATCAGTATGTTGAATCACTGCTGACGATCCACGGTTCCAAACAATTATGAATGAAAAATAGACACCAAGGACAAAACGAAATAAACTACATCATCATGTTGCACGCGATCCAATGCTAGTATGCTACTGTACTAATCGGTCCAAGATCAACGTGTAAGAAGTCTGTAAAAGTCCGTCTGCGTGTAGTATATTATTGACGTGCATGGATGCACGGCACCTCGCCCACGTGAAGTTCGAAACCAAAGCCGCCGGCCCACCGCCCGGGTCAACGAACGAACTCTTCGATCAGCCGTCGTCGGCGGCGGCGCTTTTCTTCCATTGCCTGGCGAGATCCGCCAGCGCGGCCCTCGACTCCCCGCCGTCGCCCAGCGCCTCCTCCGTCAGCCGCATGGCCGCGCGCGTCCGCTGCCGGAGCTCCCTCCCGCCGTCCGACTCGATCAGCCACCGCACCTTCGCCGCCACCTCGCTGGACTCGACCATCTTCTTGTCGTACCCTTCCATGGGCACGGCCAGCCGCATCTCCTCGACGAGGAATACTCTGTTCATGCGCTGCTCCGCGTAGAGCGGCCACGCCAGCATCGGCACGCCCGCCGCGACGGCTTCCAGCACCGAGTTCCAGCCGCAGTGCGTCACGAAGCCGCCGATTGCGACGTGCGCCAGAACCTGCCGCTGCGGCGCCCAGGACGTGATCACCAGCCCCCTGTCCTTGGTCCGCTTCAGGAAGCCTTCTGGGAACAGCGCGTCTAAGTCGAGGCCGTCGTCGTCGCCGTCGGCCGGCGGCCGGCGCTCGGCGCCTGGCGGGGGCGGGCGCCGCACGACCCACAGGAACCGCTGCCCGCTCGCCTCCAGCCCCGCCGCCATCTCCTTGACCTGCTCCGCGCTGAACCGGCCCATGCTGCCGAAGCAGAGGAACACCACGCTGGCCTCGGGCTGGCCGTCGAGCCACGCGAGGCACTCGTGGCGCTTCGTCGTCCCGGTCTTCTCGTCGGGCTTTATCAGCGGCCCGATGCAGTACAGCGGCGGCGTTGGAAGCCCGGCCGGAGTGCAGAGGCCGGAGACGATGGCCTTGGCGGCGCGCGGCTCCAAGGAGAGGCAGCTGTTGACGATGACACCCCGTGAGTCGCACATCCATTGGGACAGCTCCAAGAAGTGTTTGTTGCTCAGGCTCTCGCGATCCATGACGGCCGCGGCGAGGTGATCCGCCGGGATCGGCGGCAGTCCCGGGGAGTGTACGGGGTCGCCGCCCATGTCCCGGAAGCTGAGGGTGGTCCCCTCGTGGATGACCGGCTGGTAGAGACAAAAGGCGACGCTGGCGATGCAGGTGGTGAGGAAGAAGTAGGTGGGGACGGCGAGCTCGGCGCCGACGTCCAGCGCAGCGCTGCAGAAGAAGTCGATGAGGAGGGCGGCCGGGCGGGCGGAGCGGAGGAAGTCGCGCAGGTCCGGGTTGGAGGCGCGCGCGAGCTCGAAGACCCTGGCCTCGAAGCTGCTGCTGCAGGCAGCGGCCACGTCGGGGGCGAGCGCGGCCGGGGGCAGGCAGTGGAAGGACATCTCCAGGTTGGCGGCGGCGACGCCATCGAGGAACGACGTGTCACCCCCGCCGAGGAGGACGGTGACCTGGAGGCCCTGCGCCAGGAGCAGCTTGCCGAGCTCCACCGTGGGGACCAGGTGGCCGGCCATCCCCGGCGGCGCGTAGATGACGACGACCGGCTTCTTTGCGAGGTCGCCGTGGCCATTCTGGGCCGTCATCTTCCGGCCGGCGAGAAGACGATGGACGGAGAGGTGTTAAATTATTAACGCGGGCTTGGCGTGCGCGGTGCACTGCAACCTGGCCGAGCCCAGCGCAGGGGGGAATGGGATATTTGTACATGTTGGCGGCAGGCGGCGTCCTTGGGAGGCGCGGCTGGCCGTTTGTGGAGCCACCGAGGCAGCCGTGGCAGGTGTGATGGCCGCACAGATCAGTGGACGGACGTCCATTGCCTCGTCGGCGGGAAACATAAACACAGCCACAGGTCCGAGGTGGAGGATGCAGGCCAGTTGAGGTGCAGGCCAGGAGAGGTTAACTCAATGAAGTCATCATGGTTGCGCGAAGCTGGAAGCCGGCCAACACGAGTAAGAACTTGTGTTTTCGACTTTTTCGGAAGTTGAGCCAGATCTGACCCTGATTTAATAAAATTTTAGGATCTGACAATTTTTTCTACCGTGGGGTTGATAGTGAAAAGAAAACTTACCCACGTCAGCGCAGCTAAACGCCGGAGGCCTCGGCGGTAGGCAGTTTATACCCTACCGTCATGAACTGCGGCGGTAGAAAAAAGGTATGGGTCAAATCTGACTCAACTTTCACAAAAAGATCAAAACACTAAATTTAACCGCGACACCAATGACTAGGAAAATAAATCTATGCCGCTACCTCGCGGTGATGCATCCATCGTCCGGAAAAAAAGGTGGATGGCATGGATGACTACATGCATGCAGTATCCTCTCCCCCCCCCCCCCCCCCCCCCCCCCCCCCCCCCCACACACATCCATTTTAGTTATCTTTGAAATCACTTTCATAAAAATAAGATTGTTTCGCTGGTTCATAAAATTGATTGCGATTGTTTTACTAATTTAAAAAAACACATGGCTAAAAAGAAAAAGTAATTTCACTCATTTCTAAACATTGGTTTCACATATTTTAAAACATGTATTTTATCCATTTAAAAAATCACTAATTTCAAAATATTGATTTCACTCTTTTTTCGCAAAACTAATTTCACTCAATTTTAAACACTGGTTTCACTTATACTAAAACACATATTTCACTCACTTTTTAAAAAAAAATCACTTATTTTGAAACAAATTTTTTGCTTGTTTAAAAAAAATCACTCATTTTTAATTAAAAAGACTCGTTTCACTTATTTTAAAACACATATTTCAGTAAATAAAAAAAGATTTTGCTCATTGAAACAGATTTTGCTAAATTGAAGAGCACAATTCACTCGGTCTTGTTCTAAGCAGTTCACAAACTGAAATAGATTGAGTGAAATAAGTTAATTGAAACGGTGAAATTTAAACACGTTTGGAATGTATCCATGATTGATCTTGTGCTAAAGGTTTCGGCATCAGGAGTTCATATATATATAATAGTCAAGGCTTAATGAAAAAGTGATAGTTTCCGGCACAAATTTGTAAAGTGGTAGTTTGTAGGCACGGTTCCACGAATTGTGGTAGTTTTTTTGTTAAATACTCCCTAATTCTGGAACGACTATGTTCAATCTGTCCCTCACTCGTCGCCATTGATTTTTTTTCTTTCCTTTTTCAAAGTTTCTATGCTTATGCGTGACTTCTATCTAACAAAATGTTAGGAGCCAATAGCCGTCGAACGTGCACCGAGAGGATCGCATTTGCGAACTATTTCCATGGCAATTTAAGTTATAGGGGACGGGCGACAATTTGTTTAGACTGTACGGCAATTCCTTTCTAGAGAAGACATTTTAATATAAGGAGTGAGTGACCTGGAGGGCCTCCGCCAGGACCGTGGGAACAAAGGTGGCCCGCCATCCCCGGCGGCGCGTAGATGACAACGACCGGCTTCTTTGCGAGGTCGCCGTGGCCGTTCTGGGCCGTCATCTTCCGGGCGGCGAGAAGACGACGGACGGACGGAGAGATATTAACGCGGGCTTGGCGTGCCGCCGTGCGCTGCTACCTGCCCGAGCCAAGGGGGGAGGGGGATATTTCGTATTTGTACGGTGTACATGAGTACATGCGGGTGGCGTCCTTGGCAGCCGCGGGAGGCCGTCCATGAAAAAAAAAAAAAAAGGCCGCGTGAGGCCGTTTGTGGAGCCACCGAGCCTGCCGTGGCAGGGGTGCTGGTCGCACAAACCAGTGGAGAGTGGACGGACGTCCATCGCCACATGTGACATGCCACAGCTAGCTCCGAGGTGGAGGATGTGGGTCTTGATGCAGTCACTGTTGAGGTGGAGGCGAGGGGAGGTTAACTGAATCAAGTCGCCGCCATCAACGACGACTGCAAACCGTGCCTCACTCGTGGCCACCCATTTTGTTTTTTCAAACGCTATTCCTACGCATCACTTCTACTACTACCAAAAGGTATTGTGAGAGAAGCAACGACCAGCTGGAGAAAAAACCTGGGAATAATCGCTAGCAAATTGAGCTATTGCGTAAGATTTTTGTAAAGGGCACAAAATATTTGCGTATAGAAAAGGTAAATTAAGAAAGTGAAGGAAGTATGTACAAGAGTTCATGTCTTAAGTTTGAGACACTTATTTTGAAACAGAGGGAGTACATTATATGCCACCGCCGAAACAAATAAAAAAGACTAAGTAATAATATCACGATGTTGTCTGGCTCCATGCACCCAAAGTAATTTCTTTTCTAATCTTATTACCAATTATCAACAGTTTTTTTGGGCCACCCCCGTCCCCTCAATGGTCACTCAGGGGAGTCCAACCCAATCTCGCGCCTCATCCGACGGCGATGCCAGTCGGCAATGGCTAGGAGGAGGAGTCCGATGGTTGCTTTTGTGTAATGGTTTAGTCGATATCTTTGTTTGGGTTGACTTGGTGATGATGCTAGACATACAGAGAGTTACGGGGGATTTATAGGCTAGTGAGTTTTGATTGGAGATCAATGGGAGGAGGGGCCCACCCCCATGAAAATCAGGGGGAGAGGTTAGTTAGAAAGAAAGAATCCTAGTCAGCGTGAAATTGTGATGTAACTCTTTGTATGTTTAGCATTATTGCTTGGTGATGTGTCTTGGTGTTATGCCGTCGGAATCCTGCGAGCAGCCGCCAGTGGTCGTCGTCATCATCATCATCACCATCTTCTTCTTCTTCTTCTTCTTCTTCATCTCCATAAATAGGAAAAATAATCATGCAAAAATCAGGAAAAAAAAGAAAAAAAAAACAGATTAGAATGTTTACGTAACGGTCTGCAAAACCGGATGGTCGAAGCTTTGTTAACCAAAAACACAACCCCTTACATGGGCCGACCCATTCTTAGGAACTAGCTGGAGAGGTGTGTGCACCATCTACCGATAGGGAAGTCCAGTGCTTCATGCTCTGATTGGCATACTAGCGCTGGGTGAATATCAAGTGATACCATGACTTGTATGCTCCCGTGATAACAATTTTAAAAACCAAACTTAAATATTTCAAAAAAATCCAAAAAATATGGATGTTCACAACACATGTGTCTACAATCTCTAAAAAATCAGATCAAAATTCTAAGTACACAAGGAGAAACAGAAAAGACAAATTCGGCATAATAGTGACAATAAAGACAAAAATCATGAATATTCAAAACCAGTACACTATAACTTTTTTCTCTCCCTCTATACTTCGAATTTTCATCTGAACTTTTTAGGCTTGTAGACATATGAGTTGTGAACTTCCCTAATTTTTTCAGATTTTTTGAAAACATTTAATTTGAGTTTTTGAAATTAGTATCATGGGAGCATACAAAAGGTAGTATCACCTGATATTTCCCCTACTAGCGCTCATGTGCGAGCTTGCTCGATCTGATTGCCCGCTTGTTCCTCGATTAGGCTACTGGTTGAGAAAAAACTAGTAGCTATTGGTTTAGAGGGAAAACTCACTCTCTGGTTTTTATGGATTAAAAAAAATATACATTTAAAAGAAGTTAGTAAAATATAAAAAGTTTGATTTTTTAAAGATGTTCATGAATTTGAGAAAAATGATTAATTTGTGTTCGGCGGAACGTTAGCTCCCGCAGAGCGCAAGGGGGGCGGGGGATAGGGTGCTGCTTAATAGCGGGGGAGATAACGTCGAGCTACAGCCGCCGTGCCATGAGCCGAGAGGGAGGCAAGGTCTGAGAGAGATGGGTGAGAATAAGGTACATGTTGGGTGTGTTTGGTTTCTCGTATTGCATCTGGCTCGCACCCGCCATGTAAATACTGGATGTTTGGCACCCTGCATGCTTAACTGGGCCTGGCCCGGTGGATGCAAAAACGGCCTCGTAGCCAGGCTGAGCGGAAACGCAGGTTTCTTGCATTTCTCGCGTGCAGGCTCGGTGGTTGGCTTTTCTTCCTCTCCCCTTCGTCTCGCGTCCAGACCAAGCGCCGCCGCCGTCTGCCTGTCGGAGTAATGGGCCACGGGTAGGCCAACCCGAGCCCCACGACCTTTCAAGACATCGGGGTAGGCTGCGCCCCTCAAGACCACAGGGCAAGGCAAGGCGGCCGACTGCCCGCTCATGGCCGAGTCCCAGGGACGACTTCCAGAGAAGCCGGCTTTGGGGAGTCGGCCGGCGACTCCAACAAACCGTGACCTCATCGAGGGGGACGGGGCAGGGGCGTGGCTACAATGAAGCCCACTCCCCGCCCCTTACCAAGGACAGGCATGGCTACAGCGCGCCGTACTTGGGAAGATCTCCCCGCGGCGTGGCACTGTTGCCCAGCCGGCCCTGACATCAGCACCACTGTACCTGGTCCTGCGCCCACGACGGCTTGTCTGTACGGCCTGGAGGCAGCAGGGCCCACCAGCCAGCGAGACCTCGGGAGACGGCGGGAGCACCGCCAGTCGGACCCAACGGGAGTCGGCCCGGGGGAGTCGGCCGAGCCCTCCCCCGGGCCCACGCGCCATTAATCAAGAAGAGATGGGGAGTGGCCACAGTGATCGCCCGCCAGGCGGCGGGGCTGTTGCCACGACCCCACGACCAAGCTTGCATCATCAGGAGCACGGCTACAGTAATCAGCAGCCGGCAAGACCCGTCCGCGGCGGACGCGGCCTGTCGGCTCCGTACCAGACCAGTCGGCGGGGCCCACCAGTCGGCGGGCCCCAGCAGTCGGCAGAGAAGTCGGATGTCGAAGACACTGACGGCTGGGCCCGCGCCTAGCCACATTACCATTGTACCCCTGGGGGGTAGGCCTATATAAACCCTTCAGGGCACCCATGCAAAGGGTTGGATCCCAGTAGTTCTATACCTCACCAGATAGAGGGAGAGAGCTAGCCTTGCTCTCTCCTACCACCATACATAGCTCAAGGAGCAACCATGTAAACACTTGACCATAGTGATCATGCGGAGACCCCGCAGAGCAGCAGTAGGGGTATTATCTCCCCCGAGAGCCCCAAAGCTGGGTAAGATTCGCCGGCGTGCATGTCTTCGCCTCATCCCGTTTCCAGGCACCGACGACGTTCTACTCGCCCCCACCATGATAAGCCATCCGTTGGCATATGTCGTACCAAACCCCCGACATTTGACGCCCACCGTGGGGCATGGTGCGCCGCCGTCCGGAGATCTGTTCTGGACGGGAACCCTTTTCCTCCCTGGCAAGCGCAGCCAGCCAGGCACGCCAGACGAATTTTGCGTCGACGCGCTGCGCAGCGTGGAGATCGCCTGCGCAGCCAGCTCCTTGGCCGAACTTGTCGGCGAGGTCCGCCTCTCCGACGAACCTGCGTCCGACGCAGGCGTAGGCGGCCCCGAAAACCTCCTCGCGGGCCTCCTCGATCAACTCCACGTTTCCGGCGAGCCTGCCGTAGACTTGGAGTCCGTAGGCTCCACCGACCCGATGCTGGTCGACTCCGACACTGCGTCGGTCGACGGTTTCCCCTCCAACATGGTGGTCTACGACGAACCTCTCCCCCACGCGGAGAGCGACGGGAGCACCGTCACTGAGGTGCTGGTCATCAGTCATGACGAGTTCCATGGTGGAAGGGCGCCCGACTCACTCGGCGCGGCGCTGCAAGACCTAACTGCGCCCATTCCAGAAGATGCTGACGCAGAGACGTTAGAAGCGCGCCGCCTTCAGCTTGTTGAAGGCGCGAAGAAGCTAGCCAGCATGAGACGCTTGTCAGAAGCTTACCAGCGGGAGATGGATCGCGCTGTTGGCGGCTCGCCGGCTCCGGCAGGGCCCAGCCGCCTTGGCGCGGTTCAGCAGCGCGGCGTAGCCATCGCCAGCCTGTTCGGGGCTAGCCGCCCCGTGTATGCTACGCCAGCGGAGAACATCCGAGCCGCCCAGGCAGCGGCGGATGAGCTGGACAATTTCGAGGGCGAAGAGCGTCGCCTCATGATGGAGCGATTCCAGCGGCTCCTTGATGCGGCCGCCGCGCAGAACGAGGCCGACTGCCGCACGGAGGCACCACAGCGGCCAAACGACGACCCGCACCGAGATCAAGGTGCGACGTCTCGGACGCCGACTGGCGGTACTCGAGGAAGGAAGGACAAGGAGCCGGCTGTCAGCCACAGTCAGACTCGGATTACCATAGAGCGCGACCAAGACGGCCGCCCGAGAGCAGTGGAATGACGAGACGACTGTCCGCCTCCCCCTCCCCGCAAGGAGAGGCGAGTCTCCCCGCCGCCTGTTGTCCATCCGACTCTCGGTGACCGCCCTTGGCCGCCGAGAGGGAGTTGGGGAGAATGACGCCCGCCACAGGATCGACCGACTTCACCGGTCCCCGACGCTGGAAGAAGAAGATGAGCTGGGTCCGCCTTGTTTCGGGCCCCGCATTCGGGACGAGCCCTTTCCCAGAGGGTTCATGCTCCCAAGAGACAAGCCCAAGTATACCGGCTCCGTGAAGCCGGAAGACTGGCTAGTCGACTACTCCACGGCTGTCAGCATAGCAAATGACAACAAGCGTGTCGCCGTAAAGTACGTTCCGCTCATGCTCCAGGGCACGGCCCGAACATGGCTGAACAGCCTAAAGCCCCGCAGCATCAACAGCTGGGTCGACTTCACCGAAGCATTCGTTCGCAACTTCACCAGCATGTACAAGCGTCCTCCCAAGCCTCGCCAGCTCTCCCTATGCGTGCAAGGTCCTGATGAGTCGACTCGCGACTACCTCACGCGTTGGGCTGAGCTCCGGAACTCCTGCGAGGGCGTGCACGAGGTGCAGGCCATCGAGTACTTCATAGCCGGGTGCCGAGAAGGCACCCTCCTCAAGCACAAGCTCCTCTGCGACGAGCCAGAAACCCTCGACGAGCTGCTGATCATAGCGGACAAGTACGCTACGGCCGACTCCTCCATGAAGACGGAAATTCAAATCAGCACGACTGGCAAAGTAGCTCCTCAGGCTCCAAGAACTCCGGCAGCAGACGCCGGCCGGCGACCACAAGCGCAAGGCCCTGCAGCCGGCTTCCAGCAGCCGGCAGGTCGCGACCGTTGAAGCCCAGCAGCCAGAAAAGCAGCCTCCGCCCAAGCGACAGAAAGGCGGCAAGCCGAACTGGTTGCCGGCCTTCTCCTACGAGCAGACCTTGGATGGACCTTGCAAGTTCCACAGCGGCGCGAAGCCATCGAATCACACCACCCGGAAGTGCCACTGGCTCACCAAGATCGCCAAGGGAGACGGCCTCCTGCCACCCCCGCCTGCTGGGCAGCCACCTCCGCCTCCGCCCCAGCAGCCGGCAATCAGGCCAGTCGGCGCAGTACAAGACGAGTACCCTGAAGAGCACGGAGCCTACGTGGTGTTCACCAGTGTGGCTGACGATCGATGCAGCAGGCGGCTGCAATGACAAGAGGTGAACGCGGTAGCCTCAGAGACGCCAGAGTTCATGCACTGGTCAGAGAGGCCCATCAGCTGGAGCAGGGCTGACCACCCAGAAGTGATGCCGAGTCCGGGCTCCTACGCCTTGGTCCTGGACGCCACCTTTGCCACGGACAAACGGGCCGCGTGTTTCTCGCGAGTTCTGATAGATGGGGGCAGCAGCATCTACATCCTATACAAGGACACCATGGAGAAGTTAGGAATCAAGCAGAGACAGCTTCAGAACAGCCGGACTGTGTTCCACGGCATTGTTCCTGGGCTTTCCTGTTCACCAATCGGCAAGATCCTGATTGACGTCCTCTTTGGGGACAAAGATCACTTCCGAAGAGAGTCTGTTTGGTTTGAGGTGGTGGACCTTGAGAGCCCATACCATGCGCTACTTGGTCGGCCCGCCTTGGCCAAGTTCATGGCGGTCCCCCACTACGCCTACCTCAAGATGAAGATGCCCAGTTCCAAGGGAATTCTGACTGTGGCCGGCGACTACCGGAAGTCGTCCGCTTGCGCGGCCGAGAGCAGTCGGCTGGCCGAGTCCCTGGTGATTGCGGCCGAGAAGCGACTCCTTGAGCGAGCTGTGGCGATGGCCGGCAAGCAGCCGGAGATATCGCCCGACCCGAAGGAGTCGGAAGCCGAAGGTTCGTTCAAGCCAGCCAAAGAGACAAAGAAGATACCCTTGGATCCGGAACACCCAGAGTGGTACGCCGTCGTAGGTGCAAACCTCGACAGCAAATAGGAAGGCGAGCTCATCGATTTCCTCTGTGAGAATCGGGACATCTTCGCATGGTCTCCCAAAGACATGCCAGGTGTGCCGATGGAATTCGCCGAGCACAAGTTACACGTCCAATCTGATGCAAAGCCGGTCAGGCAGCCCCTGCGCCGCTTATCAGAAAAGAAGAGAAGAGTTGTCGGAGAAGAGATAGCCCGACTCCTAGCAGCCGGCTTCATTATGGAAGTTTTCTTCCCGGAGTGGCTGGCAAATCCGGTCCTGGTGCTAAAGAAGAACAAGCAATGGCGAATGTGTATTGACTACACGAGCCTCAACAAGGCCTGCCCCAAGGACCCGTTTGCTCTGCCGAGAATTGATCAGGTGATAGACTCCACAGCCGGATGCGAGCTGTTGAGTTTCTTGGATGCGTACTCAGGATATCACCAGATCAAGCTGAACCCGGCTGATAGATTGAAGACTGCCTTCATCACGCCGTTTGGAGCATTCTGCTACCTCACCACGACGTTCGGCTTGAGGAATGCCGGCACCACCTTTCAGTGTTGCATGCAGAAGTGCCTCCTCAAGCAGCTCAGTAGGAACGCCCACGTTTACGTGGACGACATGGTGGTGAAGACGGAAAAGCGAGGAACATTGCTGGAAGACCTCAAGGAGACCTTTGAGAACCTGCGCCGGTTCCAGATCAAGCTCAACCCCGAGAAGTGTGTCTTTGGAGTACCAGCCGGCCAACTGCTAGGTTTCCTGGTCTGTGAACGCGGCACAGAATGCAACCCAGTAAAAATCAAGGCCATCGAGAGAATGGAGGTACCTAGCCGACTGCTGGATGTGTAGAAGTTCACCGGCTGCTTGGCGTCCATCACCCGATTCATTAGTCGGCTGGGCGAGAAAGCTCTCCCCTTATACCAACTCATGAAGAAGACCACTTTTTTCGAGTGGAACCATAAGGCGGACGAAGCTTTCCACCAGTTGAAGAAGATGCTGACTACTGCACCCGTCCTGGCGGCTCCGACTCCCAAGGAACCTATGCTCCTGTACATCGCCGCCACCAGCCGAGTAGTCAGCACAGTCATTGTAGTAGAGCGCAAGGAGGAAGGCAAGGCGCTACCTGTCCAGAGACCAGTATATTACCTGAGCGAGGTACTGTCGACCTCCAAGCAGAACTACCCCCACTACCAGAAGATGTGCTATGGCGTGCACTTTGCTGCCAAGAAATTGAAGCCTTACTTTCAAGAACATCCAATCACGGTGGTCTGCATGGCTCCACTTGCCGAGATCATCGGCAGCCATGATGCTTCTGGTCGAGTGGCCAAGTGGGCCATAGAGCTGGCTCCTTACACCATCTACTACCAGCCCCGCACCGCTATCAAATCACAAGCACTGGTCGACTTCCTCGTCGACTGGGCCGAGACCCAGTACCTGCCTCCAGCACCTGACTCCACCCATTGGCGGATGCACTTTGATGGCTCCAAGATGCGCACCGGCTTGGGAGTCGGCATCGTCCTCACCTCTCCCAAAGGTGACAAGCTCAAATATGTGTTGGGGAACGTTGCAGAAAACAAAAATTTTCCTACGGTTTCACCAAGATCCATCTATGAGTTCATCTAGCAACGAGTGATCGGATTGCATCTACATACCTTTGTAGATCACGCGCGGAAGCGTTCAAAGAACGGGGATGAGGAAGTCGTACTCGACGTGATCCAAATCACCGGAGATCCTAGCACCGAACGGACGGCACCTCCGCGTTCAACACACGTACGGTCAGCGTGATGTCTCCTCCTTCTTGATCCAGCAAGGGGGAAGGAGAGGTTGAGGAAGATGGCTCCAGCAGCAGCACGACGGCGTGGTGGTGGTGGAGCAGCAGTACTCCGGCAGGGCTTCGCCAAGCTCGTGACGGAGGAGGAGATGTGTTGGGGGGGGGGGGAAGGGCTGCGCCTTGGATGTCCTTTGCAGCCCTCCCCTCACCCCTCTATTTATAGGGGAAGGAGGAAGGGGGCCGGCCCCCTCTAGATGAGATCTAGAGGGGGGCGGCGGCCAAGGGGAGGGGGGCTTGCCCCCCAAGCAAGGGGGCGCCCCCCCTTAGGGTTTCCCCCAACCCTAGGCGCATGGGCTCTAGGGGGAGTGGCGCCCCAGCCCACTTTGGGCTGGATCCCTTCCTCATACAGCCCATAAGGCCCTCCGGGAGAGGTGGCCCCTCCCGGTGGACCCCCGGAACCCCTCCGGTGGCCCCGGTACAATACCGATATGCACCCGAACCTTTCCGGTGACCGTATGACAACTTCCCATATATAATTATTTACCTCCGGATTATCCCGAAACTCCTCGTGACGTCCAGGATCTCATCCGGGACTCCAAACAACTTTCGTATTACTGCATACTTATATCTATACAACCCTAGCGTCACTGAACCTTAAGTGTAGACCCTACGGGTTCGGGAGACAAGCAGACATGACCGAGATGACTCTCTGGTCAATAACCAACAACGGGATCTGGATACCCATGTTGGCTCCCACATGCTCCTCGATGATCTCATCGGATGAACCACGATGTCGAGGACCTAATCAATCCCGTACTCAATTCCCTTTGTCAATCGGTACGTTACTTGCCCGAGACTCGATCGTCGGTATCCCAATACCTTGTTCAGTCTCGTTACCGGCAAGTCACTTTACTCGTACCATAATGCATGATCCCATGATCAACCACTTGATCACATTGAGCTCATTATGATGATGCATTACCGAGTGGACCCAGAGATACCTCTCCGTCATATGGAGTGACAAATCCCAGTCTCGATTCGTGCCAACCCAACAGACACTTTCGGAGATACCTGTAATGTACCTTTATAGTCACCCAGTTACGTTGTGACATTTGGCACACCCAAGGCACTCCTACGGTATCCGGGAGTTGCACAATCTCATGGTCTGAGGAAATGATACTTGACATCCAGAAAAGCTACAGCAAACGAATTACACGATCTTTGTGCTATGCTTAGGTTTGGGTCTTGTCCATCACATCATTCTCCTAATGATGTGATCCCGTTATCAATGACATCCCCATGTCCATAGCCAGGAAACCATGACTATCTGTTGATCAACGAGCTAGTCAACTAGAGGCTCACTAGGGACACATTATGGTCTATGTATTCACACATGTATTACGATTTCCGGACAATACAATTATAGCATGAATAATAGACAATTATCATGAACAAGGAAATATAATAATCATTTTATTATTGCCTCTAGGGCATATTTCCAACAGTCTCCCACTTGCACTAGAGTCAATCATCTAGTTACATTGTGATGAATTGAACACCCATGGAATTCTGGTGTTGATCATGTTTTGCTCTAGGGAGAGGTTTAGTCAACGGATCTGCTACATTCAGGTCCGTATGTACTTTACAAATCTCTATGTCTCCATTTTGAACACTTTCACGAATGGAGTTGAAGCGACGCTTGATATGCCTGGTCTTCCTGTGAAACCTGGGCTCCTTGGCAAGGGCAATAGCTCCAGTGTTGTCACAGAAGAGAGTCATCGGGCCCGACGCATTGGGTATGTCTCCTAGGTCGGTAATGAACTCCTTCACCCAGACTGCTTCGTGTGCTGCCTCCGAGGCTGCCATGTACTCCGCTTCACATGTAGATCCCGCCACAACGCTTTGCTTGCACCTGCACCAGCTTACTGCCCCACCATTCAAAATATACACGTATCCGGTTTGTGACTTAGAGTCATCCAGATATGTGTCGAAGCTAGCATCGACGTAACCCTTTACAACAAGCTCTTCGTCACCTCCATAAATGAGAAACATTTCCTTAGTCCTTTTCAGGTACTTCAGGATATTTTTGACCGCTGTCCAGTGTTCCATGCCGGGATTACTTTGGTACCTTCCTACCAAACTCACGGCAAGGATTACATCAAGTCTGGTACACAGCATAGCATACATGATAGACCCTATGGCCGAGGCATAGGGGACGACACTCATCTTTTCTCTATCTTTTGCCGTGGTCGGGCATTGAGCCAAGCTCAATCTCGTACCTTGCAATACAGGCAAGAACCCCTTCTTTGACTGATCCATTTTGAACTTCTTCAATATCTTGTCAAGGTACGTACTCTGTGAAAGACCAATGAGGCGTCTCGATCTATCTCTATAGATCTTGATGCCTAATATATAAGCAGCTTCTCCAAGGTCCTTCATTGAAAAACACTTGTTCAAATAGGCCTTTATGCTTTCCAAGAATTCTATATCATTTCCCATCAACAGTATGTCATCCACATACAAAATGAGAAATGCTACAGAGCTCCCACTCACTTTCTTGTAAATGCAGGCTTCTCCATAAGTCTGCATAAACCCAAACGCTTTGATCATCTCATCAAAGCGAATGTTCCAACTCCGAGATGCTTGCACCAGCCCATAAATCGAGCGTTGGAGCTTGCACACCTTGTCAGCATTCTTAGGATCGACAAAACCTTCCGGTTGCATCATATAGAATTCTTCCTTAAGGAAACCATTAAGGAATGCCGTTTTGACGTCCATTTGCCATATTTCATAATCATAGAATGCGGCAATTGTTAACATGATTCGGACGGACTTCAGCTTCGCTACGGGTGAGAAAGTCTCATCGTAGTCAACCCCTTGAACTTGTCGATAACCCTTAGCGACAAGCCGTGCTTTATAGATGTTCACATTACCATCCGCGTCTGTCTTCTTCTTAAAGATCCATTTATTTTCTATGGCTCGCCGATCAACGGGCAAGTCAGTCAAACTCCATACTTCATTTTCATACATGGATCCTATCTCGGATTTCATGGCTTCCAGCCATTTGTCGGAATCCGGGCCCGCCATCGCTTCTTCATAGTTCGAAGGTTCACCGTTGTCTAACAACATGATTTCCAAGACAGGGTTGCCGAACCACTCTGGTGCGGAACGTGTCCTTGTGAACCTTCGAAGTTCAGTAGGAGCTTGATCAGAAGTATCTTGATCATCATCATTAACTTCCTCTCTAATTGGTGCAGGTACCACAGGAACATTTTCCTGAGTTGCGCCACTTTCCGGTTCAAGAGGCAATACTTCATCAAGTTCTACTTTCCTCCCACTTACTTCTTTCGAGAGAAACTCCTTCTCTAGAAAGGATCCATTCTTGGCAACAAAGATCTTGCCTTCGGATCTGAGGTAGAAGGTATACCCAATAGTTTCTTTAGGGTATCCTATGAAGACGCATTTTTCTGACTTGGGTTCGAGCTTTTCAGGTTGAAGTTTCTTGACATAAGCATCGCATCCCCAAACTTTTAGAAACGACAGCTTAGGCTTCTTCCCAAACCATAATTCATACGGTGTCGTCTCAATGGATTTCGACGGAGCCCTATTTAAAGTGAATGCGGCAGTCTCTAAAGCATAGCCCCAAAATGACAGCGGTAAATCAGTAAGAGACATCATAGATCGCACCATATCTAATAGAGTGCGATTACGACGTTCGGACACACCATTACGCTGAGGTGTTCCAGGCGGCGTGAGTTGTGAAACTATTCCACATTTTCTTAAGTGTGTACCAAATTCGTGACTCAAGTATTCTCCTCCACGATCTGATCGCAAAAACTTGATTTTTCTGTCACGTTGATTCTCAACCTCACTCTGAAATTCCTTGAACTTTTCAAAGGTTTTAGACTTGTGTTTCATTAAGTAGATATACCCATATCTACTCAAGTCATCAGTGAGGGTGAGAACATAACGATAGCCACCACGAGCCTCAACACTCATTGGACCGCACACATCAGTATGTATGATTTCCAATAGGTTGGTTGCTCGCTCCATTGTTCCTGAGAACGGAGTCTTGGTCATCTTACCCATGAGGCATGGTTCGCACGTGTCAAATGATTCGTAATCAAGAGACTCTAAAAGTCCATCTGTATGGAGCTTCTTCATGCGTTTGACACCTATGTGACCAAGGCGGCAGTGCCACAAGTATGTGGGACTATCATTATCAACCTTACATCTTTTGGCATTCACACTATGAATATGTGTAGCATTACGCTCGAGATTCATTAAGAATAAACCATTCACCATAGGAGCATGACCATAAAACATATCTCTCGTATAAATAGAACAACCATTATTCTCGGATTTAAATGAGTAGCCATCTCGTATTAAACGAGATACTGATACAATGTTCATGCTAAAACTTGGCACTAAATAACAATTATTGAGGTTCAAAACTAATCCCGTAGGTAAATGTAGAGGTAGCGTGCCGACGGCGATCACATCGACCTTGAAACCATTCCCGACGCGCATCGTCACCTCGTCCTTCGCCAATCTCCGCTTATTCCGCAGCTCCTGCTTTGAGTTACAAATGCGAGCAACTTCACCGGTATCAAATACCCAGGAGCTACTACGAGTATTGGTAAGGTACACATCAATTACATGTATATCACATATACCTTTCGTTTTGCCGGCCTTCTTGTCCGCTAAGTATTTGGGGCAGTTCCGCTTCCAGTGACCACTTCCCTTGCAATAAAAACACTCAGTCTCGGGCTTGGGTCCATTCTTTGGCTTCTTCTCGGTAGCTTGCTTACCGGGCGCGGCAACTCCCTTGCCGTCCTTCTTGAAGTTCTTCTTATCCTTGTGAAAGCACAAGTGCTCCCTAGGTGGTTTTGATAATTGATGACAACATATCTCTTGTTGGACTAACATTTCTATCTAGCATGTTTCAGATAAGTTCAACAATGGAGTGGCATGGACTAAAGGTTGTGGGAACTCCTTCAAGATGCTAAGTACAAAGGATTGGCTAAAGCTTAAAGCTCAAGACTCTTCATTTTACATTTAGTGATCCAAGATCACATTGAGTCCATAGGAAAAGCCAATACTATCAAGGAGGGATGAGGTGTTGCCTAATGAGCCTCTTGCTTCATGTGCTTAATGATATGCTCCAAAATCCTCAGCTACTCTCCCACTTCCACAAATGACCTAAACCCTAAGCCAAACTCGGTCCTACCGATTCTTTCTATCCGGCGCCACCGAGTTTCACTTGTCATAAGCCACTGCCAAACCCTAGCAATTCGGTTCTACCGATAGGGATCTCGGTCTCACCGAGATGGGATTGCAAACTCTCTGTTTCCCTTTCGTAACTTTTCGGTCTCACCGAAAGAGCGAATCGGTCCCACCGAGATTGCAGTGTAAACTCTTTGTTTCCTTTTTGTAACTTTTTGGTCTCACCGAAAGAGCAAATCGGTCCCACCGAGTTTACCTGACCAACTCTCTGGTTAGCTTATTACCAAACTCGGTCTCACCGAGTTTGTGTAATCGGTCTCACCGAGATTACGTTATGCCCAAACCCTAACCATATCGGCCCTACCGAGTTGCATGTCAGTCCCACCGAAAATCTCTAACGGTCACTAGGTTTACCTTTTCGGTCCGACCGAGTTTGTTGATTCGGTCCCACCGAGATTGGAAAACTGTGTGTAACGGTTGGATTTTGTGTGGAGGCTATATATACCCCTCCACCTCCTCTTCATTTGTGGAGAGAGCCATCAGAACACATACACATTCCAACGCATATGTTCTGAGAGAGAACCACCTACTCATGTGTTGAGACCAAGATATTCCATTCCTACCATATGAATCTTGATCTCTAGCCTTCCCCAAGTTGCTTTCCACTCAAATCTTCTTTCCACAAAATCCAAATCCTATGAGAGAGATTTGAGTGTTGGGGAGACTTATCATTTGAAGCACAAGAGCAAGGAGTTCATCATCAACACACTATTTGTTACTTCTTGGAGAATGGTGTCTCCTAGATTGGCTAGGTGTTACTTGGGAGCCTCCGACAAGATTGTGGAGTTGAACCAAGGAGTTTGTAAGGGCAAGGAGATCGCCTACTTCGTGAAGATCTACTGCTAGTGAGGCAAGTCCTTCGTGGGCGATGGCCATGGTGGGATAGACAAGGTTGCTTCTTCGTGGACCCTTCGTGGGTGGTTGCTTCTTCGTGGACCCTTCGTGGGTGGAGCCCTCCGTGGACTCGCGCAACCATTACCCTTCGTGGGTGGAGCCCTCCGTGGACTCGCGCAACCATTACCCTTCGTGGGTTGAAGTCTCCATCAACGTGGATGTAGGATAGCACCACCTATCCGAACCACGGGAAAAACATCCGTGTCTCCAATTGCGTTTGAATTCTCCAAACCCTTCTCTTTACATTCTTGCAAGTTGCATGCTTTATTTTCCGCTGCCTACACACTCTTTGCATGCTTGCTTGATATGTATTGTGAATGTTGAAATTATGCCTAAACTCCACTTAAACCGAAAAAGCTTAAAAATTGCAACTTTAGCATTAAGTGTCTAATCACCCCCCCTCTAGACACATCTACTTCTAGATCCTACACCTTTCCTTTCTTGAACTTAGTGGTTTTATTCACCATCAACACTTGATGGTCTTTTTTGACTTCTACCTCTGCTGATTTCAGCATTGCAAATACTTCAGGAATGGTCTTTTCCATCCCCTGCATATTGATGTTCATCACAAAGCTCTTGTAGCTTGGTGGAAGCGACTGGAGGATTCTGTCAATGACCGCGTCATCTGGGAGATTAACTCCCAGCTGAGTCAAGCGGTTATGCAACCCAGACATTTTGAGTATGTGCTCACTGACAGAACTATTTTCCTCCATCTTACAGCTGAAGAACTTGTCGGAGACTTCATATCTCTTGACCCGGGCATGAGCTTGGAAAACCATTTTCAGCTCTTCGAACATCTCATATGCTCCGTGTCACTCAAAACGCTTTTGGAGCTCCGGTTCTAAGCTGTAAAGCATGCCGCACTGAACGAGGGAGTAATCATCAGCACGTGTCTGCCAAGCGTTCATAACGTCTTGGTTCTGTGGGACGGGTGCGTCACCTAGCGGTGCTTCTAGGACATAATCTTTCTTGGCAGCTATGAGGATGATCCTCAGGTTCCGGACCAGTCCGTATAGTTGCTGCCATCGTCTTTCAGCTTGGTTTTCTCTAGAAACGCGTTGAAGTTGAGGACAACGTTGGCCATTTGATCTACAAGACATATTGTAAAGATTTTAGACTAAGTTCATGATAATTAAGTTCATCTAATCAAATTATTCAATGAACTCCCACTTAGATAGACATCCCTCCAGTCATCTAAGTATAACATGATCCGAGTTGACTAGGCCGTATCCGATCATCACGTGAGACGGACTAGTCAACATCGGTGAACATCTTCATGTTGATCGTATCTTCTATACGACTCATGCTCGACCTTTCGGTCTTCTGTGTTCCGAGGCCATGTCTGTACATGCTAGGCTCGTCAAGTCAACCTAAGTGTATTGCGTGTGTAAATCTGTCTTACACCCGTTGTATGTGAACGTTGGAATCTATCACACCTGATCATCACGTGGTGCTTCGAAACAACGAACTGTCGCAACGGCGCACAGTTAGGGGGAACACTTTCTTGAAATTATTATGAGGGATCATCTTTTTTACTACCTTCATTCTAAGTAAACAAGATGCAAAAACATGATAAACATCACATGCAATCAAATAATAATAGTGACATGATATGGCCAATATCACATAGCTCCTTTGATCTCCATCTTGGGGCTCCATGATCATCTTGTCACCGGCATGACACCATGATCTCCATCATCATGATCTCCATCATCATGATCTCCATCATCATGATCTCCATCATCGTGTCTCCATGAAGTTGCTCGCCAACTATTACTTCTACTACTATGGCTAACGCGTTTAGCAATTAAGTAAAGTAATTTACATGGCGTTTCTCAATGACACGCAGGTCATACAAAAAATAAAGACAACTCCTATGGCTCCTGCCGGTTGTCATAATCATCGACATGCAAGTCGTGATTCCTATTACAAGAACATGATATCATACATCACATATATATCATTCATCATTCATCACAACTTTGGCCATATCACATCACAAATCACTTGTTGCAAAAACAAGTTAGACGTCCTCTAATTGTTGTTGCAAGTTTTACGTGGCTGCAAAAGGGTGCTAGCAAGAACGTTTTCTTACCTATGTAATAGCCAGAACGTGATTTGTCAACTTCTATTTACCCTTCATAAGGACCCTTTTCATCGAATCCGCTCCAACTAAAGTGGGAGAGACAGACACCCGCTAGCCACCTTATGCAACTAGTGCATGTCAGTCGGTGGAACCAGTCTCACGTAAGCGTACGTGTAAGGTCGGTCCGGGCCGCTTCATCCCACAATACCGCTGAAGCAAGATAAGACTAGTAGCGGCAAGAAAGTTGACAACATCTATGCCCACAACAAATTGTGTTCTACTCGTGCAAGGAGAACTACGCATAGACCTAGCTCATGATGCCACTGTTGGGGAACATTGCAGAAAACAAAAATTTTCCTACGGTTTCACCAAGATCCATCTATGAGTTCATCTAGCAACGAGTGATCGGATTGCATCTACATACCTTTGTAGATCACGCGCGGAAGCGTTCAAAGAACGGGGATGAGGAAGTCGTACTCGACGTGATCCAAATCACCGGAGATCCTAGCACCGAACGGATGGCACCTCCGCGTTCAACACACGTACGGTCAGCGTGACGTCTCCTCCTTCTTGATCCAGCAAGGGGGAAGGAGAGGTTGAGGAAGATGGCTCCAGCAGCAGCACAACGGCGTGGTGGTGGTGGAGCAGCAGTACTCCGGCAGGGCTTCGCCAAGCTCGTGACGGAGGAGGAGATGTGTTGGGGGGCGGGAAGGGCTGCGCCTTGGATGTCCTTTGTAGCCCTCCCCTCACCCCTCTATTTATAGGGGAAGGAGGAAGGGGGCCGGCCCCCTCTAGATGAGATCTAGAGGGGTGGCGGCGGCCAAGGGGAGGGGGGCTTGCCCCCCAAGCAAGGGGGCGCCCCCCTTAGGGTTTCCTCCAACCCTAGGCGCATGGGCCCTAGGGGGAGTGGTGCCCCATCCCACTTTGGGCTGGATCCCTTCCTCATACAGCCCATAAGGCCCTCCGGGAGAGGTGGCCCCTCCCGGTGGACCCCCGGAACCCCTCCGGTGGCCCCAGTACAATACCGATATGCACCCGAACCTTTCCGGTGACCGTATGACAACTTCCCATATATAATTATTTACCTCCGGATTATCCCGGAACTCCTCGTGACGTCCAGGATCTCATCCGGGACTCCGAACAACTTTTGGATTACCGCATACTCATATCTATACAACCCTAGCGTCACCGAACCTTAAGTGTGTAGACCCTACGGGTTCGGGAGACAAGCAGACATGACCGAGACGACTCTCTGGTCAATAACCAACAGCGGGATCTGGATACCCATGTTGGCTCCCACATGCTCCTCGATGATCTCATCGGATGAACCACGATGTCGAGGACCTAATCAATCCCGTACTCAATTCCCTTTGTCAATCGGTACGTTACTTGCCCGAGACTCGATCGTCGGTATCCCAATACCTTGTTCAGTCTCGCTACCGGCAAGTCACTTTACTCGTACTGTAATGCATGATCCCGTGATCAACCACTTGATCACATTGAGCTCATTATGATGATGCATTACCGAGTGGGCCCAGAGATACCTCTCCGTCATACGGAGTGACAAATCCCAGTCTCGATTCGTGCCAACCCAACAGACACTTTCGGAGATACCTGTAATGTACCTTTATAGTCACCCAGTTACGTTGTGACGTTTGGCACACCCAAGGCACTCCTACGGTATCCAGGAGTTGCACAATCTCATGGTCTAAGGAAATGATACTTGACATCCAGAAAAGCTACAACAAACGAACTACACGATCTTTGTGCTATGCTTAGGTTTGGGTCTTGTCCATCACATCATTCTCCTAATGATGTGATCCCGTTATCAATGACATCCCCATGTCCATAGCCAGGAAACCATGACTATCTGTTGATCAACGAGCTAGTCAACTAGAGGCTCACTAGGGACACATTATGGTCAATGTATTCACACATGTATTACGATTTCCGGACAATACAATTATAGCATGAATAATAGACAATTATCATGAACAAGGAAATATAATAATCATTTTATTATTGCCTCTAGGGCATATTTCCAACAATATGCACTGCAAATCCATTTTGCCGCCTCCAACAACGTGGCCGAGTACGAGGCGCTCATTCACGGGCTCCGACTTGCCAAAGAACTTGGCATTCGCCGGATCTTGTGTTATGGCGACTCGGACTTAGTGGTCCAGCAGTCGTCTGGCGACTGGGATGCCAAAGACGCAAACATGGCGAGCTACCGTTTCCTCGTGCAGCAACTCAGCGGGTATTTCGAAGGGTGCGAGTTCCTCCATGTGACAAGAAATGACAACGACCAAGCAGACGCCTTGGCACGAATCGGCTCTACCCGCCAAGCAATACCATCTGGCGTCGCCCTTCAACGCCTCCTCAAGCCGTCTGTCAAGCCTTCACCAGAATCAGACTCCATCTTTGTGCCGGCTCCTCCCGAAGACGGCAGACCCGACTCTAGAGTTCCGGCAGTCAGAACGGGGACTTTGGCGGGCGACTCCAAAGCTGCCACAGTCGAGCCCGGCCCAGGGACTGCGGTGACGGACGTGAAGATTCCAGAACTCGGCCCAAGGACCGAGCCAGTCGGCCTGGGGACTTCATCAGCCCAACAAGCGGTTGTTGACTCCAGCCCGCCGCCTCCCAGCCCAGCCGCCCTCGTCCAAGTCGCAGTTCTGATAGTCGATGAAATAGCAGCACCCTTATGGGCCCAGCCCATCCTCAAATTTCTGGTGAACAAAGAACTACCAACTGATGAGACCTCAGCTCGGCAAGTACAACGCCAGGCAGCAGCCTATACCATAATCAACAGAGAGCTGGTCAGGCGCAGCGTCACTGGTGTCTACCAGCGCTGCGTAGAGCCAGAGCAAGGCCAGGCGATCCTCAAGGACATCCATCAAGGCGAATGTGGCCACCATGCGGCTTCAAGAGCACTCGTCGCCAAAGCTTTTCGGCACGGTTTCTTTTGGCTGACTGCCTTGGAAGAGGCCAAGGAGTTGGTCCAAAAATGCAAAGGGTGCCAGAAGTTCAGCTCCAAGCCGCACCAGCCGGCTTCCGCGCTCAAGACCATCCCCATTGCTTGGCCTTTCGCTGTCTGGGGCCTAGACATGGTGGGACCATTCAAAACAGCACGAGGTGGTCTGACTCACCTACTTGTTGCAGTGGACAAGTTCACCAAGTGGGTGGAAGTAAAGCCAATTAAGAAACCAAACGGTCCGACTGCCGTGACCTTCATCACCGATATCACAATTCGGTACGGCATACCACACAACATCATCACCGACAACGGCACAAATTTTGCCAAAGGCGCCTTGGCCCATTTCCGCGCAACACAGGGAATCCGACTGGACCTAGCGTCCGTCGCCCACCCGTAGTCAAACAGCCAAGTGGGGCGAGCAAACGGCCTCATCCTGTCTGGCATCAAGCCTCGGTTGATCGAGCCTCTAGAGCGCTCGGCTGGCTGCTGGCTCGACGAGCTGCCAGCCGTCCTCTGGAGTCTGCACACGACTCCAAACAAGTCAACCAGCTTCACGCCCTTCTTCCTCGTCTACGGTGCCGAAGCCGTCATCCCAACGAACATAGAGTTCGACTCCCCACAGTCACCATGTACACCGAGGAGGAAGCAGAAGAAGCATGACAAGACGGCGTCGATCTGCTGGAAGAGGGCCGGCTGTTGGCACTCAGCCGGTCCAGCATCTACCAGCAGAGCCTGCGCCGATACCACAACAGGAAGGTCAGGCCAAGATCTTTCCAAGAAGGCGACCTTGTACTCCGGCTGACCCAGCGAACTGCCGGCCAGCACAAGTTGTCGCCGCCTTGGGAAGGCCCTTTCATCATCAGCAAAGTACTAGGCAACAACTCCTACTACCTGATCGACACTCAGAAGCCCCGAGCACGCAAGAGAGACGACTCCGGCAAGGAGACAGAGCGGCCATGGAATGCAAATCTTCTCCGAAAATTTTACAGTTGATGCAGTATGTACCACGCTACCCTTTGTATTAAAGTACCAAGACTTCGGGCCCCCCGAGACGAGCTCGGGGACTGCCCTCTTTTGTCTATATGATAAAAATTATGCCTACAAGTATGTTACTCTTTGTCATGCCGTTTGGCACCGGGCTTGACAAGTCGGCCCGGGGACTTGCCGCCTTGCACTATGAAATGCTTACTACAGCCGGACAAGTAGTGTGTAACATCTAAGCCGTCTTCTGTCAAAAGCCGTAGCTCGCAGAGCGACTGTACGGTGGGCAGAGGTAAGGTAGAATGGGTGATCGCACGAAAAATGGCTAGGGACTCAAAGCGTAAAACATAGCTCAAGACGGCTTCCAAGCCCTTCTCGCAAACTGACTCTCGGACAGTCGGATTGTCGTTTTCTATCCAACTTGCTCAAACAATCTTAAAATTGGCTAAGTACTTGCTTTCCCAAAGTAGCCTAGCACTTGATCCAGCAACAGTCTGCAGAGCGGCTGTCCGATTGGCAAGGCAGGCAACTAGGAGAAAGCGACAAAGGAAAACAGCCAAAAGAACAATGAGCAAGAAAAGATAGACATATATATATATATAACACAGGCCCTTGGCCGAATTGTCAAGTAGAGGTTCAGAATACACCCCGCGGGTGGAATTGTGCGAATTAACAAGTTCTTCAAAAGACTACTGAAGCAGATAAAACAAAAGACACAGCGGCAGCTTAGGAGGCGGCAGACGGAGTCGGGGGGTCGGAGGAGGCGCCAGCGTCAGTCGTGGGGGCGGTCGGCCGGCTAGTCTCGGCTTGATCGCCTCCGGCAGCAGTCGGATCGGTCGCACGCGGCTCGTTGCTGGAGGCGCGGTCGGGCTGAGGCTGGCCGTCTGCTCCGTCTTCTGGTGCCTCCGCCTCGCCCTCATCCTCCGCCTTGTCCTCCTCCTCGACGCTAGAGCCGATCACCTCCGCCGAGTCTTCGCCGTAGTCTGGGTTCATCCCAAACCACTCCGGAGGGACCTCCTCGCCATCTTCAGACCGCTTGTGGAAGAAGATGCTCGTGTCGGTGTACTCGGTGATCGCCACAGCACGCTTGACGAGGGCGTCTTCCGCAGCCACCAGCTCCGGCTGGGCCTCCGATCGAAGCGTGGCCAACCAGTCTAGATCCAGCCCCGGGTACCACGCCTTGACGAACTCCAAGGCCCGGCGCCGACGCGCTGAAGCCGGCGCAGCATCCGGTGAGCCGGCCGGAGGCGAGCCTCGATACTCAAGATGTGCTCATCAAGAGTTCAGGGGGCATCGGCGGCGATCTCTGCGCCCACCGCCCTCCGACTTGCACGATCGACCTCGATGGCTTGGATAGCGGCCTGAGACTGCCCAGGGAAGAAGTCTGCAAAAGACACGAAGAAACAAAAAAGCGAGTCAAAAACCAGGAGTCGGCACGACCTAGGTCGGCGGCTCAAAGAAAGAAAACAAAGAGACTCACCATCAACGATGTCTTCGATCTCGTGGAAGCCGGAGGACAGCATCGCCTCCTTGTCAGACCAGGAAGAGCACTCGCTCGCGAACTCGGCCAGGAGGGCGGCCTCCGTCTCCTCCGCCTCCCTCTGCGACTTCGCAAGCAGCCCCTTCTGCTCTGCCAACTGAGTGGTCAGCAGATCGCGCTCCGCGGCGAGCTTGCCGCACTCCTTCCCTTTGGCGAGCAGGGCAGAGTTGGCTTCGCTCAGCTGCTGTTGAAGAGCAGCATTGGCCCCTGAAGGAAAGAAAGAAAGACAACAATCGTCAATAAAGTAGGTCGCCGGGGAGATCCGGCCCGACTTCTCAGCAGTCGGCCCGAATCTCAGGGACTACAGCCCGCGGGTGCGCTAGCGCGCCCCCGCAGAGAAGAGAAAAAGGAGAAGGACTTACTCCGGCTCTCCGCCAAGTCGGCGGTCCGCTTGCCCAACTCTTCAACATTACGGTTGAAGGCGGTGACGCGGAGGTTGTGGTATTCCTGCAACAAGCATTTCAGACAAAGTTAGTACCCAGAAGTTCATCAAATTGGAGTTCCGGACCGCCTGCTCAGTAGCCGACCCGAAACTCGGGGACTACACCCAGTGGGTGCGCTGGCGCGCCCCCATAGAGAGGAACAAGAAAATTAAAGGCCCAAAGAAAAGACATACCCGGACGGCCACCCGCGACGCCAGGAACGCCTTGGTGCAGCTCTGGAGGGCGTCCCCCTCAGCACGGAGCTTCGCCTGGACGTCCAGGAGCGCCCGGTTCAGCGGCCCTGTGCCGCCTCCCCGCACCCACCCAACAGGTGCGGCGCTCGTCGCCTTGGCGTCTGGAGCCGCGGAGCTGGCGGTGCCGGCCTCCAGGGGGCGGGGTGCTGAAGTCGCCTTCTCCAGATGACGGCGCGCTGGCAAGCCGACCTGGAGGAGTAGCCTCGCCACGGCCTCTTCTTCGGTCGGCGGCACCGGAGGGTCCGCTGGCTGCTCGCCTCGCACGCCTTCAGACGGCGGCGGAGGCGGCGGCGGAACGTTCGCGCTCGGAGTAGAGGGCTCGCCGCCTTCCCTTCCCCGCCGGCTCCTCCAGTCTGCCCCGTGAACTCCGGCGGCGGCGGCGCAGAGTTCAGCGGGGTAACAAGCAAGGCCGCCTGGCGGCATGCGGCTTCCTCAGCCTGCTGCTTCGCCGCGGCGGCGGCTTCGGCCTTCGCTAGTTTTTTCTTAGCGGAGGCCTCCGCCCTGTCGGCCTCCTCCTTCTCCAGGCGGAGGGCTTCTTCTTCATTTCGCTTCTCCTGCGTATTCCGCTCCGTCGCCTCCCGGAGGTCGGCAGCGGGGTTTATCCGCCGAGTGGTGGCGGGCGTCCCCGCTGACCCCATGACGGAGGCGGCGGCGACCCGCTCAAGAGAGAGGGGAGCCCTGAAGAAAGAAGGGCGAGTAGAGACTCACACAAAACACGAAGAAAGAATAAACTTTGAAGTCAGAATACTTACGCAGAGACCAACGGCGGCTTCTTCACTTCCTTACGGAAGCGGATGGCCTTCGCGGCTGCCTCGTCCCGCCAGGTCGCCGGAGCCGAGCCCTTGGGCTTCTTCGGCCGGCTGCCAAACAAAGTCGGCGCAGCCCGGCGCTTCTTCCCGCCGCCTGGAACGCCCGACGCGGCAGAAGAGCCCGCGCCCGGCTGGCTAGCTCCTGGCCGATGGTGAGGGGCGACTCCTCCCTCGGCATCGTCTTCAGGCCAGTCGGCAAAGGTAGCCGAGGGTCTGAAGTTGCCTGTCATCCCTCCTCCCTCAGCGTCGTCTTCCAGAGCCGCCGCCCCCATATCGGGGTCGTCGACGTCGCTCTCCGCCCGATCGACGGCGAACTCACGGGCCGGCCCCGAGGTGCCGGCTGGTGGGTGAAGAAGGGGATTCTAACCAAAAAGCAGACTGATTAGAATAAGACTCGGCAAGAAGAAGACAATCTAAAGAAAAGAAAGGCGACTCACCACGGGCGGGGGGTTGGCACGGGAGTATGGCTCCTTGCCGAATCACCAGTCCTCCGGGAACCTGCTGTCTGAGAGGTAGTTCACCATCAGGGCCACCTCTTCGTGAGGCATGTCCTTGGTGCACATCCGACTCGGGTCGCGGCCCCCGCTCATCTGGCATATCAGGTGAGGGCGGCCTTGGAGTGGGAGAACTCGGCGCGAGACGAAGGCGGCCAGCAGGTCCGGGCCAGTCAGACCCTCCGACTGCGTCAGCACTCGGAGTCGCGTGATGGCGCCGGCTCCCGCAGGCGTCAGCGACCTGGCCCGGTACGACCAGTTGGGCAGTCTGCCAGCCGGCGGGCCGGCTTCGAAAGCCGGCAGATTAACCCAGTCGCCCCTCATGGTGACGTTCCTGGCGTAGAAGTAGGACCGCTGCCACATCTTCACCGACTTCAGCAGCGAGATGGAGGGGAAGTGGTTGTCGGCTCCTGTCCTTCGCACGGCGATGAAGGCGCCGCACTGAGCCGGCACGCCCGCGGCCTGGGTGCCAAGCTTGGAGAAGAAGAACTCCCCCCAGAGCTCGAGGGTGGGGAGGACTCCAAGGAAGCCCTCGCACAGAGCCACGAAGGCGGACAGCAGCACCACTGTGTTGGTGGTGAGGTGGTGCGGCTGGAGTCCGTAAAACTCCATGAACGACCGGAAGAAGCTGCTCGCCGGCAGCCCCAGCCCGCGCAGGCAGTGCGAGCGGAAGATGACCCGCTCGCCCTCCCGCGGGGCGGGGGAAATCTCCCCCTCCGGCGCGAGACGCACCTGCACGCGATCCTCGCCGGGAAGCCGACGGGTCCGGCGGAGGAACTCGATATGGTCTTCGTGGACCTCGGAGCCGTCCCAGGTGCCGGAGCGCACTGGGGGAGGCGCGCTAGCGGAGGAAGAGCTCATCGCGAAGCTGTCGCCGCGACGTTCTCCGGAGCTTGGGCGTGCGGCAAGGAGAAGAAGAGAAGAGGAAGCAGGAGAGCGAGGAGCTGCGAGGAGGAAGAAGAGAGGGGTAGTGGGAAGGAGGGGCGCGCGTGCCCCCCTCTTCCCCCTACTTATAGTCCTATGGGCTGCGAAGCCGAGGGGGCGGACGTGGGGATTTACTGCGCCCGCAGCCCCACGACCCCCACGATCCACGTAAAGTTACTGCGCGCAGTAACTTCACGGGAATCCCAACCGCCCGCCAGGGCCGCAGCGGATCCGCTCGGGCGCCGAGGCGCGGTAGTGGCGGGCCCCGCCTATGGGCCTGTCCCGTCGCGCGCGTGGGATGGCAGAACGGCCTGGCCACATGCCCTTGTGTGACAGGCCATGAACGGGCGGCGGCCTGGAAGCTTTGCTAGCACGCCACTTGAAATCCCGCCGCGACGTTCGAACTACTGAGCAAGTCAGAATTGAGTGAGTCTGAGTTGGGCGAGTCCGACTCCTTCTAGCCAGCCCGGCGGAAGTCAATCAAGACCATGTGTTGCGCCCGGAAAGAGAAACTGCTAAGGCTTCTCGGCCGATCGTCCGCGGTGCCTCACCAGCTTCGGGGACTACTGTCGGAGTAATGGGCCATGGGTAGGCCAACCCGAGCCCCACGACCTTTCAAGACATCGGGGCAGGCTGCGCCCCTCAAGACCACAGGGCGAAGAGCCGCCTCCTGGGGAGTCTACGGCAAGGCGGCCGACTGCCCGCTCACGGCCGAGTCCCAGGGACGACTTCCAGAGAAGCCGGCTTTGGGGAGTCGGCCGGCGACTCCAACAAACCATGACCTCATCGAGGGGGACGGGGCAGGGGCGTGGCTACAATGAAGCCCACTCCCCGCCCCTTACCAAGGACAGGCATGGCTACAGCGCGCCGTACTTGGGAAGATCTCCCCGCGGCGTGGCACTGTTGCCCAGCCGGCCCTGACATCAGCACCACTGTACCTGGTCCTGCGCCCACGACGGCTTATCTGTACGGCCTGGAGGCAGCAGGGCCCACCAGCCAGCGAGACCTCGGGAGACGGCGGGAGCACCGCCAGTCGGACCCAATGGGAGTCGGCCCGGGGGAGTCGGCCGAGCCCTCCCCCGGGCCCACGCGCCATTAATCAAGAAGAGATGGGAAGTGGCCACAGTGATCGCCCGCCAGGCGACAGGGCTGTTGCCACGACCCCATGACCAAGCTTGCATCATCAGGAGCACGGCTACAGTAATCAGCAGCCAGCAAGACCCGCCCGCGGCGGACGCGGCCTATCGGCTCCGTACCAGACCAGTCGGCGGGCCCCAGCAGTCGGCGGAGAAGTCGGAGGTCGGAGACACTGGCGGGCCCAGCCACATTACCATTGTACCCCTGGGGGGTAGGCCTATATAAACCCCCAGGGCACCCATGCAAAGGGTTGGATCCCAGTAGTTCTATACCTCACCAGATAGAGGGAGAGAGCTAGCCTTGCCCTCTCCTACCACCATACACAGATCAAGGAGCAACCGTGTAAACACTTGACCATAGTGATTATGCGGAGACCCCGCAGAGCAGCAGTAGGGGTATTATCTCCCCGGAGAGCCCCGAAGCTGGGTAAGATTCGCCGTTGTGCATGTCTTCGCCTCATCCCGTTTCCAGGCACTGGCGACGTTCTACTCGCCCCTACCATGATAAGCCATCCGTTGGCATACGTCGTACCAAACCCCCGACATTGCCAGAGCATCTCGTCAAGCACCGGCCCGGCCCCCATCAAGCGCCGCGTGGTGAGGTGAGCTCCGCTTCCACATCGCCCGCCGTCGTCGTCAAGCGCCGCTACCTCGTTTGCCTCCATGAAGCGTCGTCGCCGCCACCGTCTTGGTCAAGCACCGCCGCCACCGTCCTCGTTCGTCGTCCACGCCGGATCCAGTCATCTTGCGCCGCCCCACACCAGGTCCTGCCGCCGCACGCCGAGTCAGGCTACCTCGCACCGCCGCAAGCGAGATCCCACCGTCTGGAGCCGTCGAATGATCCCCGTTTCTCTCTGATTTTAGTGACATTCAGAAGAATCTGCACCTCGTACAGCTATATGGTACAGGTTCACCAAACACCAATCTTGGTTCATTCTTGCATCGGCTCAACCAAGGCACACTCAGCCCGCATCCCCCGTGCAATGCAGTCTGAACGTACCCAGGGAACCAAACACGGCCGTTGTTTCTTGAACCGCTGCTTAAGCCCCTCGCATAGGCCCACTCAGCTGAACAATGCCCATATCTAAAAAAAAGTTGGACGGTGCTCATGCATTTCGTTCGCTGGCAGGACCGCTTGCATCGAACGTTTTCGTTCGCTCGAGTGGCTTCCTCCTAGCAAACGTTTCTTTCGCACTGAGGTACCTAGGGATCGAACGTCGGACCATTATTGGGTCATTTTTTCTTGGAAATCCTATCTGGCAATCGTTTGCTGGGAGAGAGGTGACAAATGAACCCTTTTGATGGCAGTTTCAGTTCTAATACAAGATCAAGCGGTGGCAGTTTTAAACGAAAAAATTGCCTTCTCTGACAGAATCTATCATGTCGCACAGAAGAAACTTTCACACTCTCGCAACTAAAAATGTCAATCAAAATCGTGTAAGATATGTTTGCATGTTGAGGTGGATATTTTCATGTGCATGAATGCATGTTGTGGTAGGCCTTTTGCCATGCATGTTGCTTGATGATGTGGCATGCTTACATGTTGAGAGAAATATGTTAATGGGGCTAGCTATTTAGATATAGAAGATGCCACCCACTATTGACGAACGTTCGCCAGGTAAGGGGTCCTTTTTATTGAGTTGAGCAATTGCTCGGTTCCCTAAAAAAAAGCAATTGCTCAGTATTTATATACTATCACACACAGTAATGAACAACATCTTGCAGCACGCGATGCAGTCGTACTACTCGATCCAAGGTCACACGTGCACACATGCAGCACCTCGCGTACGTGACGTCCGAAATCCCGACGGTGAGCTCAGCTGTCGGCGGCGCTCTTCCACTGTCTCGCGAGATCCACCAGCGCGGCCCTCGACTCGCCGCCGTCGCCCACCGCCTCCTCCGCCAGCCGCATGGCCGCCCGCGTCCGCTGCCGGAGCTCCCTCCCGCCGTCGGACTCGATCAGCCACCGCACCTTGGCCGCCACCTCGTCGGACTCGACCATCTTCTTGTCGTACCCTTCCATGGGCACGGCCAGCCGCATCTCCTCGACGAGGAATACTCTGTTCATGCGCTGCTCCGCGTACAGCGGCCACGCCAGCATCGGCACGCCCGCCATGATAGCTTCCAGCACCGAGTTCCAGCCGCAGTGCGTTACGAAGCCGCCGACCGCTCCGTGCGCCAGCACCTGCCGCTGAGGCGCCCAGGACATGACCACCAGCCCCCTGTCCTTGGTCCGCTGCAGGAAGCCTTCCGGGAACAGCTCGTCGATGTCGCCGTCGTCGTCTCCGTCGGCCGGCGGCCGGCGCTCGGCGCCGGGCGGGGGCGGGCGCCGCACGACCCACAGGAACCGCTGCCCGCTTGTTTCCAGGCCCGCCGCATCTCCTTGACCTGCTCCGCGCTGAAGCGGCCCATGCTGCCGAAGCAGAGGAACACCACGCTGGCGTCGGGCTGGCCGTCGAGCCACGCGAGGCACTCCTGGCGCTTTGACGCCCCGGTCTCCTCGTCGTGCTTAATCAGCGGCCCCACGCAGTACAGCGGTGGCGTCGGCCGGCACTGCGGATTGCAGAGGCCTGCCACGATGGCGTCGGCGGCGCCCGGCTCTAGGGACCGGCAGCCGTTGACGAGGACGCCCATGGAGTCGCACATCCTTAGGCCCAAGTCCACGAAGTGCCTGTTGCTCAAGCTCTCGCGATCTTGGATGGCCCCGGCGAGGTGATCCGCCGGTATGGGCGGCAGTCCCGGGGCGTGCACGGGGTCGCCGCCCATGTCCCCGAAGCCGAGGGTGGTCCGCTCGTCGATGACCGGGTGGTAGAGCCCGAACGCGACGCTGCCGACGCAGGTGGTGAAGAAGAAGTAGGTGGGCACGCCGAGCTTGGCGCCGACGTCGAGCGCGGCGCTGCAGAAGAAGTCGATGAGGAGGGCGGCCGGGGGCGCGGCGCGGAGGAAGTCGCGCAGGTCCGGGTTGGCGGCGCGCGCGAGCTCGAAGAGCCTGGCCTCGAAGCTGCGGCTGCAGGCGGCGGCCACGTCGGGGGCGAGCGCGGCCGGGGGCAGGCAGTGGAAGGCGAGCGCCGGGTTGGCGGCCGCGGCGGCGTGGAGGAGCGACGAGGACGCGCCGCCGCCGCCGAGCACGACGGTGACCCGGAGGCCCTGCGCGACCAGCAGCTTGCCGAGCTCCACCACGGGGACCAGGTGGCCCGCCATCCCCGGCGGCGAGTACATGACGACGACGGGCGGCTTCCTGGCGAGGTCGCCGTGGCCGTTTTGTGCCTGGCCTGCCATTTCTGTCGGGAGAGCGAGCGGCGAGAAGACGACGAGGGAGATACTGATCAGCGCTGCCGCCGTGTCGTCCCAGGTCGCAGTTGCACCGCCTGGCTGAGTCAAGGAGAGAGAGAGAGTGAGTGGGATATTTGTAGTAGACGACGGCGGGCGGCCGGCGTTCTTGGGAGCCACGTGCGGTACCTAACCAGCGGCCGTTCGTGGGGCGTGCCGTGGCAGGTGCGCGGGTCACACACAAACCAGTGGACCTCCGTCACCTCGGAAGGAAACACGAACAGTTGACGAGGTGGAGGTCTTGTCCGGACCTCCATGCAGCAGCCAGCCCGCCGACAGGAACGAACCGATAATACACACGCTCCCGCAAAAGCGACGGACTTTCGAGTGCGGATTTTCAGAGGCCGAGCACCAGGCAGGCCGGTATCCTCGGCGTTGGAATGGGCTTGGGGATCTGGAATCCGTCGGGCCGTCGGCAGGCTAGTGTCGGCCTAGTGTTTCATATACGGTCTGGGATACACCTACGCATACATGTTCGGCACATGCTGCGCTACTCTCTCATCCATTATTGCCATCGTCACCCTCGCTCTCTGTCGTCCTCGTTCCTATCGCCCCTACCCAGGTACCCAGCCTCACCTCCAAGGCTCCAACGAAGGGAACGCCGGCGGGGAAGGAGCAGGACAGATCCGGCACAGGTATGTGTGCGGCCAGATCTGGAGGGGGGCGCCGGTAGCATGAAGATGCAGGTGGGGCGGAGGGGGAAGGTGCCGGATTCGTCAGCGGGGACAACGTCATCTATGGCTCGAGCTCTAACCTTGCGATTCTTAGTGTTTTTTTAAGCATGGGTGCTGTGATTTCGTTTCTTGGATTTTTAAGCATGGTGCTGTGATTTCGATTCTTGTTTCTTTAATACTCCGATCTTGTATGGCTCTGGATACACTAGTATGTGGTTAGCTTTTCATGGCCATGATTTTTTTCTTTATTTCTGTGATGTCCAATTTTCTTGAGAAAATCAATGTCAGTTGTGATCATCAATGAGTACTTTTGCTGGTCTTTGATTTTTGTTGAGGTGTCCCCTTTTGATCTTCACTCCAGTTACAGAAAAATGTTCATAAACCAGTGAGATTTTGTGATGTCTTGAGGAATCCATTTAACTTTGATAGTCGATGCTTCATCCTGCTGGAACTTAGTAATGGTTTTGATGTGCCAATCTAAGGCTAATAATTACTTCATTTGAGTAGGGTAAAGTTTGAATTCGTACCACTGATTGCAAAGATCTGAGTGGGAAAGAATGTTGTACTATTTTGATTCATGTAACTCTGTTGACATTTTTTTGAAGAACACCTCATGAAGGGTGTTCGTGCCTTTCTGTGCAATTAAACAAAAAGAAAAGTTTAGCTAGTTTCCCGTGATTAATATGTTCATTTCGGTGGATAACTAAGCTGGCTGAAGAAATAAATTTCCCCATTGCCAAGTCCTTGTAAATTAAATTAGCTATAATTAGCAGAACTGTCGGCAGGTGTGCCTTCATTGGTTTGGATTTGGACAATTAGCTGATTACCTTTTGATTGATGTGTTATATCTAGCATGATGCTATAACAAATGTGTTTTAGTTTTTGCTTCTGCAGTATAGTTATGGCATATCCTAGTCAGATACAGTATAATTTATGTTAATGCGTTTTCCTTCATTATCTGGAAACACTGGGGTTGTTTCTCATGCAAATGTGTTTATGTGATTATTCTCAGACTGCTAATAGGAACTCCAAAAGGAGATGGAGCTTAATCCCTACAACATACGTCGACAAGAGAGATGGCTCAGTGATTAACCCATCTGGCTGGTTAACCGCATCCGTACATGAAGATGCAATCTGTTCTTTGTGTTCTTGAGCAGCTTTGGGAGGAGGAGGAATTAGCAAGGATGAGCGGCAGTGGCAATATCCAATATGCTTGCGTGAGTGAGATGCCATGTGGTTTCGTAAGTGAGCACTAGGCATGTCTGATGTAAAAAGGGTGTTGATTAAAGAGACCATAGTGCTTTAACATAATCTTGGCACAAATTACCTATCCTGGAATTTGTCCGTGGTGGTGCTGAGGAATAAAATGTCACCACTTGTTCATTAACATTCACAAAATATGTTGATTGTTGGATGTTACATTGTCTGAGCATGATGGTTGGATCCCAAGTAACAAAATTGGGTGCTAATGATGGTTGGATCCCAAGTAACAAAATTAGGCTTCTTTGATTCACAGGATTTTGAAAATGTAGGAATATGAAAAGTATAGGATTACATTGGCATGTCAACTTGAATCCTATAGAATTAGCAAAGAGTGTTTGATGCCACATGAAAAACAAAGGAAATGTAAAAGGAAGTTGGAGTGGATGTTAGATTTTCTATGAAATATAGCATAAAAGATTCCATAGAATAAATTTCTATGGGATCCAATCCTATAAATCAAAGGGCCGACATAGAAAAAATTTCTAAGGATTTCAATCCTTCAAAAATCCTAAAGATATCCTTTGAATCAAAGGAGCCCTAATGGTGAAGTGTAGCACCTGCCAGGATTCCTTCAACTGTTTTTTTTTGAAGGGTCAGTGCGCTTGGCGCAGAGAGAGAGAGAGAGCGAGCGGTTGCTGGCAGCACATGCAAGTGTATACAATACAATGGAACATTGTCAGGGCTGGTCCAAGTGCTAGATTCCCTAGCTAAAGCAGCCTCCTTTCTGCATCAATACACGAGGGGACAACGCGCTAGAATACCGGGAAAGCTCGAATCCCCATAGAACGCCAACGACCAGGATAAAGGCCTACCTGATGCTCGGCCGTCATTGGCATTTTTCGCGGACTTTCAGTCTTTCACGGACCAGGCTACATGCCTTGCTGTCTTGCTTGATGGGCCGCCCAAGTAGTGCACTTCTTGAATGGCGCGCGAGTGTAGCTCTTTTACCGGTTTGCTAAAAATAATAATCTGTTTTACCAGTTTTTCTTTTTCTATTTGTGTAATGTAACGGTTTTCATTAGCTTGTTTTCCATCTTTGCTTTTCTTTTAAACACATGATAGACGCATACGCTCATGCATGCATCCCTATAAACGCACACATTATCCCTACTAGCACTTTCATGAGATTGAGTCAGCACATCATCTTGAAATTGACAAAGTCAACACATGAGTCTCCTTATTCAACGGGAACGTCACTCCCAATGAACGAACATCACCAAAAACTCTGAAATAAAACTAGGAAAATACGAGCACCAACGTCAAGTGTCGACTTGAACCCTGATGTGCTGGTTCCACCACAAATAAACTAACCATCTGAGCTAGGCTTAGTTCGCCTTTTTTGTTTTTCTGGTTTATTCTTCCTCCTTACACTTATATATTCTCTATACATGAACATTTTTTGATGCATGCACGTTTCTAAAATTCATAAATATTGGTAACTATTTGTAAAATCCAAAAAATAAACTCTCTGCTTTTTTACAAAAAATATGACAATTTTTATAAACATTCTCTTGCGATATTTTTAAAATTTAAAACATTAGCCTTTTTCCAGAGCAAGGATTTACCCTTTTTTTACTCAGAACGAACAATGTTGTTTTTTCCCAATAGCACACAAGCACACACTAGTTGGCCAGCCCATTGCTGCGATCCCTGTGCGTTATGCTGACAACTTGTCGTTATAAGCGTATAACTGGAGCACCCCTCCTATTTGCCGCTTTATGCTGACAACTTATGATGTATGGAAACATGTTGGGGGTTGCGGATGCCTGGTAAGGTTAAACACTTTATGCCGCGCTTGGAATCGGTGTATTTAAATACACTGGCATTTTATCTACAGGTGCAATTTACAGGGCTAGTAGCCATTTCCGCCTGCAAATGAAACGACGGCCGGAGGTGTGTATTGTTTACAAGTGTAACTGTTGTGCGAAACGACAATCCAAACATCCCCTTATATGTAAGATTCTCAGGGGTGTGTTACCAGGATTCGGCTTGCCTGCTCCCTTCTCATGCTTCCATCCAAGCTCCCACTTCATCCTACGGCTGTTTTTTTTCTTTTTTTTTCTAATCTAATCATCTTCCCTTTGATTTTAAGGGAGTGAGGTCGGGTCTTATTTTGTTCCAATCAAATCATGCCATGTATGCGGGAGCATGGATGGACGCACGCCGGGAGAGCAGGCAAGTCTCGTCCGTATTACCATGCTTTAATTGAAACATTAGCAGGGAGACACATACCGACGGCGGCTCAATGCCCAATCTTTCGCATAGGTATGGAACATTCCTAACATTGCTTATTCACATTTCGCAGGGCCTTAGATGTTCAGACTCAACTTGGATCGAGAGAAGTGACGGGGCCATGACCCGGGGTGGCTAACCAATCCAGACCAAGTGAAGATATGGGCCAATGACTAGGGCCCAGCAACGAGCGAAACCGCCTTGGTCGAAATGGGCCCATACCAGTTTTTCTTTTTCTGTTTGTGTACCGTTTTTCCTTAGTTTTTTTACGTTTTCATATTTTTTCATGGTTTATTCTTCCTTCCACATGAAATTTTTAATGCATCCACATTTCTAAAAATTCGTGAACATTTTACAAAATTGGAGAATATTTATAAAACCAAAAAATATATTCTGCAATTTAAAAAAACATGACCATTTTTATGTGCATAAACATTATTTTGCAATAATATGCTTTTAATATATAGACATTAGTTTTTGCAAAGCGGATCTGCATGTTAATATTGAAACGGCCCAGATATTCAATAAACTGACAATGAAGATGATTGACGACAAAAAATTCCGCACCAACCAAATCGGATGAGGCATTGACATGACATATCGGAGTGCACTGAGTAGGTAGGAGTTCACCTACACGTACGTACATTTATGTTGACGAAGACATAACATGACTAGATTTGTGCAGCCGTATATACCATGCACACTCGTCAATCAATCAGATGTACGAACGGTGGATACACCAGCGATCATCTCCTATAAATAGGACCGATCCACGTGATTCTTGTTTCGCCACCATCATTAGTAATTTAATAATGAGCAAAAGCGTTCATTCTAAATAGAATAATTAATTTCCTAAATTGTAGAGACCTCAAGCATAGACAATGCCTCGAGTATGTAGGCACGGAGTCGTCCTAAGGGTAAGAAGTGTTGTAATGTTAATATTGAAACAGACCCAGATATTCAATAAACTGACAATGAAGATGATTAACGACAACAAATTCCGCTCATCAACCCAACGGATGAGGCATTGACATGACACATGGGAGTGCACTGAGTAGGTAGGAGTTCACCTACACGTATGTACATTTATGTTGATGAAGACATGGCATGACTAGATTTGTGTACCATGCACGCCAGACAACGCAGGAGGCAGTGAGCGTGGTCGAGCTCCCATGACGGGGTACACAGCACACGGTCATTACGGACCAGGGTCGGGTTGTCCTGCTCATTGGACCAAGTGTAGCGCCGCCCATGGAGGTAGATGTCGTGGAGACCATGATCCGAGATAAAACGTCGGAATCTGTTCATCGTGCGCCTATTAATGCGGTCATTGCTTTTGTCACTGGCCGAGGCAATCATGTTAAAATCACCACCCAAAAGCCAGGGCCCGGCCATAGTAGATCGGAGCTGTTGAAGCTCGGTAAGGAAAGCCAGCTTAGCATCGTCCCCTTGGGGGCCATAAACGCCAGTGATCCATCAGTGGGCGCCACCAGCGGTGGCGGTGACTACGGCAGAGATGTGGTGATCTCCAATGGACGGGTTCGACAAGGCGACCCGATCACTATTCCACGCTAAGATGATGCCGCCGCGCGTGCCCTCCGCGGGCAACCAGAAGAATTTGTCAAAGGCAGGGCCGAGGGTCTCGCAAACAAGCACCGACGAGACCAAAGCGAGTTTAGATTCCTAGAGACAAACAATACAGGGGGAGGCCGAGGCAATAACAGGCCGGACAGCCGCGCGCTTGGCCGCATTATTGAGCCCGCGCACGTTCCAGAAAATAACTCTAAGGTTGTCTTCCATAAGAAAAGATGGGGGGGGGCTGGAAGGCGACAACGGGCGTCGCACTCATGCCGCAGAAGGGCATGGCAGGGGGTGAGGCGAAAGGATGCCATCGAGGACGGACTGGGGCACCTGCCATCCGTAGAATTCGGCGAACGCGCGAACCACATCCACAGCTAGGGGCTGCTCGAACAGCTTGTTGTACTTGACCATGACCTCGTCAGAGAGCGGCTCGTCGTCCTTGATGAGACCCAAGCGGAGGAGGAGTACACGCTTGGCCTTGGATTCCGAATCAAGACCCCGGTCAGCCTTGGCAATGCGCGTGCTCCGATGGGGGGTGAAGTTGTGGGGGAGAGTGGCCATTCCACGGCCCCGGAGCTCGACCTGTTCAGGCGCATCTTTGCTCGCCTCAGGGCCACCGCGCGCAGCCTCCAAAGATGGAGCTCTCGCTTCGCCTCCAATCTTACTGCTCAGCTTGGGGTTGCCCGCGAGCTCATCGCCAAGCTTGACGAGGCTCAAGACACTCGCCGCCTCCCCCCCCCCCCCCCCCCCCCCCCCCCCCCCCGAGACCTGGCTCCGCCGGCAGCTCAAGCATAAATACCTCGGGTTGGCCTCCCTCGAGCGGTCGATCGCCCGCCAGCGTGCCCGGTTGCGCTGGCTTCGGGCTGGCGAAGCTGCTGCCGCCATCTCCAAGATTCAGGCGTCTCACCCTAGCAATAAGAACCGCATCCTCAGCTTCCTTGTGGATGGGGTGCACGTGTCAGGTGAGGCGGACCTAGCCCAGGCCGCGTTCACGCACTTCTCCTCCGTTCTCAACGCCCCTGCCGCGCGCGGGTTCACCCTCGACCTGGCAACCATTGGCCAGCGCTCCTTCGACCTCTCTGCCTTGGATCGCCCGTTCTCGTCGGCGGAAATCTGGGAGGCTATCAAGCGGCTCCCTTCTGGAAAGGCACCCGACCCCGACGGATTCACTGCCGAGTTTCTACGCTCGTGTTGGCACATAATCAAAGACGACCTTTGCAACGTCTTCGACAAGCTCTACGCGCTAAATGGCCAGGCCTTCCAGCGGCTCAATGAGGCATACATCACTCTGCTTCCTAAGCGACCCGACGCCGCCTCCCTCTTTGATTATCGGCTGATCAGCCTCATCCATCTGATCGCGAAGCTCTTTGCTAAGGTTCTTTCACTCCGCTTGGCGCCACGCCTCGGCGAACTCATCTCCACCAACCAAAGTGCCTTCATCTCGGGACGGAGCGTTCATGATAACTTCCTCCTCGTCCAGCAGACCGCGAGGCAGCTGCACCAACTGAAGCAACCCCGTGTGCTACTCAAGCTGGATATCGCGCGAGCGTTCGACTCTGTCTCCTGGCCCTTCCTGCTTCAGGTGCTCCAACACATGGGATTTGGCCCGCGGTGGTGTGAGTGGATTTCCATTCTGATCTCAACAGCCTCGACGCGCATCCTGATCAATGGCACGCCGGGCCCCCCGATTTCGCACGGCCAGGGCCTTCGCCAAGGGGATCTGGTCTCCCCGATGCTGTTCGTGCTGGTCATCGACACGCTCAACACGCTGCTCCAGTTCGCCGTTCAGTCCGGCATCATCAAGCGGCTGACGCGCAGGCATGCCCCGTCTAGCGTCTCTCTCTTTGCTGACGATGTGATCATCTTTTGCCACCCCGACGAATCTGAGCTCTCTGCTATCAACTCTCTGCTTGAGCGCTTCGGCGCTGCCTCGGGCTTGCGCACTAACTTCGTGAAGTGCCAGGCCGCCCTCATCCAGTGCCCGGACGGCTTTGCGAGCAACGTCACCACCGCCCTCGCCTGCCCGGTGGTGCCCTTCCCCATTCGCTACCTAGGCCTCCCTCTCTCGCTCAGGAAAGTTCCTATCGCCCACCTACTTCCCCTGATCGAGAAGCTTGGTCGCAAGCTTGCTACATGGAAAGCTGCTCTGCTCAACCGCGGCGAGCGGCTCAACTTGGTTCGTCAAGTTCCGAGCGCTATGCCTGTCCACATGCTCCTCGCCATGGCCCTCTCCCCTGCCATCCTGAAGCAGGCCAATCGTATCCTCTGTGATTTCCTCTGGCATGGGAGGAAGGACGCGCGCGCTGGTTCTTGCCTAGTTAGCTGGGCACGGGTTTGCCGCCCGATCGAGCTGGGGGGTCTGGGCATCCGTGACTTTCACCGTACTGGCATCTCGCTTCGGACGCGTTGGCTTTGGCTCCAGGCTATTGACCACTCTCGGCCATGGGCGCACTTACAGCTCCCGCGCGACCCTGAGGTGACTCAGTTTTTCCGGGCATCCACGTCGTGGATCCTTGGTGATGGCAACACCTGCCGCTTCTGGTTGGACCCGTGGCTGGACGGTCTTTCCCCCCTTGACAGTGCCCCTTCCTTGGTGGCGCTGGTTCCTCGCCGTGTCCGGCGCTCGCGTACGGTGGCCCAGGCGCTTTCCGACCGTTGCTGGATCTCTGACATCCGAGGCCCCCTCGGTCCGGCGGCCGCGGTTGAATATGTGGAGCTCTGGCGCCGCCTCCAGACTGTCGAGCTTGTCCCGCGCCCGGACCTGCTTCGCTGGCGCTGGACTGCCAATGGCGTCTACTCTGCTTCCTCATGCTACAGTGCCCTATTTCATGGATCCACGGCCTCCGAGTTTTGGCGCCTCACCTAGGAAACTAGTGCCCCCACCTTGGTCAAATTCTTCATCTGGCTCGCATCCCTTAACCGGTGTTGGTCTGCTGATCGCCTGGCTCGGCGAGGTCTACCACACGAGCCCGTGTGTGTCTTTTGCTGTCAGGAGCCCGAAACACTCCATCACATCTTGGTGGGGTGCGCGTTCGCGCGCATCACATGGCACGAGATCCTCTCGTGGTGTTCCCCAACAACGGTTGTGCCCGATGGCACCACCGGCTACTTTGCCTGGCTCTCCGCAGCCATGATTCCCCTCCCGGCTACGCGCAGGCGTGGCCTAGCCACTATCGCCTCCCTCGTTTCCTGGTCCCTGTGGCGACACCGGAACGCGATCATCTTCGACAAGGTTACCCCTTCTTCCTCTTCCCTGATCGCCACCATCAAGGACGAAGCTCGTTCTTGGGCTGCTGCTGGAGCTCGAGGGCTAGCCTCGAACCGTTTTGTAACCTGACATTGTAATTGTTGGGGCTGAGCACCCCCTACCTCTGCTCCCCCGGGTTCATAGGCTCGCCATCCGTGCGCACAAGCAGGCCCGAGCCTAGGGGTGTGCGGCCGGTGCGGCCGCACAGGGCCTCCAAGTGGCAGGGCCCCCCAAATTAGAAGCACATCAGCAGCTAGGCCTAGTTGAACCAGCAGGCCGAAAGGCCCTGATAGCGTCGCACGCGTATGTCGCTAATCCATGGCATATGAGAATACCCATCGTTCGCACTAACCCTAACGACGCCGTGGCTGCTCGACAGATGCAACCTGACGACGCAACAGAGGAACGGCGGCCGCCGACATCGGCAGCGACCGCAACGCTGGCAGCAACAACCAGCAGGTAAATAGGGCAGGCACATGGCTGTATTCCGGCGATGCGCTAAATCCACTTAATCAAATTAACTAATCAACATCACTGCATCCTTCAGAACAGGTGTTATCTCGCTTGTTGTTACTTTCCCTCTTCTGCTGGATGAAGCGAGATGGACTGAAGGAGAGATGAGGGATAGTTTGACCAGGTCAAGTTTGACGACCGTGAGTTCATCGGTCCCAGTTTTTTACAAATAGTTTGCTGGTAACGATTGGATGTATATCCCTTTAGTCTTGTTTTCCTATCATTTATACTCTTTTATATTAAATGGTGTAGAAGTCATGTGTTTCAAGATCCAAGTTATTTCCTTGAAAAATCTATCTAAAATATATGAATCTGGTAACAAGAAATATAAGATTTTTTAGAAAAATTTAGAGGATTTGATTCAACATCATAAAGGACTTATCGGTAACTTGAATATACAATAGTTTTATTTTTATAAAAAAGTAGGCCTCAGTTTAGTGTTTAGCACAGGGCCCCGAATTTTGCCGGCCCGGCCCTGCCCACGAGGCTATGATTCTCACCCCTGTACCTTCTCTTTTTTCTCTCCGTCTATCAATGCAATGATACGCTTCCTTAGCGTATTCGAGAAAAAAAAATATACCATGCACACTCATCAATCAATCAGATGTACGAACGGTGGATGCGCCATCGATCATCTTCTATAAATAGGACCGATCCACACGATTCTTGTTTCACCACCATCACCACACAACACATACCGATCATCCAAGTTTGAGCTGCACGTACGTACGCCATGGAAGGCAAGGGTGGTCTCCGGGCTGTGATCCTCCTCCTGGGCGCGGTCCTCGTCATAGGGAGCATGGTGCCGCTGGCCCAGGCAGATCCGACGGCCGCCGCCACCGGAGCTGCGGACGCCAAGTTCTGCTGCAAGGACAAGATAGGGAGCCACTGCTACGCCGCCTGCACCACGCAGTACGGCCCCATCCCGTTCTGCGCGGAGATGTGCTGCTGTGTGCAGCTTACGAGCGGCAGATGCCCGAGGCAATGCCCTACCCCGGCCGACCCCAGACTTTTTCTTGCGGATAGCTCCGCCTCCGACCTTCTCACCAGCAACGGTAAGCAAGCTACCACCAATCGAGCTCCATGCATGTTAATTTTTCTCGTTACGTACTTACGTTCATCCATGTTTTCAAGTTACAAGTAATACCAACTCTCTTGTTTTCCCTTTTTGCCAGCCGTTGAGGTCGAGAGCTGCACGCTGAGGTGCTCGTCCATCGTCTGTCACAGCATGCGCAACGGTAAACAAAACAAATATTACCTCCGTCCCGAATTAGTTGTGTTATATTTGTCTAGATACATCGTGATGGAGAGAGTAGATATATAGATAAAAGCTTCATTGTAACTGAATTACGTCTAACGCGCGTACTGTATCTGTATGTATGTTCTGGCACCAGTTGTGGATGGCGGCAGCGAGGGGACGAAAGCCGTCGTGGAGCGCTGCGGCGATGCATGCGGCCGCTTCTGCGCCGGGGCCGGCGGCGTTGCATCCCTTGATACTTAATAATAGTACTATCAATCAAGCATGCATATCATGCACGTACGCGCTCATGCGTGCGTCCGGATGCATGTGCTAGCTGCCACTACGTACTGAGCAGCCCAGAGACGACGCATCTCTGTGTTTGCTCTTTGTTTTCATCATCAGTATAATAATTGGATTCCACCGTCTGATGGTGCGTATTCAAGTTCAAGCCAGTGTGTGACGACGTCGCCTTGGATATAAGTATATACGCGTTCATCATGGCGTGATGTGTTCATGCGTATGTACGTGTTGAACGAGCTAGCTAGTATGCTGTACTCCCTCTATCACAGTTTAAAGGGCGTATCTTCAAAACCAGAATTTTTCACAATTAGAGAGAAATAGGGCGCATGTCATTAATTAGCCTATTAACTGCATCGTTTTGGGAGGAATTAGCTCCTTCCGTTTGCCTTCCTGGTGCGCATGCATGGTGTGAACTGAAATTACTCCACCAATGCATGCGATGGTTTTCTTCTTTTACTGGACGGAGAGGTTACTATGTGTTTGTTTGGCGATTAATTAGGCGCATATCCTTAACTACCGCAGCTCCAACGCATCGGTTATTCCTACCAATCGCTAGCAACCTTGGGCCCAGAGAGATGTGAGGTACGCCCTTTAAACTGAGATGGAGGGAGTATCATCCTAGCTTGCCAATGGAATATTAATAAAAGTTTGCTGATTTGTCAACTTTCTTCTGAATTATTATTGTTTTCTTGGTTCTATGCTTTTTTTGCCGGTTTGTCAACTTTCTTGTTTCTTTTCATTTGTTTGGTTCTATTGTTCATTTTTCTTCTTTGATCACAGCTTTCTTTTCTCAATACTTTCCTTTCATGTTTTATCATGCATGGAATAGACAAATAAAAACAAGTACAATATTGGTCTTTGAAATATGGAACAGCATCCAGAAATACGAAGAATGTCTTCTTGAAAATGGAACATACATTTGTCCTGGTGGGACATATGGCAAGATATGTTATTTTACATGAAACTTTTTGTTTTGAGAAAATTCTCATTCACACAACAATTTATTTTATTATATCAAACCATATTTATCTAACAAAACATATCTTATAAGCTAATTTTGCCATGGTAAATTAACTTCACCTATGGACAGTGGACTGATCAAGGGCAACAAACTTTAAACATTTCTAGAAAGAATGCTTACGGATAGTTTTTTTTATTTTTAATTCTGAATATTTGATATTGAAAAATAGAACATTTTAAACCGACCATGATTTGAATATTTTTACTTTTCATGAATATTTATAAAAAATTATGAATTTAATTTTAGAGCATTTTAAAAAAACTGTCAACATTTTTTGAACATTTTCCAACTCATCAACATTTATTTAATTTGGATAATTAATAATAATTCGTGAATATTTTTGAATTGATTACTTTTGAAATCTGTCAAAAATAGGTAGTCATATTTTTCAAGCAGGAGCTGCTGGTTTTTTTTTTGTAATGATTTCCGTTCAGACGCAAAAAAGAGAGCAATGGGGGACACAGAGGGGCGAACACTATTCTTGGGCCTGGCCGAAGCGCAGCTACGTGTGCGTTATAGGACCTAAAAAAAGGGCAAAAAAAATTTGCTAGCACTTCCACCCGGTCGCTGCTGCCTTCTCCACCAAAAAAAGATGCTGGCGGCCAGCGCCCACGACAGCATTGCGCTCCGCTGCGCCTGCGAGGTGAACGCCTGACAACCGTCGGCTCGATCTAGCAAAAATTCATAGCATCCGCTCAAATAGCGCTTGGATCCGTCGTGAGACGCGTGTCGCCGGAGACGATGCACTTCGTTTGGCGTCCAAGCGTTGTAAAGGCGCAACCCCTACGTTGTAGCGCTGCTGACGAGGCCTTCCGTGCTCCATCCACGTCAGAGGCTACTATGGTGCGGCGCACTCGCCATGTGAGGCAGAGGGGGCGGGAGGCGGCGCAGCCCTTGCGGCGGACGTCGGCGAGGCGGAGTCTCACTCTCCTGCGCTGATACGGGTGGCCGGCAACCTCGGGCACCGCAACTGCGTCGTGGTGGATGTGTCGGCCTCCGACCACGACGGATCCATCATCAACCTCATTTTGACCGACGATATGATGACGACGGGCTCTGACAAGAAAGAATAGGGCATGGAAGATGGTGGCGCCTCGAGTCTTGTGAGCCGGTGTGTCTCATGTCCTACTCTACCTCGCCGGCGACGCACCAACACTTGGGCGGGTGTAGCTAGCCGCTGGACGGTCTTCGCCTAGAATTAGGTTTCACTTTGCATGTAATTGTGTAGATTTAAGGAATCGTAATTGTCATATCTGGTTGTGAAAATGTTAGTTTGGTGTCTGACCGCGGACATGATGGGGTCGGATTTGATGTACCCGGCTAGATGTATGGATATAGATGCTCTAAGATTCTGAGACTATGCCCGCCTGGTTACTCCAACTCCAACATGCTCGCCGACAAAGGGTACCACGTATGTAAATTAAAGAGAATTATAGATATTGAGCGACCTCCATCTTAATCTCCATCGCACCGGCATCACAATCGACTATCCTCACTAGTATTGTTCGGTGACCATCTACCGTCATATTTGACACTTTCCGTAGCTATATTCCTCTATTGCTAAAGGGCGCTGACAAATTATCATAATGTCCAAAAAATGCAGAGTTAAAACTAGAAAGGTTCTTTTATGGAGATACCATGGCTTGATGGTTTTAGCTCGTTATATAAAGCTCAGGCCGGTTAAAATTTCGCCTAGTGAGAACGAAGAACTATCCATCTAAAAATAATAATTATCTACCTGAAAAAGGAAGAATTATAAAGTTCTAAAATGTTAGATTGAAATATAGAAGCCATCTCAACCCTCCCTGAAACGAGTAATCAGCCCATGCAAAGATTTTGCGCAAGTCGATTTTGGGGGATTTAGAAATATCATAATATCATATACAAAAATTCATTATTATTTTTGCGTGTGTGCGTACGAGGTGGGTATCACTTTTTCTTTTCTGCAGAAAACATCCAGAAACGCCAATAAGAAAAAAAAAGCATCCAGAATGTTGGCGAAGATATGAGCATGTAGTAGTTTGATTTTTGGGCCACTTTACTGAATATCCTAACGGCGGCACTGCAAAGGATTGTGAAGATAAGAGTGGCTCTTAAGCATGACTTGGATTGTGACTAATAAATTACTTAAGATACTTGGGTCGGTTAGCACTTGAGAGTTGAGACAGAGGAACAAGCATCACACCCACCTAACTCTGATCCGCGCCGACCGTTCGTCGCATCAAACCGGCCGGCGGCGGTGCTGCCGATTGGCGGGCTGGTCCTCGCCGTCCAGTCCCCTGCTTCATCGTCCCTCACCTCGCGCGCTCTTCCACAGACTCCAGCTTCCATGCTTCTCTCCCCACCTCGCCTCGCCCACACTCCTCATGGTGTTGGTACTTGGCTGTATTAATTTGCCCGCGGGGAGGCTCTAGATCCGGACGCCGGCATTGCGCTCCGGGCGCGCGAGCTTTCGTCCTATCTCTCTTCACAGACAGTGAGCCGTGGCAAGTGCCTGATGAACTCATTTCGTTCTCAAATGTCGAATCATATGCGAGCTCAGCAAGCCAATGATTTTCTTTCCCATCATTGCTCGTGGAGTCTATAGGGTTTTTTTTTGGTTGAGAATCACCAGAGGAGGAGTCCCTTCATCTGAATATATTACTCAAAGTGGCCATTATGCCAGAGAGTGATCCGATTAATAAGGGAAATCAAATCGAAAACCTAAACAATTTGACCCCGGTGATTACATGCTTTCTGAAATAGCAATTTTCTGTACTATTGATGATAATAGATACAGGTTTGATCACAGAAATTATCCAACTTGTTTATTATCCCCACTATTAATTGGGTTGGTTGCCTACCACAAATAAGTGTTAGAGTTAAGCTGGGCCGTAATGAAGCTGGGTCTACATACAGTAGTTCATTATTACCAATATAACATTGTTGAACTTTCTTTATTTACAAAATATGTAGTCAATTTTGTGAGCTTAGCGAGTCATAATTTTCCCTTGTTTTATCATCGAATCCATAAGATTGTACCTGCAACTATCCATTTATGAAAACCTTTTCATTTCAAATGTGGTCTCCAAATATTTATGCACATGCTTTCTGAAATAGCATCTTTCTTTATTGTTGGTGCTAACAGATACACGTTTGATCTCACAAATTATTATACTTATTTATGATCTCCACTATTGGGCCATTTTCCTACGACAAATAAGTGTTATGATTAATCTGAGTCATGATTAAGCAATCATTTCATTCTTTTTTCTATGTCTAGGAGTGTTACTTTGTTTCTGTAGTTTGGCTACTTTATGAGAGAGCCCTCTCTTCTTTTTGATAGCGTTGATCCTTTAATCTTTCAGAGTGCGAAGTTCTGTTGTATGTTTGTAATTTCTGCTTGCTATGTATACTGGATAACCCCCAATGAATCTATATGTTGTTTTGGTGATCATGCTTTAGTGAAATAGCAGGGTTTACATAGTTCATACTTATTAGTTAACTTAATTGCACTTTTCTTTGTTTATTATGAACTATGATGTCAATTCTTATCACGATAACTGTTTCATGATAACAGGTACTGGTGTACATGTTGCAATAGTTGAACCGATGCTTCATACAGCGATGCATTATACTTGGGCATTATCCCCAAAAGTATGGTGCCTATAAGACAAGTGGCAAAATTATCTTGTTCGTGGAGGGTTGACTTCCCACATATGCAACAAAAGTCTTCTGTACATTGCACAAAAGATTGGCTAGGCAAATGGCAATCCTTGCTCTTTGAGGATTGACTCCCCAAAAGTAAGTGAGTTTTTCTCACTTTGCTCAAAAGTATGGATATGCATTATCCTCGCTTGTGGAGAATTGACCCCTCCACAAAAGCGAGAGGATTTTGCTCAATTTTCTTATAATCAAGGAAAAATCCTTGATCACTTGAGGATACTAAGGGGCAACGCAATCTTGCTCGTGAAGAGTTGACCTCCCACGAATGCAAGAAATGTCTTGTGCACATTGCACAAAAATTTTCCTAGGCAAATGACAATCTTTGCTTCTGGAGGATTAACTCCCCAAAAGTAATGGATTTTTTCTAACTTTGCTCTAGCATGGCTAGGCATGATCCTCGCTTGTGGAGAATTGACCCCTCCACAAAAGCGATGGTATTTTGCTTATTTTTCTTATAATCAAGAAATCTTTGATCACTTAAGGCTACTAGGCAATCCTTGTTAGTGGAGGAGTGCAAATTTTGCTCTCCATCAAAAACAATGATTGGGTTGTTCACTTGGCACAAAGATAAGGCTATGCAATTGGCAAAGCAATTTTTACTAGCTATATGAGCATGTTGCTCCTAAAATTGAAGACTATCTTTGCTCATTTAATAGAAATGTAAAGGTAAGCAAGGGGTAAGGTGATCCTTGCTAGTGGAGGAGAGCCATTTGGCCCTCCCTCAAAACCAAGGAAAACCTTGCTCACTTGAGACTACTCAAGGGGCAAGGCAATTCTTGCTAGTGGTGGAAAGCAAATTTTGCTCTCCATCAAAAGCAAGGATTGCCTTGCTCATTTGATACAAAAAGCCTATGCAAGGGGAAATCCTTGTTGCTTAATGCTACTCAAGGGTGAGGCAATCATTTTCAAAAAGATGGTTGCATGCATCGATTGATGCAGAGGCCGGGGGTTTGACCTCCTTTTTAAAAAAAGGGCGAGGCAATCCTTACTAGTAGGGGAGAGCAAATTTGCTCTTTCTCAAAATTAAGGATTGTTTTGCTCACTTTGGAGGGTGGGTGGGTAACTCTGCCTATGCTATGCATAGCCGGTCCCAAGCCCGAATAAAAAGAGGAGGGACCACCATGGCCATCTATATTTTTTGTAATGTTCACTGTGTGTTTTTTGTTTTAAAACATAAAAGTAAGTACTCCCTCTGTAAACTAATATAAGAGCGTTTAGATCACTACTTTAGTATTCTAAACACTCTTATATTAGTTTACGGAGGGAGTAATTAGGAAAAGATAACCCCTTTAGGGAATGCAACACATTTCCCTTTGTTTATATTTGGGTTGCATTGATACTAACAACTGACTGCCAACCCCCTCTGGGTCTTGTGAGCTACTCTTACACATTTTTCTACCTATGGTTGATGAATGAAATGCTAGAGCTTTTGCTAGCAACTAACTAAACAATGAGAGAATTTCTTATTTGGCCCTTTGTTAAATTATGCTCTCTTTTTTGACCCAAAAAACCTTTTTCTTCCTTTTTTGACACTCAAAGTTCATTTTGTTCCCTATGTGACACTTCCATCCATTTTTCCATCCAAGGGTGTTAAATGGCATGTAGAAAGATAATTTTGCCCCTGATGATAGTATGAACAGAAAAGAGGAAAAGAAGGGGTGTGAGCGACCAAAAAAATATATGAGGTGGAATCTACACTCCTGCCTCTTTTCCTCCTCACGACGACTCGGGTGCTAAGCCGAGTGTTTGCTGGCCGTATGAAGCGTGCACATAGGTAGATGTACGGAAGCTAACTTCCTAAGCAGAGGCAGGCATGCACCTTGATTGATTCTGGAGCACACGTAAAGCTAGCTAGCTTGGCACTAGCCAATGACACGCACGTCAGGGCAGCTTGTAAGGGCAAAGTCGACAGGTTGCTAGGTGGACAATGGCATGAGCGTGTGCAGCAATTTAATCATGTATATATGGGTAGTGACTCGATTCATGTAAGTAGTTTATACATAATTATTTGGACTCGATGGACACATTTTTCAGAACGAGTCAATGTGCTCTTGGCTTCTTGCAAATTGCAATTAACACAATGGCATGAGCGTGTGCAATAATTGAGGCGCGAACACAGCTCAGCCACATTACCTGTTGTCCCGTTGATATGTCACGGTCTAACCTATCGCCTGTAATATTAATCTCTACAAATTTATATGGTACAGTAGAGCACGAATGGGTTGTCATTGCTCCACTCATCATATTATTTATTTATCCCCCGCAAAAAAACAAGATTCATCGTATAGCACTGTTTTTTATTTAACCACGACAAAATATATCGCATTACCTCTGCGTTTGCACGTAAATAATATGGCCACATACCATACTAGGGGTAAAACGGTCTTCTTAGGTCAGACTTAACATCGTTACTAGACAAAACTTACGAAAGTGTCACATAAGGCACAAAATGAAGTTTGAGTGTCAAAAAAGGAAGAACAAAAAATTTAGACCCAAAAAGGGAAGGAGATTTTAAGAAAGGGCCAAATAAGGAATTCTCTCCTAAACAATCTACTGCAGCTTTGTTTTTGATAGAAAAACGGCTTCTTGGTGGTATCATGTGTCGATTCTGTGATGTGCATGTCTTGAATATGTGCCTAACTGAACCCTTGTGTATTTTTACATTTGTCTCACTAATTTCATGCCGTTTACAAGATCTGACTCAAGAGACAAAAAGAAGACTACCAATCCTTTAAATTCGTCATATTGGACCAATTTCATTTAATCCTTCCTCCAAGGTATACTCGTGTACTTCTCATCTGTCTGAAGAAGGTGAAACTTGTATTCTGTCAGCTGCACCATTTCAAACCCAAACTAAATCAACTAACTGATTGACGAACACTGCAACTGAAACAAGAAACTGATAAAAACCTGCGCAACACTCACATGAGCTCCAGATCCTTGGCGCTGGCCGCCAACCTTGCATTCTCGCGGTCACGCTTGTGCACAAAGTACAGCGGGGTGTAGAACAGGCAGCACAGACCAAACGGAACGATCATCATGGTCAGCAGCCCTCTCGAGAGCGCAAACGCCCCTGCCACCGACTCGTCCGCCGGATTCACCATCTTGAGTTGTAGCCGTAAACCTTCTCGGTCACCATGCTGACGGCGGGAGCAGCCAGCGAGGAGAAGGAGCCCTCCAATGCGCAATACAGGAGGCAAATACAAATTCAGCTTAAAAGTGTCAAATTTGCTCAGAGTGAATGTTCCTCTTGGTTAACCAAGCTCACACTAGTTCAGGAACAAGGGAATGCCATTTTCATCTAAAAATTTAGTTCAGGGTTACAGGCGACAAAAGAAAAGGTAAATCGTAGGGGTGGTGAGATTGAACATGTCAATCCTATTTGCCGCATTATGCGGCAAAGTGGTGTTGCTTTGCTCAGGAGCCAATGACCGACCAACCGAACCAGACACCACACGTGGCGGCCCATATTTCTCAACTAGATGGAAATCTAAACTGAATTTGGCATTGTTTGTTGGGAAGAAAGTTAAGAATGCAGTAAAACATGTTTAAAAGTTGTCTAGTTTATATTCTTAAAAATAATATTTTGGTCATGCGTGCCTCCAAGATTTAGTTCTTTTTACCACCCGTGCCAAGCAGTCTTCAAGATTTAGTTCATGGCCAGATATTCTCCATTTGAAGGCATGAGCATCTTGCATTTGTTTTAGGCGTAAACAGTTGTACATTAAACTTCCATCCTTTTTTCATCGCAAAAAAGTCCATCCCTTTCCTGTGTCGCATTATCTGCATAAATCACCTACCACGTTAGCTGTGGCGTGCTGCATTATCATACACACAAGCTAGTTGTAATATATCCTAACAAGGATGCAACATATGATGCTCAGAGAAAGAGGTGGTACTAAAGGGTGTGTGCCGCCTCTTGCAAGTATCAGTGCTCCAGATCTTTGCTAACTGTGTGCATTGTTTACAAGTCTGAATCATCTTTTTTGCTGGAAATGTAAACATGAACAATTGATTTTGTTATGTGATGTTTTGGTTGTCGTCGATATGTTATGATTTTAGCGTCAGAGGGTGATTTGAAGTAGCATTTTGGACGGTTTTCTACTTTGGTACACCACTGGAAGCAATGTCGATTTGAGCAAGTGCACTGGTAACTGAATGCCTAATGAAGTTGCAGTTTTGTTTGATAAAAGGATTTCTTCTATCAAGCGAAAGCAGACTGCAAAGCTGTGGTGGATGCGTGTTTTGGTTGTCTAAACTCAAAAGATGCACAGTTCTCTACACACACACACACACACACACACATAATGCCTGGAGGCTCCATACAAGAGGCAAACCTAATGAAATTCAGTTTGAAAGTGTCAGCTTTGGTGAGAGTGAAACTCAGGTTCCTCTTGCTTGACCAAGTTCACAGGATTAGGGGCTATGCCATTTTCATCTAAAAGTTCAGTTTAGGATTACAAACGACAAAAGAAAAGAAAAAATCCTAGGCGCGGTGAGATTGAACATGACCGCTGCCACTTATTTACCTACACAATGTATTGGTATTAGTACAACATATCCTCTCTAATTGTACCCAAAAAATCATTGTCTGTACTCGCGTATTTATTTTTCATCTGTCTGAACATTTCTTTTCATCTAAAGGTATACTTGTGTACTTTTCATCTATCTGAAGAAGGTGAAACCTGTATTATGTCAACTGCACCATTTAAACCCCAAACTAAATCAACTAACCACATTAACGAACACTGCAACTGAAACCACAAACTGTTAGAAAACCCGTGGAGCATCACATTAGCTCCAGATCCTTGGCGCTGGCCGCCAACCTCGCGCTCTTGCGGTCGCGCTTGAACACAAAGTACAGCGGGGTGTAGAATAGGCAGCACAGACCAAACGGAACGATCATCATGGTCAACAGCCCTCTCGAGAGCGCGTACGCCCCCGCTGCCGACCCGTCCGCAAGGTTCACCGTATTTGCGTTGTAGCTGTATACCCTCTCGGTCACCATGCCGACGGTGGGAGCAGCCAGCGAAGAGAACGAGCCCTCCAAGGCGCGATACAGGAGGCAAATACAAATTCAGCTTAAAAGTTTCGAATTTGCTTAGAGTGAATGTCCCTCTTGGTTAACCAAGTTCACACTAGGCCAGAAACAGGGGAATGCCCTTTTCATCTAAAAATTCAGTTCAGGATTACAGGCGACAAAAACAAAAAGTAAATCATAGGGCGGTTAGATTGAACATGCCAATTTCTTCTTCTTCTTCTTCTTTTTGAGGATAGACATGGCAATCCTATTTTCCGCGTTATGCGGCAAACTGTTTTTTTAGACAACCTCACGAAGTTTTTATTAATTCGTCGCAATGTATACAGGGACGAAAATAAGGTCTTCAGGCAGTCCTAACCAAACATGGCGGCCATCCTGGAGAGATAAAGCATACTTCGCTAAGTTATGAGCTTGAAGTTCGAGCTCCTAAATTCATGGCTAAATTTACAAAAATCAAACTCCGAGGAGTGTCATATTATCTCCTGTATAATCGCTCCATAAACGGATGAGTTCCCCTTCTTCAAGTCTTCCACCACTACCTTGCAGTCCGAGGCCACATGTATCCTCCTTTCATAGAGATCATCTGAGAGAGCTAGTGCTTCTATGAGTGCAATTGCCTCGAAAGCTTGTGGTTCAGCGATAAAATTAAGGACCATTACAGAAGCTCCCAAGAATGTCCCATCCGCAGCATCAATATTAATCTTAACACATCCCGCTACTGGTGCTTGCCATTGGTTCGGTCTTGGGATGGCCGCAGGACTCGTTTTTGGCAATTTTGCATTGATTGCACTAACTTCAGCCAGATAGCTTGTGATGAAACCATTTGTGGCATGCGTGATTGATATATATCTTCATAAATCGCTTTTCTCCTCGCTGCCCAAATCGCGCACATGGTTACAATCAGCCATACAAAAGACTCCTTATCAAGACGGTCATGAAGAGCAAAAAGCCACTCCCTCGATCCTTCCTCCTGTCTTTCCATCAAATGATAAATTGGATCATCAGGCGCAAGCGACCATACGCTCGACATCGGGCAGATAAACAAGGCATGTTTCCACATATCCGTAGCTCCATACAAGTGACAACTGTCCTCAATCGACATGTTGCGGTGTTTTAACAACTCTCCCGTTGGCATGGATCGTCTGGCGAGTCGCCATAAAAACATCTTTAGCTTCGAGGGAACCTCAATGTGCCAAATTTTACTCCAGTGATCGCTCTCAGCCTGCGCACTTGATGATCCCCCTGTTCATTAAGCCAAGCTTCCCGGCCATGTTTTGTACGCACATACGATAAGTAGAACATACACTGAATCCACCTCTAGTTTCCTCATGCCATGCCCAAAAGTCATCTATCCTCCGCGTACATATGGGTATCTTCAAAATTTCTGCTGCATCAAACTGAGTGAAAGTCGCCCTTACAAGATCCACGTTCCAAGATGATCTTGTAGCATCAATTAGTTGGGCCATCATCTGAGGCGGATTTGGAAACCAGAGAGGTAATGGGTCTCTTAAAACTGTCCCGGGGAATCCAGTTTTGGCTCCAAATATTTGTGGTTTCACCGTCCCCGATTCTCCTGATTATTCCTTGCGCAAGGATGTCGCGCCCATCAAGGATCGCCCGCCAAATTTGAGAAGGATGTGCCCCCAGCTCCGCCTCTAATAATGAGCAATTTGGGTAGTAGACCGCTTTCAGAATCCTTCCACTCAATGATGACTCATCTGTCAACAGTCTCCAACCCCGGCGAGCAAGCAGCGCGAGGTTGAAAATTTCCAAATCACGAAAACATAGGCCGCCAAGCTGTTTTGGTCGAGTCAATATATCCCATGCCACCCAGCTCGGCTTCCGCTTCCCCTGCTTACTTCCCCACCAAAATTGTCGTATGATGGAAGTGATACTTTCACAAAGTCCTCTTGGCAACCTGAAACATGACATAGAAAAGATGGGAATTGGTCGGGCCGCTGATTTGATCAACACTTTTTTACCTGCCGATGACAAGAGCTTCTCCATCCAGCGTTTTATCTTCTCCCAAACATGATCGCGCAAATATCTAAACGTGCCATTCTTCGAGTGACCCACATCTGTAGGCATACCTAGATATCGTTCATTCAATGATTCATTGTGTACCTGAAGAGTGTTTTTGACCGCCTCTCTCACAGCCTCCGGACACCCCTTACTGAAAAATATTGATGACTTTTCATTATTTATCCGCTGCCCAGATGCACCACAATAAGTATCAAGTAGGTTTAATTTGACACCACACCGGATCCCTCTACATTCGCCTTGAAAAGCAACAGGCTGTCATCTACAAACAGAAGGTGGTTAACGACTGGCGCCGTCGGGGCCACCTGGATACCCACAAACGATGACTGGGTACTGGATTTGAGGAGGCACGAAAGGCCCTCTGCTGCAATCAAGAATAAGTAGGGGGAGATTGGGTGTCCCTGCCGAATACCTCTAGTTGGTCTAAATGGATCAAGTTTCTCACCATTGAAGAGCACCGAAAAAGATACCGATGACACCATGCCCATCACAATATTTATCCAATGTTCTGCAAACCCAAGTTTTGCCATGATAGCTCTCAAATATGGCCACTTCAATCGATCATAGGCCTTCATCATGTTCAGATTCAGCGCACAAAATGAGGTGGCCTTTGACCTGGACCTTTTCATAAAGTGTAGGCACTCATATGCACATATGATATTATCCGTTATCAACCTCCCTGGAACAAATGCCGACTGATCCGCAGAAATTATGTCAGGCAATATAAGTTTTAATCTGTTTGATATTACCTTTGATGCTATCTTGTATAATGCGTTACAAAGACTGATGGGTCGGAACGGGGCCAAAACTGTAGGATTTGTTACCTTGGGGATAAGTACTAACACTGTGTCATTGATACAATCCGGACTCTCTTCTCCCCGTACCATCCTCAGGACAATCCTTGTGACTTCGTCTCCACAAATGTCCAAGTGACGCTGATAAAAATGTGCAGGATAACCATCTGGGCTTGGCGCCTTTGTTGGGAACATCTGAAACAGTGCAACTTTCACCTCCTCATTAGTGTATGGGGCACAAAATGCTACGTTCATATCATTTGTTACCTTCTTGGGAACATGCTGTGAAACAGCCTCCATGTTATGCACCCCCTCTGAAGCATATAGATTTTGATATAACTCATTTGCCATAGCTTTCAGCTCTGCCGGGTCTACTACAACCGCTCCAAGGAAGTTTTGTAGAGCCTTTATCATGTTTTTCTTTCTTCTTAGAATTGCCCGAAGATTAAAAAACTTGGTGTTCCTGTCTCCTGCAGAAAGTCATTCTACTCGAGCCCTTTGTCGCCGCATAATTTCCTCTCTATGATACATCTCAACCAGCCATTCATTTACTTTTAATTCCAAGTGAGAGGGTCCTGTTCTAGCCGGATCATTCCTTAATTCCTCCAGAATGCTCTTCGGTTGCTTTATCTCCTTGCGGACACTGCCAAACGTATCTCTACTCCAGCTATTCAGCCCCCATGACAGGGTTTTCAATTTTTGGCGCATCTCCTCCACTAAAGAGCATGGTGGTACCATATCCCAACCGTTCATAAGTAAATCTCTGAAGCCTTCATGCGATTCCCACATCAATTCATATTTGCAAGTTCTGACGGTTGCACCTCCTCTGAGCATCCAAACTCCACTAACAGCGGCGAGTGGTCCGAGGTCGAACCAGTAAGATGTGTAACAGATGATGTTGGAAACTTGGACATCCACCCGGCATTGACCAAGGCTCTATCTAGTCTGTATCTTGTGTAAGTATCGCCGGATACCTTCTTTTCAAAAATCAAGAAGTTGCCCTTAAACCCCAAATGTAGCAGCATGCAAATGTCAATCGTGTCCCGAAATGCCTGTATTTGGGCGTTACTACGCTGTCCAACTCCCTCATGCTCATCCGGACGTAGCACTTCGTTGAAGTCACCCATACAAAGCCATGGCAACGAGTTCAAAGTGCTAATGTTTATTAGTATTGTCCTTGTTTGATGCCACAAGTGTGTTTGTGCCTCGCCATATACACAAGTCAGCCTCCATTTTTCATTGGTTTGTTCCTCAACCTCAACATCAAGATGATAAACAGAGTAACCAAGAATCTTTACTTTTATTGCATTATTCCAAAAAAGTCCAATACCACCGCTCTGCCCTTGGCTACTAACAGCATACGAATTATCAAAACCCAAAGTACCAGCTAATGCTTCTACCCTAGATCCCTCTATCTGTGTTTCAACGATGCATAGTAGGGTAGGGGCAAATATCCTCGCGAACTCGTGAAGCTCTCGGACTGTCGCGGCTTTGCCCGTGCCGCGACAGTTCTAGCAGAAGGCACTCATTTGGGTCGGCAGCGCCCGTCAACCGAGCTCGCCATCTTTGGATCTCCCTTAGCTTGCACATTATTCTTCGCCGAGCTATTCTTCTCCTGTTCCACTATCACCTTTGCCCTCTTTGGGTCCTGCTTGCCGCTAGGGCTGAGAGGAACGACTGGCGGGGGTAGCATGTTGGCCCGCTCAATAGCTGCCTCTATTGATAGTAATGCATGCTGCCTTGCCGCCGGCTCGGGCGCTCTCTTTCTGTTGTTATCAGCGTCTTGCATGTTTGCGTCAGAGTCTGCTCCTTTCTCCCATTCCTCTCCCTCATCACCTGAACGTGCTCTATGTTGTGCATCCCTTCCTTGTCCCCCACTGCGTCCTCCTCTGCATCCGCCTCCCCGGCCTCGACCGTTGCCAGGTCCTCGCCCGGTCCTCATTGCCCAATTTGCTTGCGGATCCTTGAATATCAGCGCTGACGGTGGGTGAATTCCAGTCCCATGCTCCTTGAAAAGATGACCCAGCATACCGCACACAGCACACCAATCAGGAAGCTTCTCGTACTTGATACGGTAGATCTGGCATTTACCATCGCGAATCATTGAAACTGCATTCTTCACAGGCTTCGTGACATTGATTCTTATCCAAACACGGTAAAAGTTAACGGTAAAATCATGTGACTGGGGTTCAGCAAAGAGGACCTCCCCAACCTTCGCCGCAAGGGCTGGCACTAGATGTGCATACAAATCTGGAACGTCGTGGATTTGGATCCAGATCTCTATAGTGTCAAGCCAAATAGTTGAAGGCTTCACTAATCCATCATATGGCTTGATGATCACCGCATCCCCTCTAAAGTGCCAAGGGCCATCTTGAGTGATTCTCTCCCAGTCCACTAAGCATGAGAATTGGGCAGTGTATAGATTGTCCTCCAAGGGTTTGAATCTTACTTCTTGCGCAAGATCCCACGCCGCTCGCAAGTTCTTGAAGAACCAGAATTGACTATAAGATTTGTTTGTTTGAACCTGACTAGGGCAACCCACCGGGCTGCCTCCGGCGGCGCCTCTTTCTCATCAAAGACCACATTGTCCAGATCTTCCTCCGGCAGTCCCAACTCCTTCATCAGCTTCTCCACATTCTCGGTCTCCGCTTGATTCGCCGCAGCAGATCCCGAAGCCCCGACCGATGACATCTTGAACCCTAGCCCGGCAAAAAAAAACGATCAGACTCTCCAGGTGGAACCCTAGCCCGCCCTCACCCCAGCCCCTCCAGCACGGGATCGCAGGAGAAGGATAGGCGTCGCGGCGGTAGGGGAATACTATCTCAACGGCGGCAACCTAGTCACCCAGGGAGAACAAGAACCCTAACGAGAGGGAAAAGAGTTCCAGGGAGATATACTGCATCGCCCAGGTGATCTTGTACATCTTTGGCCCAGCGGCAAACTGTTGTTGCTACGCTGAGGGGCCAACGACCGACCGAACGACACGAGCCGGCCCATATTTGAAAAATAGAGAACCTGCACAGTACCCCGTTTAGCGAACCTTGTTCTGATCGGTTTTGGAAACCTTTAGGGCTTATTCGGTTTGGAGGAAATCAAAACGTAGGAATTAGGAGTAGTATAGGAATATGATAGGATGACACTTGCCATCCTAAGGAATTGACTTGCCTCGTTCCTACGCGTAAAATGAGCTTTGAGTGGATGTGTAGTTTCCTCCAAAAACACGGGAAATGAGTAGTATTCCTATGAAATTCCTGCACGCATTTCCTACAAACCGAATGCATACATAGGAAATTTTCCTCTGGAATCCTTATTCCTATGTTTTTCCTACGAAAATCCTCCAAACCGAATGAGGCCTTAAAAGGTTCCTGGACAGTTTTTCATTCTTTAATAGTTTTTTGATTTTGCTTCTGTTTCTTTCTCTCTTTTTTTCATTTTATTTCTTCTTTTTCTTTTTCAAGTTTACTTTTATTTTTCAAAAAAGTTCGGAATTTTTAGATATTGTAATGATTTTAGAAAACTTTGTCAGTTTACGATTTTTTTCACAAATTCTCAAATTGTTCTCGTTTCAAAAAATATTTAGAATTTCAAAAAATGCCCCCATTTTAAATATGTGTCCACAAATTCAAACAATGATTGGGAATTGCAAAAAAAATGTTTGCGATTTCAAAATAATCAGCATTTCAGAAAATGTTCCCACATTTCAAAATGTGTTCACAAATAAAAAAATGTTTAAATTTGGTCACAAAGTCAGAAATGATACAATAATGGGTGCTGCTACAGAAATCATTGTGGTACAGCGACCATGTTTCTGCAGTAATCGCGTGGTTCTGCAGCGCCAGAAATTTGGACAGGTCAGTAGAGGATTTTCCCAGTGCGTCGCGCCATTGGACGTAACGAGTGTCCAATAGGAGCAGCATACGGCTTTGTCTCGCCTATAGTTAGAACAAACAAAGTGTGCCCTCAAGGGAGCCATTAAATGGGTCGGCCAAGTAAATAGTTATGAGTAGATTTATTCGTCAAGTAAGTCCTGATTCGTTTAATTTTTATTTTTCACTTTCATTTATATTTAAAAAATTCTTAAAATATACATATTTCAAAGATTTACTTAATAAAATTTAAAAATATTGACCGCACATTAAAAATGCTTATATAATGTAAAGTTAAAACTTTGAATAAATTTTACACAATGTTGAAAGCATTCAATAAAAATTATTGTGATAAATTTTAAAATGTTTATACTATGTAAAACATGTTCACGTATTTTTTAATGCTTCTTACGACTAAGAAAAATGTTGGTATCTTCATGACTTTCTGAAAAATAGTTTTTAAGATGTAATTTTAATAAATTTTCGGTGCAATTAAAAATATATTAATCATGTATTTGAAAACAATTTAGCATGAAAAAAAGTTCAAACTTGTATTAGGTAAAATATTCATCATATACCCAAAAAAATGTTCAACATGAATCAAGAAATGATCCATCTGTATAAAAAAATTACAACATGTATTAGACAAATTCTATATGTGTTGATAAAAATGAACAAAACAGAAGAAGAAGAAGAAGAAATTATAAAAAAATGATGGAAACCTTAAAAACAGACAAAAAGGAAAGAATAAAGAACTACCGTGGAACCCCCCAAAACCGGTGAAAGGTTCCATGAACAAGCCGAAATCACTAATTAAGGAGTACTCGTTGCAAAGAACACTTCACTTTTCCAGGTTGCGACAAGTGGCGCACATGTAGCACGCCACTTGTCGCAACCTGGGACTTTTCCCTTTTTTCGTAGATCCTTTTATTCAAAACGTTTTATCTTTTAGACCGTGCGTCCAAATCTCAAACCGTTTTCATCATTGGATTCCTCGCGTCGAGATCTTCAAAACTAGATCCCATGTTGATAGGTTTTGACGAACTTTTTTTTCCATTAAAAACCGGACGAAAAAACCGAACCGGGAGCATGGTTTTTTTTCTTTCCGAAAGAGGCACGCCCGTACCTCTCACGAAATCACACCCGTGCCTCTTGTGGAAGCAAAATCGTGACTCTCGTGGAAGGAAAAAAAATAGAAAACGCATTTTTTTCGTTTCCGAGAGGCACGGCCGTGACTCTCGCGAAAGCACAACCGTGCCTCTCGCGGAAGCAAAACCATGACTCCCACGAAAGAAAAAAAAACAGAAAACGCGTATTTTGTCCCTTTCTGAGAGGCACGGCTGTGACTCTCACGAAATCACAATCGCGCCTCTCGTGGAATCAAAACCGTGACTCTCGCGAAAAAAAAACAGAAAACGCGTTTCGTTTTTCCCTTTTCGAGAGGCACGGCCGTGACTCTCGCGAAAGCACAACCATGCCTCTCGCGGAAACAAAACCGTGACTCTCGCGAAAGAAAAAAAATAGAAAACACGTTTTTTTTGTTTCCGAAAGGCACGGCCGTGACTCTCGCTAAAGCACAACCGTGTCTCTTGCGAAAAAAAACCGTGACTTTCGCGAAAGGAAAAAAAAGAAAACACGTTTTTTTCATGCAAATTTTTTTTTGATTTTTTTTATCGAAAACCTAAGGAAGACCAGGAGAAAACCAAAACGTCGAAAAAATCCAGAAAAAACCGTTTAAAAAGCCGAAAACGCATGCAGAAAAATAAAAATAAAAACAAAATCTGGAGGGAACATTCAAAGCGCGGCACATGACGAATAGCTGAGAGCGCGTCAAGTCGCACTTATCGTTGCGAGGCTCCCAAAAGAACGCTGTTAACTAGTTGCTCCCTGAACAAGCTATTCCCGGAACTTCTAAAACCGCTTGACTGGGCTGGCCCATTAAAGAGACACAGTAACGAGCACTAGATGCGTGGCAGGGCTATTTTTCGCAATAAGCGAGATAAAGCCCCCCGCAAAGGAGCATCTCTACTAGTTGCTGCTTTATATGTGTAGTAGGCACTGAAATAAATAGCACGCTATAGCGTATTAAGAATTGTCTCGCTATATATATCGGTGTATATCGTCTCGCTAATAGCATGCTATAATACTATATTCTGATGTCGGCGCTATTTTGTTGTGGCGTGCTATTTTTTTTCCTTGTCTAGTACGAAATCACTCATTAAGGAGTATTCGTTGCAAAGAACACTCCACTTTCTCAGGTCGCGACAAGTGGCGCACATGCAGCGCGCCACTTGTCACAACCTGGGAGTGTTCCTTTTTTTCGTAGATTCGTTTATTCAAAACGTTTTATCTCTCCAAATCTCGAACCGTTTTCATTATTGGATTTCTCGCCTCGAGATCTTTAAAACTAGATCCCATGTTGATAAGTTTTAACAAACTTTTTATTTCACGAAAAAAACCGGGCGAAAAACGAACCGGGAGCATGTTTTTTTTTCCTTTTCCGAAAGAGGCACGCCCGTGCCTCTCGCAAAATCACAACCGTGCCTCTCGTGGAAGCAAAACCGTGACTGGTGTAAGAAAAAAACAGAAAACGCGTTTTTTTTTCGTTTCCGAGAGGCACTGCCGTGACTCTCGTAAAAGCACAACCGTGACTCTCGCGAAAGAAAAAAACAAAAAATGCGTATTTTTTTCTCTTTGCGAGAGGCACGGCCGTGACTTTCGCGTAAGCACAACCGTGCCTCTCACGGAAGCAAAATCGTGACTCTCATGAATGAAAAAAAAACAGAAAACGCATTTTGTTTTTCCCTTTCCGAAAGGCACGGCCGTGACTCTCGCGAAAGCACAACCGTGCCTTTCACGAAAGCAAAACTGTGACTCTCGCGAAAGAAAAAGAATTTAAAAAAACGCGGTTTTTTTCGTTTCCAAGAGGCACGTCCGTGACTCTCGCTAAAGCACAACCGTGCCTCTCGCGGAAGAAAAAACCGTGACTTTCACGAAAGAAAAGGAAAAAGAAAACGCGTTTTTTCTCGAAAAAAAATTCGAATTTTTTTTGATCAAAAAGCTAAGAAAGACCGGGGAAAAACCAAAACGTCGCAAAAACCCAGAAAAAATCTTTTAAAAAGCCGAAAACACATGCGAAAAAATTAAGAAAAAAACAAAATTCGAAGGGAGCGCCCAAAGCGCGACACCTGACGAATGGCTGAAAGCGCGTCAAGTGGCGTTGATCGTTGCGAGGCTCCTGAAGGAGCGCTCATTAACTAGTTGCTCCCTGTCTAGTAGGGTTATAGCTCCGCCTATGAAAATCAATAATGGGCTCACCATTGGCGTGGCCACATTGACTCATTTTCTAATGAAAAACAAATATATGTATTTTTACTTAATAAATCTTCAAATGTAATTAAAATTAGCTTAATAATAAGATGATATGTGGTAAGATAATAAGTATTGATGTACATAAAATAGCGGTTCATTTATTTGGAATGAAATGGTCTTCTCATATTTATATTTACACATAAGGAAAAACATATATGCATATAATTGCGAAAATTATATATCTTAGAATAGTTTTTTTAGGTAGATATGTTCACGCAATCTTTAAAAAAAGTTCAGGTACTACCAAAAAAGCAAAAAATGAAAATAAATTAATATATTTTAAATACCTACAAAGGAGAGAAATTAAGAGGGTATAAAAGCAGCAAAAATGGAAAGGACAAAAATACTTGACATCCCTTGTTGGGTGGACCATATTTTTTTCTTTTAACAACATGGTACAGACCCAGACGCTCACTAGTACATAAATGTCGACTCCCAGTGTAAGAATACTCCTCCCTATTGACACACCAAATCGTCAAATTTGGAGTTTGATCCTTGCTGGGCTAGGGTTATTACGCCCTCCTAATTCCATCCAACCACAGAGGTTATCAACTTGTTGGTTAGAGCAAAGTTGTTTCTCTACGTAATGAATGGGTCGTTCAGCTGGCACGTAAGCAGAGCCCTTGGTCATGTGATGCACCGATTCGGATCGGTCTTGCTGCTACAGAACAAGCTAGCAGTGGCGGGCGTAAAAGACCCATTAGTGGAGGGCGAAGCAGTGGAGGGCACCCGCCACTGCTAACAAGTCACTAGTGGCGGGCAGAGTGCCTGCCACTATTAACCCATTAGATGTGGCGTCGATCCTACGCATTCGGCATAGTCGTGTGAGGTGCTACTGGTGGGTAGTTGAAAGGATCGAGATAGACCTATAAAGGGGTGAATACGTACAATGACAAATTGTAATTACTTATTAGCAATTTTAGACAAATGTGAAACATAAACGTGAGCCTAACAATTGCTAAGTTGAGTCAAGTTTCTGGAAAAGATGATAGTAACAAAACATGGAAACTAGATAGCACAAAATGATATATCAAATGCAAAGACAAGGTAACAAAGTAACCACAAGTAAAGAGCTAGGGTTAGATATAATCAAGCTTTGGAGACGAGGATGTATCCCGATGTTCTCTTTCTCGCAGGGAATCTAGTCACCGTTGGAGGTGTGTGTGTTACCACGAAGGTACACCAGCACCATGAAAGCGCATCCTATTCTTCTTGAGATATCACAAGAATGTGATTCTCATCCACTCGTGATAGACCTTGGGTGGCCTTTAAATTTTCACAAACTTTCTAGGGTAAAACACACGCTAACTTCTCGCCGAAGAACTCCTAGCGCCTATGAGTCTCCAACCTTCATGAGTAAAATACCAAAGGGATAGAACTCAAGACTTGTGCAAATCACAAAACATTTTGGTCAAAAGAGTTATAGAGAGTGGACCTATCACTTGGTCGAATTTCAAGAACTCTCAAGAAATTGTATCACATCTCCTTCTCCTATTGATCTTATCATCCCTGGAGTCCAAATCTCAGGCTGGAGCTTATTAAGGTCTTGTTTCCCCTTGACAGGATCTTCCACTTCTGGTATCCCTGAAGAGCATTTCCTAGTATGTATTTACTAAGCTTATCTCTCTGGGATCTAGGATTTGGTGTGGGAAAGAGCGGGAGGTAGCACGTGTGTTCTAGCCTCTTGGGTTTGTTGAGTGGAGTGTTCAACCCTTCGATGAGGTGGAAGAGGAATATTTATAGTGACTCAAGAAAACAACCATTTTGCATAAAGTTTTTGTCAGTTAGACATCCGGGATGCAACTCAGACGTCCAGCCTCTGTGATACTTGAACAACTCAGGCGCAGGAGAGTTCTTCTTTTTTCTTTTCTTTTTCGAGAAAACTTCCGATCTATTTATCTTTAATCATGATAGTACAATGAACACTAAAAATAATAATAATTAGATCCAGATCCGTAGACCACCTAGCAACGACTACAAGCACTGAAGCAAGCCCGAGGCGTGCCGCTGTCATCGCCCCTTCCTCGCAGGAGCCGGGCAAAACTTGTTGTAGTAGACAGTCGATAAGTCGTTGTGCTAAGGCCCTATATGACCAACGCAACAGAACAACAACCGTCGCCAATGAAGAGTAGTGTAGATCAAAAGTATCCAACCTATGTTGGAAATATGCCCTAGAGGCAATAATAAAGTGGTTATTATTATATTTCCATGTTCATGATAATTGTCTATTGTTCATGTTGTAGTTGTATTAACCGGAAATAGTAATACATGTGTGAATAAATAGATCGTAATATGTCCCTAGTAAGCCTCTAGTTGACTAGCTCGTTGATGTCTACTACACAACCTTCTTCTTGTAGACGTTGTTGGGCCTCCAAGTGCAGAGGTTTGTAAGACAGTAGCAAATTTCCCTCAAGTGAATGATCTAAGGTTTATCAATCCGTAGGAGGCGTAGGATGAAGATGGTCTCTCTCAAGCAACCCTGCAACCAAATAACAAAGAGTCTCTTGTGTCCCCAACACACCCAATACAATGGTAAATTGTATAGGTGCACTAGTTCGGCGAAGAGATGGTGATACAAGTGGTATATCGATGGTAGATAAAGGTATTTGTAATCTAAAAATATAAAAACAGCAAGGTAACTAATGATAAAAGTGATCATAAACGGTATTGCAATGATAGGAAACAAGACCTAGGGTTCATACTTTCGCTAGTGTAAGTTCCCTCAATAATGATAACATAATTGGATCACATAACCATCCCTAAACATGCAACAAAGAGTCATTCCAAAGTCACTAATAGCGGAGAGCGAACGAAGAGATTATGGTAGGGTACGAAACCACCTCAAAGTTATTCTTTCCAATCAATCCGTCGGGCTATTCCTATAAGTGTCACAAACAGCCCTAGAGTTCGTACTATAATAACACCTTAAGACACACATCAACCAAAACCCTAATGTCACCTAGATACTCCAATGTCACCTCAAGTATCCGCGGGTATGATTATACGATATGCATCACACAATCTCAGATTCATCTATTCAACCAACACATAGGACCTCAAAGAGTGCCCCAAAGTTTCTACCGGAGAATCACGACAAAAACGTGTGCCAACCCCTATGCATAGGTTCATGGGCGGAACCCGCAAGTTGATCACCAAAACATACATCAAGTGAATCACGTGATATCCCATTGTCACCACAGATACGCACGGCAAGACATACATCAAGTGTTCTCAAATCTTTAAAGACTCAATCCGATAAGATAACTTCAAAGGGGAAACTCAATCCATTACAAGAGAGTAGAGGGGGGGAAGAAACATCATAGGATCCAAATATAATAGCAAAGCTCGCGATACATCAAGATCGTATCACCTCAAGAACACGAGAGAGAGAGAGATCAAACACATAGCTACTGGTACATACCCTCAGCCCCGATGGAGAACTACTCCCTCCTCGTCATGGAGAGCACCGGGATGATGAAGATGGCCACCGGAGAGGGATTCCCCCTTCGGCAGGGTGCCGGAACGGGTCTAGATTGGCTTTCGGTGGCTACGGAGGCTTCTGGCGGCGGAACTCCCGATCTATTGCGCTCCCCGATGTTTTTAGGGTATATGGAGATATATAGGCGGAAGAAGTACGTCAGGGGGGCACGAGGGGCCCACGAGGGTGGAGGGCGCGCCTAGGGGGGTGGGCGCGCCCCCTACCTCGTGGCCTCCTCGAAGCTTCCCTTATGTGCACTTCAAGTCTTCTGGGCTTCTTTCCTTCCAAAAATGAGTTCCGTGAAGTTTCAGGTCAATTGGACTCCGTTTGATTTTCCTTTTCTTCGAAACCCTAAAACAAGGTAAAAAACAGAAACTGGCACTGGGCTCTGGGTTAATAGGTTAGTCGCAAATATGATATAAAAGTGTATAATAAAGCCCATAAACATCCAAAGTTGATAATATAATAGCATGGAACAATCAAAAATTATAGATACGTTGGAGACGTATCAGCATCCCCAAGCTTAATTCCTGCTCATCCTCGAGTAGGTAAATGATAAAAACAGAATTTTTGATGTGGAATGCTATCTAACATATTTCTCTAAGTAATTCTTCTTTACTGTGGCAAGAATATTTCAGATCCATAAGATTCAAGACAAAAGTTTAATATTGACATAAAAATAATAATACTTCAAGCATACTAACAAAGCAATCATGTCTTCTCAAAATAACATGGCCAAAGAAAGCTATCCCTACAAAATCATATAGTCTGGCTATGCTCCATCTTCACCACACAAAATATTTAAATCATGCACAACCCTGATGACAAGCCAGGCAATTGTTTCATACTTTTGATGTTCTCAAACTTTTTCAATCTTCACGCAATATATGAGCGTGAGCCATGGATATAGCACTATAGGTGGAGTAGAATGGTGGTTGTGGAGAAGACAAAAAGGAGAAGGTAGTCTCACATCAACTAGGCGTATCAACGGGCTATGGAGATGCCCATCAATAGATATCAATGTGAGTGAGTAGGGATTGCCATGCAACGGATGCACTAGAGCTATAAGTATATAAAAGCTCAAAAAGAAACTAAGTGGGTGTGCATCCAACTTGCTTGCTCATGAATACCTAGGGCAATTTGAGGAAGCCCATCATTGGAATATACAAGCCAAGTTCTATAATGAAAAATTCTCACTAGTATATGAAAGTGATAACATGAGAGACTCTCTACTATGAAGATCATGGTGCTACTTTGAAGCACAAGTGTGGTAAAAGGATAGTAACATTGTCCCTTCTCTCTTTTTCTCTCATTTTTTCTTTTTCTTTTTTAAAATTTTATTTGGGCCTTTCTCTTGTTTTTGGCCTCTTTTCTTTCTTTTTTTATTTGGGCTTCTTTGGCCTCTTTTATTTATTTATTTTCGTCCGGAGTCTCATCCCGACTTGTGGGGGAATCATAGTCTCCATCATCCTTTTCTCACTGGGACAATGCTCTAATAATGATGATCATCACACTTTTATTTTCTTACAACTCAAGAATTACAACTCGATACTTAGGACAAGATATGACTTTATATGAATGCCTCCAGCGGTGTACCGGAATGTGCAATGACTCATGAGTGACATGGATGAAAGGATTATGAATGGTGGCTTTTCCACAAATACGATGTCAACTACATGATCATGCTAAGCAATATGACAATGATGGAGTGTGTCATAATAAACGGAACGATGGAAAGTTGCATGGCAATATATCTCGGAATGGCTATGGAAATGCCATAATAGGTAGGTATGGTGGCTGTTTTGAGAAAGGTATATGGTGGGTGTATGATACCGGCGAAAGGTGCGCGGTATTAGAGAGGCTAGCAAAGGTGGAAGGGTGAGAGTGCGTATAGTCCATGGACTCAACATTAGTCATAAAGAACTCATATACTTATTGCAAAAATCTACAAGTTATCAAAGCAAAGTATTACGCGCATGCTCCTAGGGGAATAGATTGGTAGGAAAATACCATCGCCCGTCCCCGACCGCCACTCATAAGGAAGACAATCAATAAATAAATCATGCTCCGACTTCATCACATAACGGTTCACCATACGTGAATGCTACGGGAATCACAAACTTCAACACAAGTATTTCTCAAATTCATAACCACTCAACTAGCATGACTCTAATATCACCATCTCCATATCTCAAAACAATTATCAAGTATCAAACTTCTCATAGTATTCAACACACTCATAAGAGAATTTTATTATTCTTGAATACCTAGCATATTAGGACTTTAAGCAAATTACCATGCTATTTAAGACTCTCAAAATAATCTAAGTGAAGCATGAGAGTTCATCTATTTCTTCAAAATAAAACTACCACCATGCTCTAAAAGATATAAGTGAAGCATTAGAGCAAATGACAAACTACTCCGAAAGATTTAAGTGAAGATCAATGAGTAGTCGAATAATTATGCAACTATGTGAAGACTCTCTAACATTAAAGAATTTCAGATCTTGGTATTTTATTCAAGCAGCAAGAAAAGCAAAAGAAAATGACATTCTAAGAGTGGCAGACATCATGTGAAGAAGCAAAAACTTAGGATCAACCGAAACTAACCGATAGTTGTTGAAGAAGAAAGGTGGGATGCCAACCGGGGCATCCCCAAGCTTAGACGCTTGAGACTTCTTGAAATATTATATTGGGATGCCTTGGGCATCCCCAAGCTTGAGATTTTGTGTCTCCTTAATTCCTCTCATATCACGGTCTACCTAAATCTCAAAAGCTTCATCGACACAAAACTCAACAAGGACTCGTGAGATAAGTTAGTATAAATCAATGCAAAAACCTTATCATCCTCTACTGTAGCAAATCACAAAAATTATTATTAAACATTTCATACTAAATGCCTCTGCATATTTAATAGTCCTATCCTCAAATAGAATCATTAAGGAAACAAACATATGCAAACAATGCAAGCATAACAGCAATTTGCCTAAATAGGACAGTCTGTAAAGAATGCAGCTAGATCCATACTTCCCTAACTCCAAAAATTATGAAAGAAAATTCCCACTGTAGTAAATTTATCAGAGCTTAATATTCAAAAGGTTTCAACATTTTATCACATTCTGACTTTTCTAGGGAATTATTGCAACAGCGGTAAACTTTCTGTTTTCAAACAGCAACATGAAGACTTGTAACATAGGCATAGTAAAGACTATCAATGCCACTTTTATTGAAATAAAAGATGCAAAACATTGTTATAAATAACAGCAAGCAAATCCTAACAAAATAAATTGACGCTCCAAGCAAAACACATATCATGTGGTAAATAAAAATATAGCTCCAAGATTAGGCTTTTGGTTGTCCTTGAATATTACCTTGGGATGCCTTTGGCATCCCCAAGCTTAGGCTCTTGCCACTCCTTCTTCCATAGTCCATCGAATCTTTACCCAAAACTTGAAAACTTCACAACACAAAACTTAACAGAAAACTCGTAAGCTCCGTTAGTATAAGAAAATAAATCACCACTTAGGTACTGTTGTGAACTTATTCTAAATTCATATTTGTGTAATATCTACTGTATTCCAACTTATCTATGGTTCATACCCTCCGATACTACTCACAGATTCATCAAAATAAGCGAACAACACATCGAAAACAGAATCTGTCAAAAACAGAACAGTCTGTAGTAATCTGTATCAAACGTATACTTCTGGAACTCATAAAATTATCAAATAAATTGCTGGACGTGAGGAATTTATCTATTAATCATCTGAAAAAATAATTAACTAAATAGCACTCTCCAATAAAAAATGGCAGCAATTCTCGTGAGCGCTAAAGTTTCTGTTTTTTACAGCAAGATCAACAAGACTTTCCCCAAGTCTTCCCAACGGTTCTACTTGGCACAAACACTAATTAAAAGCATAAAATCACATATAAACAGAGGCTAGATGAATTATTTATTACTAAACATGAGCAAAATCAAGGAACAAAAATAAAGTTGGGTTGCCTCCCAACAAGCGCTATCGTTTAACGCCCCTAGCTAGGCATGATGATTTCAATGATGCTCACATAAATGATAAGAATTGAAACATAAAGAGAGCATCATGAAGAATATGACTAGCACATTTAAGTCTAACCCACTTCCTATGCGCAGGGATTTTGTGAGCAAACAACTTGTGGTAACACGAATCAACTTGCATAGGAAGGTAAAACAAGAATAACTTGAAAATTTTAAGCACATAGAGAGGAAACTTGATATTATTGCAATTCCTACAAGCATATATTCCTCCCTCATAATAATTTTCAGTAGCATCATGAATGAATTCAACAATATAACCATCACATAGAGCATTCTTTTCATGATCTACAAGCATAGAAATTTTATTACTCTCCACACAAGCAAAAATTTTCTCATGAATAATAGTGGGAGCAAACTCAACAAAATAATTATCATGTGAGGCATAATCCAATTGAAAACTAAAATCATGATGACAAGTTTCATGGATATCATTATTCTTTATAACATACAAGTCATCATAATAATCATCATAGATAGCAACTTTGTTCTCATAATCAAATGGAACCTCTTCCGAAATAGTGGAATCATTACTAAATAAAGTCATGACCTCTACAAATCCACTTTAATCAATGTAATCATCATAAATAGGAGGCATGCTTTCATCATAATAAATTTGCTCATCAAAACTTGGGGGGGGGGCAAAAAATATCATCTTCATCAAACATAGCTTCCCTAAGCTTGTGGCTTTGCATATCAATAGCATCATGGATATTCAAGGAATTTATACTAACAACATTGCAATCATCCTCATCATTCAAATATTTAGTGCCAAACATTCTAATGCATTCTTCTTCTAGCACTTGAGCACAATTATCGGAATCCTTATTCTAACGATAGATATTAAAAAGATAAAGCGTATGAGGCAAACTTAATTCCATTTTTTAATTTTCTTTTATAAACTAAACTAGTGATAAAACAAGAAACTAAAAGACTTGATTGCAAGATCTAAAGATATACCTTCAAGCACTCACCTCCCAGGCAACGGTGCCAGAAAAGAGCTTGATGTCTACTACACAACCTTCTTCTTGTAGACGTTGTTGGGCCTCTAAGTGCAGAGGTTTGCAGGATAGTAGCAAATTTCCCTCAAGTGGATGACCTAAGATTTATCAATACGTAGGAGGCGTAGGATGAAGATGGTATCTCTCAAGCAACCCTGCAACCAAATAACAAAGAGTCTCTTGTGTCCCCAACACACCCAATACAATGGTAAATTGTATAGGTGCACTAGTTCGGCGAAGAGATGGTGATACAAGTAGTATATGGATGGTAGATAAAGGTATTTGTAATCTGAAAATATAGAAACAGCAAGGTAACTAATGATAAAAGTGAGCATAAACGGTATTGAAATGATAGGAAACAAGACCTAGGGTTCATACTTTCACTAGTGTAAGTTCCCTCAACAATGATAACATAATTGGATCACATAACCATCCCTCAACGTGCAACAAAGAGTCATTCCAAAGTCACTAATAGCAGAGAATGAACGAAGAGATTATGGTAGGGTACGAATCCACCTCAAAGTTATTCTTTCCAATCAATCCGTTGGGCTATTTCTATAAGTGTCACAAACATCCCTAGAGTTCGTACTAGAATAACACCTTAAGACACACATCAACCAAAACCCTAATGTCACCTAGATACTCCAATGTCACCTCAAGTATCCGCGGGTATGATTATACGATATGCATCACACAATCTCAGATTCATCTATTCAACCAACACATAGGACCTCAAAGAGTGCCCCAAAGTTTCTACCGGAGAATCACGACAAAAACGTGTGCCAACCCCAAAGTTGTAAGATGGAGGAAAACAGTTCTGCCAGTGAGCATATACTCAAAATGTCTGGGTTGCACAACTGCTTGTCTCGGCTGGGAGTTAATCTTCCTGATGACTCGGTCATTGACAGAATCCTCCAGTCGCTTCCGCCTAGCTATAAGAGCTTCGTGATGAACTACAATATGCAAGGGATGGAGAAGTCCATTCCTGAGTTATATTCAATGCTGGAATCAGCGGAGGTGGAAATCAAAAAGGAACATCAAGTGTTGATGGTGAATAAAACCACTAGTTTCAAGAAAGGCAATGGTAAGAAGAACTTCAAGAAGGACGACAAGGGAGTTGCCGCGCCCAGTAAATCAGTTGCCGGGAAGAAGCCAAAGAATGGACCCAAGCCCGAGACTCGGTGCTTTTATTGTAAGGGAAATGGTCACTGGAAGCGGAACTGCCCCAAGTACTTAGCGGATAAGAAGGCCGGCAACGCCAAAGGTATATGTGATATACATGTTATTGATGTGTACCTTACCAACGCTCGTAGTAACTCCTGGGTATTTGATGTTGGAAATATGCCCTAGAGGCAATAATAAATTAGTTATTATTATATTTCCTTGTTCATGATAATCGTTTATTATCCATGCTAGAATTGTATTGATAGGAAACTCAGATACATGTGTGGATACATAGACAACACCATGTCCCTAGTAAGCCTCTAGTTGACTAGCTCGTTGATCAATAGATGGTTACTGTTTCCTAACCATGGACATTGGATGTCGTTGATAACGGGATCACATCATTAGGAGAATGATGTGATGGACAAGACCCAATCCTAAGCCTAGCACAAGATCGTATAGTTCGTCTGCTAAAGCTTTTCTAATGTCAAGTATCATTTCCTTAGACCATGAGATTGTGCAACTCCTGGATATCGTAGGAATGATTTGGGTGTACCAAACGTCACAACGTAACTGGGTGGCTATAAAGGTGCACTGCGGGTATCTCCGAAAGTGTCTGCTGGGTTGGCACGAATCAAGACTGGGATTTGTCACTCCGTGTAAACGGAGAGGTATCTCTGGGCCCACTCGGTAGGACATCATCATAATGTGCACAATGTGACCAAGGAGTTGATCACGGGATGATGTGTTACGGAACGAGTAAAGAGACTTGCCGGTAATGAGATTGAACGAGGTATCGGGATACCGACGATCGAATCTCGGGCAAGTATCGTACCGATAAACAAAGGGAATTGAATACGGGATTGATTGATCCTCGACGTCGTGGTTCATCCGATGAGATCATCGTGGAGCATGTGGGAGCCAACATGGGTATCCAGATCCCGTTGTTGGTTATTGACCGGAGAGTTGTCTCGGTCATGTCTACATGTCTCCCGAACCCGTAGGGTCTACACACTTACGGTTCGGTGATGCTAGAGTTGTAGAGATATTAGTATGCGGTTAACCGAAAGTTGTTCGGAATCCCGGATGAGATCCCGGATGTCACGAGGAGTTCCGGAATGGTCCGGAGGTAAAGATTTATATATAGGAAGTCCAGTTTCGGCCACCGGGAGAGTTTCGGGAGTCATCGGTATTGTACCGGGATCAGCGGAAGGGTCCCGGGGGTCCACCGGGTGGGGCCACCTATCCCGGAGGGCCCCATGGGCTGAAGGGGCGTGGGAACCAGCCCTTGGTGGGCTGGTGCGCCCCCCCTTGGGCCTCCCATGCGCCTAGGGTTGGAAACCCTAAGGGGTGGGGGCGCCTCCACTTGGCTTGGAGGCCAAGCCACCCCTAGGGCTGCTGCCCCCTCCCTAGATGGGATCTACAAGGGGACGACGCCCCCCTAGGCCCCTATATATAGTGGAGGGGAGGGAGGGCAGCCGCACCTGAAGCCCTGGCGCTTCCCTCCCTCCCGTGACACCTCTTCCTCCCCGCTTGTGCTTGGCGAAGCCCTGCCGGGATCCCGCTACTTCCACCACCACGCCGTCGTGTTGCTAGATCTCCATCAACTTCTCCTCCCCCCTTGTTGGATCAAGAAGGAGGAGACATCTCCGCTCCGTACGTGTGTTGAACGTGGAGGTGCCGTCCGTTCGGCGCTAGGATCATCGGTGATTTGGATCACGACGAGTACGACTCCATCAACCCCGTTCTCTTGAACGCTTCCGCTTAGCGATCTTCAAGGGTATGAAGATGAACTCCCTCTCTCTCATTGCTAGATGACTCCATAGATTGATCTTGGTGATGCGTAGAAAATTTTAAATTTCTGCTACGATCCCCAACATTGGCATCATGAGCTAGGTCTATGCATAGTTTCTATGCACGAATAGAACACAAGTTGTTGTGGGCGTCGATTTTGTCAATTTACTTGTTGTTACTAGTCTTATCTTGATTCGGCGGCATCGTGGGATGAAGCGGCCCGGACCGACCTTACACGTACCCTTACGTGAGACTGGTTCCACCGACTGACATGCACTAGTTGCATAAGGTGGCTAGCGGGTGTCTGTCTCTCCCACTTTAGTCGGATCGGATTCGATGAAAAGGGTCCTTATGAAGGGTAAATAGAAATTGGCATATCACGTTGTGGTTTTGGTGTAGGTAAGAAACGTTCTTGCTAGAAACCTATAGCAGCCACGTAAAACATGCAACAACAATTAGAGAACGTCTAACTTGTTTTTGCAGGGTTTGCTATGTGATGTGATATGGCCAAAAGGATGTGATGAATGATATATGTGATGTATGAGATTGATCATGTTCTTGTAATAAGGATCACGACTTGCATGTCGATGAGTATGACAACCGGCAGGAGCCATAGGAGTTGTCTTAATTTATTTATGACCTGCATGTCAATGAAAACGCCATGTAATTACTTTACTTTATTGCTAACCGTTAGCCATAGTAGTAGAAGTAATAGTTGGCGAGGCAACTTCATGAGGACACGATGATGGAGATCATGATGATGGAGATCATGGTGTCATGCCGGTGACGATGGTGTTCATGCCGCGCCTCAAATATGGAGATCAAAGGCGCAAGATGATATTGGCCATATCATGTCACTTTATGATTTGTATGTGATGTTTGTCATGTTTACATCTTATTTGCTTAGAACGACGGTAGCATAAATAAGATGATACCTCACTAAAATTTCAAGAAAGTGTTCCCCCTAACTATGCACCGTTGCTAAGGTCCGTTGTTCCGAAGCACCATGTGATGATCGGGTGTGATAGGTTCTAACGTTCGCATACAACGGGTGTAAGCCAGATTTACACACGCAATACACTTAGGTTAACTTGACGAGCCTAGCATGTACAGACATGGCCTCGGAACACGGAAGACCGAAAGGTCGAACATGAGTCGTATAGTGGATACGATCAACATGAAGATGTTCACAGATGATGACTAGTCCGTCTCACGTGCTGATCGGACACGGCCTAGTTGACTCGGATCATGTATCACTTAGATGACTAGAGGGATGGCTATCTGAGTGGGAGTTCATTGGATAATTTGATTAGATGAACTTAATTATCATGAACATAGTCAAAAAGGTCTTTGCAAATTATGTCGTAGCTCACGCTTTGGTTCTACTGTTTTAGATATGTTCCTAGAGAAAATTTAGTTGACAGTTGACAGTAGCAATTATGCGGACTGGGTCCGTAAACTGAGGATTGTCCTCATTGCTGCGCAGAAGGATTATGTCCTTAATGCACCGCTCAGTGTGCTGAACCTCGAGCGTCGTCTGTAGATGTTGGGAAACATCTGACATACACGTTTTGATGACTACATGATAGTTCAATGCGTAATGCTAACGGTTTAGAATTGTGGCACCAAAGACGTTTTTGAAACGTCGTAGAACATATGAGATGTTCCAAAGACTGAAATTGGGATTTCAGACTAGTGCCCACGTCAAGAGGTATGAGACCTCTGACAAGTTTCTTAAGCCTGCAAACTAAGGGAGAAAAGCTCAATCGTTGAGCATGTGCTCAGATTGTCTGAGTACTACAATCGCTTGAATCGAGTGGGAGTTAATCTTCCAGATGAGATAGTGATAGTTCTCCATAGTCATTGCCACCAAGCTATTGGAGCTTCGTGATGAACTATAACATGTCAGGGATAGACATGATGATCCTTGAGCAATTCGCGATGTTTGATACCACGAAAGTAGAAATCAAGTAGGAGCATCAATTGTTGATGGTTAAACCACTAGTTTCAAGAAGGGCAAGGGAAAGAAGGGATACTTCATGAGACGGCAAATCAGTTCCTGCTCTAGTGAAGAAACCCAAGGTTGAACCAAACCCGAGACTAAGTGCTTCTGTAATGAGGGGAACGGTCACTGAAGCAGAACTACCCTAGATACTTGGTAGATGAGAAGGCTGACAAGGTCGACAGAAGTATTTTGGAAATGCGTTATATTAATGTGTACTTTACTAGTACTCCTAGTAGCACCAGGGTATTAAAATACCGGTTCAGTTGCTAAGTGTTAGTAACTCGAAATAAAAGGCTACGGAATAAACGGAGACTAGCTGAAGGTGAGATGACGATATGTGTTGGAAGTGTTTCCAAGGTTGATGTGATCAAGCATCGCATGCTCCCTCTACCATCAAGATTGGTGTTAAACCTAAATAATTGTTATTTGGTGTTTGCGTTGAGCATATACATGATTGGATTATGTTTATCGCAATACGGTTATTCATTTAAGGATAATAATGGTTACTCTGTTTATTTCAATAATACCTTCAATGGTCTTGCACCTAAAATGAATGGTTTATTGAATCTCGATCGTAGTGATACACATGTTCATGCCAAAAGATATAAGATAGTAATGATAGTACCACATACTTGTGGCACTGACATTTGAGTCATGTTGGTATAAAACGCATGAAGAAGCTCCATGTTGATGGATCTTTGGACTCACTCGTTTTTGAAAAGATTGAGACATGCGAACCATATCTATTGGTAGATATGCATGAAGAAACTCCATGCAGATGGATCATTTGGACTCACTTGATTTTGAATCACTTGAGACATGCAAATCATACCACATGGGCAAGATGACTGAAAGGCCTCGTTTTCAGTAAGATGGAACAAGAAAGCAACTTGTTGGAAGTAATACATTTTGATGTGTGCAGTCCAATGAGTGCTGAGGCACGCAGTGGATATCGTTATGTTCTTACTTCACAGATGATTTGAGTAGATGCTGAGTATATTTATGTAACACCCCGGATGTAACTTACCCAATTTGTACTCCAGCTCTTGCCGTTTCCGGCGTTAAGTTATATTTATTTTCTCGGGTTCGGGTTTTTTTCTTCATGTGTTGTTGTCGTTGTCATGCATCTCATATCATGTCATCATGTGCATTGCATTTGCATACGTGTTCGTCTCATGCATTCGAGCATTTTCCCCGTTGTCCGTTTTGCATTCCGGCGCTTCGTTCTCCTCCGGTGGTCATTTCTAGCTTTCTTTCGTGTGTGGGGATTAAACATTTCCGGATTGGACCGAGACTTGCCAAGCGGCCTTGGTTTACTACCGGTAGACCGCCTGTCAAGTTTCGTATCATTTGGACTTCGTTTGATACTCCAACGGTTAACCGAGGGACCAAAAAGGCCTCGTGTGTGTTGCAGCCCAACACCCCTCCAATTTGGCCCAAAACCCACCTAACTATGCTCCATCATCTAGAGCGTTCGATCACGATCGCGTGGCCAAAAACCGCACCTCATTTGGACTCTCCTAGCTCCCTCTACCCCTATATATACATCCCCACATTCCAAATCCCGGGCGAAACCCTAGAAATCGTCCCCGCGCCACGTCGGACAAAAATCCCGCCGCCGGACTTTATCCGCCCCGCCGCCCGCGCCAACCGGAAGGCGCCACGTGTCCCGCCGCCTCCCTCCGCCGCCGCGGCCCGGCGAGCCCGCAGCGGCCCGGCGAGCCCGCAGCGGCCCGGCGAGCCCGCAGCGGGCCCATCCGTGCCGCCGCCTCTCCGCCCGCACGCCGCGCCGCTCCGCCGCCTCCCCGCTCCGTCCACCGGCAGCCGCCGCCGCCCGAGGCCGCCTGCTACCTCGCCTCGCCGCGGGCCGCCGCCTCCGCCGCGAGCCGCCTCCGCCCGCCCCGCGTCGCCCCGCCGGCCCCGTCGCCTCCTCCGGCCTCGCCCCTCGCCTCGGCCTCTCCCTCCGGCGCCGGCGAACAGGAGCTCCGGCGAGAGCTCCGGTGAACCTCGGATTGCGTGCCCGATCTAGATCCGGTTCGCGATGAACAGTAAACCCTAGAGGTTGATTTTTTTGCCTAAGTCCCGAAATTCTCAGTCCATATGCACATGTTCGTAGCCCCGTAACTTTGCATATGTAGCTCCGATTCATGCATATAGCATATCAAAATGTTCATCTCAGAGAGTACATCATTTCATTCCATTGCATCATTTTCAGTTGAGTTCATCTTGATGCCCGAAATGCTGTTAGAAGAGGGCTACTTGAGTTAATTGTCAGATCTGCTACTCCGTTTAGCACTTTTGTCATTTTTGCCATGATTATTGTGTGCATGATATGCCCGTGAGTTCTACATGTGTTTTGTTAAGGGTTTTGTCATCTTTCCAGAGGTGCAACCCATGTATTTTTGTGATGAGTGTGGTGACTAGTGCAAGCTTGCAAAGTGGTGCACTTGCTAATTCTGTTTTCAGGGACTTAGTAATTCCACTAAGTCCTTGATCTGTTTATTTCATGTTGTCATATGTTCGTGTTGTTTCCTAGTGATCCGTGCCTCTTTTGAGGATGATCAGTAAGGGAGTTTTGTTAACCTTGTAGTGCTCTATCCATCCATGTCTTTGTTTGCAATTATGGAGCATCCTAGATTGAGTCAATCGAGCTCTACTTTTGCTACTTTGTGAATCTGGGCAGATTG
>NC_053026.1:594716962-594925477 GCF_003073215.2 Triticum urartu
GTGTCGTGCTCATCCTCACGAAATCCTTTAGTCTTTCCTTTGCTCATTTTCTCCTTTATAGAGGCAATGTCCTTGTCAGTCTTCTGAGCTTCTCTGATTGTATCCATCAAAGTTGACTGAATCTCCAATGCTGCTACATAGCCTCTCGGAACTATTTCCAAACATAGTTCACGAAGATTTTCGGCTAACTCCCTTGGTAATTCTCCCGTCATTAGTGTATTGACATGGCTTTTGCGGCTTAATGCGTCAGCTACTACATTAGCCTTTCCGGGATGGTAATGCAATCTCATATCATAATCCTTAATGAGCTCCAACCATCTCCTTTGTCTGAGGTTCAACTCCTTCTGCGTGAAAATGTATTTCAAACTCTTATGGTCCGTATACACCTCACAATGATTTCCAATGAGGAAATGTCTCCATGTTTTCAATGCATTCACTACGGCTGCTAACTCCAAATCATGCGTGGCATAATTCAACTCATGAGGCTTAAGCTGTCTTGAGGCATATGAAACAACTCTCCCTTCCTGCATAAGCACTGCTCCAAGTCCTCGACGTGCAGCGTCGCAATACACCTAATAATCCTTGGTCTAGTCTGGCAAAATCAACACTAGTGAAGTAACCAAGTGTTTCTTCAACTCCTGGAAACTAGCCTCACACTCCTCTGTCCATATGAACTTGGTATCCTTCTTTAATAACTCAGTCATAGGCTTCGCAATCTTTGAGAAATTCTCAATAAATCTCCGATAGTATCCTGCGAGTCCAAGGAAACTCCGGATCTCGCCAACTGTGGTTGGTACTTCCCACTTGGTCACGGTATCAACTTTAGTGGGATCTACTGATATACCTTCTCCGGATATAACGTGTCTGAGGAATCCTACTTCCTTCAACCAAAACTCACATTTGCTGAACTTGGCATACAACTGATGTTCTCTGAGCTTCTCAAGTACCAATCGCAAATGTTCCTTATGCTCCTCTTCACTTTTCGAGTAAAGAATATCATCAATGAACACCACGACGAACTTATCCAAGAACTCCATAAACACTATGTTCATCATGTTCATAAAATAGGCAGGTGCGTTAGTCAGACCAAATGACATAACGGTATTACTCGTACAGCCCATACCTGGTGGTAAAAGCTGTATTAGGTATATCCTGTTCTCGAATCTTCAACTGGTGGTATCTTGATCGCAGATCGATCTTGGAAAATACCTTAGCTCCTTGCAATCGATCAAACAGATAATTGATCATTGGTAGTGGGTACTTGTTCTTGATGGTTACTTCATTCAATCCTCGATAATCAACAACCATCCTTAACGATCCATCCTTTTTCTCCACTAGAAGTACTGGTGATCCCCAAGGCGACGAACTTGGGAGAATGTAACCTTTATCCAGTAACTCCTTAATCTGCTTCTTAATTTCCACCAAATCCTTTGCAGGCATCCTGTATGGTCTCTTTGATATTGGCCCTGTGCCTGGCCATAGCTCAATCAAAACTCAATATCTCTATCCGGTGGCATGCCTGGCAACTCTTCTGGAAATACTTCAGGGAAATCCCTTACCGCTGGTACTTCCTCTGCACAACTCCTGTTAAATAATTTACCTGAGTCCTATTTGGCGCATGCCGGGATACATACTTGATCCTTCTCCCTTCTGGGGTGGTAAGCAAAATTGTCTTACTGGCGCAATTGATGTTTCCTACATACATCGATAGCCAATCCATACCCAGAATTACATCCAATCCTTGTGATTCCAAAATGATTAAATCCGAGGGAAACACATGCCTACCTATACTCAATGGCACTTGAAAACATCCTTGACTGGCCATATACTCCGCTCCTGGTGAGCTTACTAGCATAGGTGTTCTAAGAACCTTAGTGGGCAAGTTATACTTATCCATAAATCCCCTTGATATGTATGAATGCAATGCACCCGTATCAAAAAGAACGAGTGCAGTAAATGACTTAACCAAAAACTTGCCGATTACAGCATCCGGCTGCTCTTCAACCTCCTCCACGTTAACGTGGTTCACCTGTCCCCTGTTGAAAGGGTTTGGCTTCTTCCCAGAGCTTCCATTGCCATTCTATCCTTCAAGACATTCATTGGCATAATGTCCGGTCTTCTGGCACTTAAAGCAAGTGACTTGGCTCAGGTCCTTCTTGGCTGGGGTTGATGGGTTGGTACGGTTCTGGCCGTTGCTTCCTCCATTGCCATTACCATTCTTGGTGCCATTGTGATTGTGCGGGCTACCTCCTCCATGGGTATGCTGAAAATGTCCTCCCGATCTAGGGGTAAAACATGGCTTCTGCTGAGCTCCAGAATTGTACTTCCCTTGTCCATACTTCCTCTTGCAGTTCTCAATTTGCTGCTGCTTGCCTTCAATCATAAGAGCATGGTCTACCAACTCCTGGTAGTTGTTGAAGGTTGCTAGCATCAACTGCATGCTCAACTCATCATTCAGTCCTTCCAGAAACTTCTCCTGCTTAGCTGCATCTGTAGCAACGTCATCTGGGGCATAACGTGCTAATTTACTAAAGTCCTCCACATACTGGCCAACTATTCGTCCTCCTTGGCGCAAGTTGCGAAACTCTCGCTTCTTCATGGCCATAGCTCCTGCTGAAACATGGGCAGTATGAAAAGCCTGCTGAAACTGGTCCCATGTGACAGTGTCGACAGGGAAAGTGGCTGTGAAATTCTCCCACCATGATGCTGCAGGTCCTTCAAGCTGATGTGCGACAAACTTCACCTTCTCCGTATCTGTGCATCCTGCTGTGGTCAACTCTCTAGCTGTCTTGCGGAGCAAATCATCTGCTACTATCGGCTCGGTGCTACTGGAAAACACCAGCGGATTCAGCCTAAGAAAACGGGCTAAGTGATCAATAGGTGGTGGTGGTGGTGGGTTGTTGTTGTTGTTCCCCTAATTCTGATTCTGAACTAGCAACTGCATCAATGTGTTCTACTGCTGGATCAACTGGGTGAGCTCCGGTGGAAAGGTAAATCTGGGGTCACGTCTCGGAGGCATCTGAGGGTTTAGAAAAGATGAGAGTTAAGAATAGAGGGGGTCTAAAGATAAAACACTACCCATATGCACATGAGGCAAAAGCAAACAATTCACTTCATTCAATCAAACAAGGGCATACAATCGATCTAACTATCGCAAAAGTGCTCGGACTACTGTATTTACATGGTGGACTACTACTACTGATGAGGTGGTCTACTAGAAATATTCTTCGGTTGCAGACTTCATGATATCTGCTCCGGCTTCATCAACATAGTCATCATCACTGTCATCTGGGTCCGAGTCGGTGTCGTCGATGATGATGTAGTCTTTCGGGCGAATCTCCGTGGGTTCTTCATCTTCATCTACCGGTGTAGGGCCTCCCATAAATATCCCGATCTTCTTGATCAGATCGTCATTCTTCTCCACCAATACTTCAATTTCCTCTTCATAATCTTCATGTGTAGCCTTAAGTTCTTCCTCCAGTTCCTTGATTCTTGTCCTAGCCTTCTTCAGATCTATCATGTCGACGCACATCTGGTTCTCCTGTCGTTGAATGTGCTGGTTTAATTCCTGGATAAAAGCTGCAATTGATCTATCCTTCCTGGTGCTGATCATCTCCCAGTGTTCATCTCGGCGCCCACAAATCTGGTAGATAGTATCCTTGAGATCATTGCGGTAGACTTCTCCAATGCGTCCCATGGCGATATGAGCTGCCATGCTCTTTCCCAGACTCCAAGTTTGTGCATCAAAAGAAAACTCTATGGACTCAGTGATTGGCATGAACGTCCTTCCTGGAACTTGAACTTGAATCATCCAGCGCTCTTCTTCAGGTAAAGTGGCGTTGTAGGTTCCGGTGAAGCTTGGTACTCCTATGTTCAGGTATCTAGTGACTTCCTTCAAGTGACGTCCAAAGGGTGTATCATCATCCGGTTGCGTGAACTTGTTCCTTGCATCCGCCATCCTAAAGAGTAGAAAAGATGTGAGGTCAGAAGAGAAGAGAGTGAATAGTGTTCTAGGTCTTTAGCTTATTGGTCGTGTCCTACAGTTAGCGTGTACTCTGATACCATCTCTGTAGCGACCAGACCTCAAATAGTCTGATCTCTGTGCTCAGGTGTCATCCCTGGATCAGTAATGCTGACATCACACAGTACTTGGAGGATTTATAACAGAGTAGCAATCACACACTTATTACATCGGGTGTCTCAATAGAGAACTTATTACAATAAATATGGCTTAAGGCCATCTAATAACTATAACAGCGGAAGACTTGGAAGATAAGTGAGTCCATCAACTCCAAAGGCATCACTGAGTATAGAACCACGACCTAAAAACTCCTTATTCGTCGTCTGAAAAGTCTGCAACATTAACGTTGCAGCCCGAAATGAGTCAGCACATGGAATATGCTGGCAAAGTAACACATAGAGAGTAATGGAATGAAACAGCTATACTATATGCATATTTGGCTGGTGGAAAGCTCTATGGTTACAGTTTTGCGAAAAGCCAATTTTTTTCCTACTGCAAAGGAATAAATTTTATTTAACTATCATGGTAGTTGTTTAAACATTGAGAATGGTTGACAACATTCTCAATCCCAATTAAGCATCATCATTAAACAAAACCCAACAAAATTAAATTTTAGAGTAACATGTTGAGATTCACATGATAATCCAAGTACTAGATACTCAAGATGTCCATAACCGGGGACACGGCTAACCATGATTAGTTTATACACTCTGTAGAGGTTTGCGCACTTTTCCCCACAAGGCTCGATCGCCTCCGTTTGGTTTCTCGCACTTCATGGTGTTTGAGAAGACGGATGACCGAGACATAGTTTCAGAAGCGCTAGCACCTTACGATGGATAGACCGTTACACCTACTTTCCCCTACATCTGCTAGTCTACCCTGTAAGAGTTCGCACGACTTAATCAACTATGCTAGAGCCCATAATAGCTTGTGGCTGCACACGGAAGTTTCTAGTATGAAAAATCTCATGATCCCTTTGGGCCTGGGTGGCGGTCCATAAAGAAAAACAGGCAATCCTGGAATACCCAGGTACCTCAATCCACCCAGATGTGTGTTTAAGTTGCCACCTTAGATAAACCATTAATTAACAAACTCACATCTGTCATGGATATCACTCACCCAATCCACGTCTACTAGCATAGCATGGCATAATAGGCAAACGTAGAAGTAACTCCCAAAGGTTTGAAAATAAACAGGTAATAGGTACTACCTCAACTACTTCCCATCCCACAATTTAATGAGATCCTAATCATGCAATGTTTGAGGATTGATCTAATGCAATAAAACTGGGTAGTAGGATGTATGAGCAAAGTGTTACTTGCCTTGCTGATGATCCGCGAAACCTAGAGATTCGAAGTAACAGGCAGCGCACTCCGGCTATTCTATCGCAGACAAACAAACAAGCATACAATAAGTATTCATCTAATGTACGGGTAAAATTCAAATAAGAGATCTAACCAGAAGGTTCAACTTAAGAACTCCGGTTTGCAAAAAGAATCAAATCAAACGAAGCAATGAAAGTCAAACGGCAAAAGAAACAAGCTTCGTTTACTATTCTGGGTCTAGGGCAATTTTTACAGTGGAAAAAACTTGTTTAAGTGGTTAAACGGATAGAGGGTTTCGAGACGAAACTCCAGGCGCTTGAATCGCCTGATTCCGATAAACGAGCGAAAAGTTATACTAAAACGAAAATCGGATCAGGAATCGCGATCAGAAAAATCGCGGATTTAATCCGAGAAAAAGAAAAACGACGAACGTTCGCTAGAACGAACGAACGGACGAATGCTCGCTAAATAAATAAATCAGAAAAATCGATCTATTTAAAAAAAACGAAACTAAAAAAATAAAAAATAATAAACCGTGACTTTTTAAAAAAAACGGGCGGTGAAAACGAGGTTGACCTTGGGCGGCGGGTCCGGCGGCGGTGGCGGCGAGCGGCTAGGGTTAGGGTGTTGGGCGCGGTGGGCTGGCGGCGGCTGATGGGCTCGGTGGCTCGGGTCGGGCGGCTTATAAAGGCTGCCCCGGGCGGAGTCCCGCTCGGGTACGGCCCAAAGTCGGTTCACGTTTTTTTAAAAAAATATTCCGCGCAGAAAAACAAATAAAAGAAATACTAAACGGACTCCAAAAATCCCGAAATAAAATTTCCCGGGCTTCTAAAACCAAGCCGCACAAGGTGAACATTTATTTGGGGCCTAAATGCAATTTTGAAAAACGCACATTTTTCCTAAATTCAAATAAAATACCGAAAAACTCCGAAATAAAATCTTATTTGATTTTATTATTAAATCCTCAATATTTCTTTATTTTGGGAAAGTCATTTTATTCCCTCTCTCATATTTTTGTAATAGAAATAATTGATGATAAAATAATTAAAATCAAATGTTCCTATTCTCAAAATTTGAGAAAACTCAAATATGAAAATAACGAAATCCCCAACTCTCTCCGTGGGTCCTTGAGTTGCGTGGAATTTCTAGGATCAAAACCAAAAGCAAATAAATTATGATATGCAATGATGGTCTAATGTATAACATTCCAAATTGAAAATTTGGGATGTTACAATGATAGATGGACCTAAGTCCTAGCCGCTGAAGAATACAGCCTTAGTGGCCCAGCCAAAAGCTACCCGAAGCGTAGGTTGCTACCCCAGGGTGACGACAAGGTGCTCAAGCCCATGCTATCATCGCACAAGGCGGCAGGTCGACCACAACTTGGTCCGGGTAAAGCGGCAACTCAAGCTGAACACCAGACCGCCCACCTCGCCGTAAAGGCAAGAACAAAGCTGCTCAAGGTTGTGCATACGACCTACAACGGGACTTGGCTAGTAGAGCAGGACACTCAAGAGCAACCTACGAATCGCGAGGACATACCTCGACACGTGATGACGGCCGCCTATTCGGACGTGACAAACCTAGCCACGCCCGGGCCGAAAACCGCAAATGGACTCCATCGGAGGTAAGTCGCATTGTGGCCCAACATAGAGGCGCCGCACACCCTCTTTGCTTCACAGACGAAGTAATGGAGCATGAATTCCCAGACTGGTTCAAACCTATAAATATCGAATCATACGATGGAACAACGGATCCCACGGTATGGATCGAGGACTTTCTCCTTTAGAGGATGCCTTTCGCAACAACTTCCAAGGAACATATGTCCGGCCCCCGGACGCCGATGACTTAAGTCAAATTTTCCAGCAGCCCGGAGAGTCAGCCAGGAAGCTCTGGACTAGGTTCTTAGTTAAAAAGAACCAAATCGTCGACTGTCCGGACGTGGAAGCCCTTGCGGCCTCTAAACACAATGTCCGGGATGAATGGCTCACACGCCACCTCGGTCAAGAAGGACCTAGATCCATGACAGCCCTTACTGCTCTAATGACCCGCTTTTGCGTGGGAGAAGATAGCTGGCTCGCTCGTAGAAGCAATAGCGCCAGCGACTCGGTCACTTCCGAAATCCGAGACGGCAATGGCAAGCCACGACGAAGCAAACACAACAGTCGCAATGATAATGAAAGATCACGCGACACATCGGTCAACGCTGGATTCAACAATCCAAAGCCCAGTCAACAGAAAAAGCCATTCAAGGCAAACAGAGACGGACCATTCAACCTAGACACAATACTGGACTGACCCTGCCAGATTCACGGCCACCCCAATAAACCGGCTAATCATACCAACAGAAACTGTTGGGCCCTCAAGCAAGCCGGCAAGCTCAACGCCGAACACAAGGGAAGGGGGCCGCCAGGCAATAGGGACGACATAGTGGTTCACCAGCCAAATGCCGGGGGTCAGAAGCAACTTCCCCCCTGAAGATCTGCCAACTCCGGAGCGGAAATAGTAGTTCAGCTTCCGTCGCCCATCTCATATACCCGTTCAAACTATACTGTGCATACATAACTACGCACTTAAAATACCATGGGCATTGGCAGAAGCATAATACAGACAAGTCTTCACACACTCTAGTAACATTTTTATTTACTTTCCTTTTTTATTTCTTCATTATCTCTTAAAAACAGGTGGCACAAAGGAGAAACATCTAAGACCGACTCCATCGGAGTCCGTATCCGTACACTCACCTACAGGGCTACTTCCTTCAAGGATTCCCCTTGTCGAGGACAGGCGGCGCAGACGTGCGACAGGAGGTCCAAATAGTCGGGCCTGTAACATGCCTTTTTTCGAGCCTGTAACATGCCTTTTTTCGAGCCTGTAACATGCCTTTTTTCATCTTCCTTCGACCCAGGGCATATCAAATAGTTGGGGTCATGGCCTTTATATATATCAAGTAATCTTTGGCATATCACTCAGGTCCTAGTTCACGTTATCCGAATTAATCATCTGCGTCTTTTCGCAAATGAGTACGCATTCTATGGTTGCTTCACAGATATACCCCGGGCTTAACTTGCCAGGGGTCGGTACGGGAACAAATGAGTTGCCAACAAAGTCCGAACAACTTTTATAGCGTAGTTTGGCATCGCGAGTTTGGCCTTATATGCATCAGCTCCGAATCATGTCTTTGGTCAATATTTGGGTTGCCCGGCTCCTGTGCTTACTATCCTACATTCCTACATTCCGCTCTATCCTACATTCCTACTAATCGTTCACCTGGATCAGCACCTAAGTAGAGAAAGCCAAAAACTGACTGTCATGTGCTACCTCTTGAGCACTGCGTTGGTTTTCCCTTGAAGAGGAAAGGGTGATGCAGTAAAGCAGCGGAAGTATTTCCCTCAGTTTTTGAGAACCAAGGTATCAATCCAGTAGGAGACCACGCTCAAGTCCCACACACCTACACAAACAAATAAGAACCTCGCAACCAACGCGATAAAGGGGTTGTCAAGCCCTTCTCGGTCACTTACGACAGTGAGATCTGATAGATATGATAATATAATATTTTTGGTATTTTCATGATAAAGAGAAATAAAGATGCAAAGTAAAATAAACGGCAAAGCAAATAGCTAAGTATTGGAAGACTAATATAATAGAAGATAGACCCGGGGGCCATAGGTTTCACTAGTGGCTTCTCTCAAGAGCATAATTATTACGGTGGGTAAACGAATTACTGTCGAGCAATTGATAGAATTGAGCATAGTTATGAGAATATCTAGGTATGATCATGTATATAGGCATCACGTCCGAGACAACTAGACCGAAACGATTCTGCATCTACTACTATTACTCCACACATCGACCGCTATCCAGCAAGCATCTAGAGTATTAAGTTCAAGAGAACGGAGTAATGCTTTAAGGAAGATGACATGATGTAGAGGGATAAATTCATGCTATATGATATAAACCCCATCTTTTTATCCTCAATGGCTACAATACAATACGTATCGGTTCCCTTTCTGTCACTGGATCGAACACCGCAAGATTGAACCCAAAGCTAAGCACTTCTCCCATTGCAAGAAAGACCAATCTAGTAGGCCAAACCAAACTGATAATTCGAAGAGACCTGCAAAGATAAACCAATCATACATAAAATAATTCATAGGAGAATCAAATATTGTTCATAGATAATCTGGATCATAAACCCACAATTCATCGGATCTCGACAAACACACCGCAAAAGAAGATTACATCGAATAGATCTCCAAGAAAATCAGGGAGAACTTTGTATTGAGATCCAAAGAGAGATAAGAAGACATCTAGCCAATAACTATGGACCCATTGGTCTGAAGTAAACTACTCACACATCACCGGAGAGGCCATGGAGTTGATGTAGAGGCCCTCCATGATCAATGCCCCCTCTGGTGGAGCTCCGGAAAAGGCCCTGAGATGGGATCTCTCGAGTACAGAAGGTTGCAGCAGTGGAACTAGGTTTTTGTGGTGCTCCTGGATATTTGGGGGGTACATGGATATATATAGGAGGAAGAAGTACATCGGTGGAGCAACGGATGGCCCACGAGGGTGGAGGGCGCGCCCAGGGGGGTAGGCATGCCCCCTGCCTCGTGCCTTCCTCCCTTGTTTCTTGATGGCCACTCCAAGTCTCCTGGATCACGGTTCTTGAGAAAATCACGTTCTCGAAGGTTTCATTCCGTTTGGACTCCGTTTGATATTCCTTTTCTTTGAAACCCTAAAATAGGCAAAAAACAGCAATTTGGGTTGGGCCTCCGGTTAGTAGGTTAGTCCCAAAAATGATATAAAAGTGTAAAATAAAGCCCATTAACATCCAAAATAGATAATATAATAGCATGGAGCAATCAAAAATTATAGATACGTTGGAGATGTATCAAGCATCCCCAAGCTTAATTCCTGCTCGTCCTCGAGTAGGTAAATGATAAAAGAAGAATTTTTGATGTGGAATGCTTTCTAACATATTTCTCAATGTAATTTTTCTTTATTGTGGCATGAATTTTCAGATCTGAAAGATTCAAGATAAAAGTTTAATATTGACATAAAAATAATAATACTTCAAGCACACTAACTAAGCAATTATGTCTTCTCAAAATAACATGGCCAAAGAAAGTTATCCCTACAAAATCATATAGTCTGTCTGTGCTCTATCTTCACCACACAATATATTTAAATCATGCAGAACCCCGATGACAAGCCAAGCAATTGTTTCATACTTTTGATGTTCTCAAACTTTTTTAATCTTCACGCAATATATGAGCGTGAGCCATGGATATAGCACTATGGTGGAATAGAATGGCGGTTGTGGAGAAGACAAAAAGGAGAAGATAGTCTCACATCAACTAGGCGTATCAACGGGCTATGGAGATGCCCATTAATAGATATCAATGTGAGTGAGTAGGGATTGCCATGCAACGGATGCACTAGAGCTATAAGTATATGAAAGCTCAACAAAAGAAACTAAGTGGGTGTGCATCCAACTTGCTTGCTCACGAAGACCTAGGGCATTTTGAGGAAGCCCATCATTGGAATATACAAACCAAGTTCTATAATGAAAAATTCCCACTAGTATATGAAAGTGATATCATAGGAGACTCTCTATATGAAGAACTTGGTGCTACTTTGAAGCACAAGTGTGGAAAAAGGATAGTAACATTGTCCCTTCTCTCTTTTTCTCTCATTTTTTGGGCCTCCCTTTTTTATGGCCTTTATCTTTTTTTCATTTTTTCGTCCGGAGTCTCATCCCGACTTGTGGGGGAATCATAGTCTCCATCATCCTTTCCTCATTGGGACAATACTCTAATAATGATGATCATCACACTTTATTTACTTACAACTCAAGAATTACAACTCAATACTTAGAACAAAATATGACTCTATGTGAATGCCTCCGGCGGTGTACCGGGATGTGCAATGATGCACGAGTGACATGTATGAAGAATTATGAACGGTGGCTTTGCCACAAATACGATGTAAACTACATGATCATGCAAGCAATATGACAATGATGAAGCATGTCATAATAACGGAACGATGGAAAGTTGCATGGCAATATATCTCGGAATGGCTATGGAAATGCCATAATAGGTAGGTATGGTGGCTGTTTTGAGGAAGGTATATGGTGGGTTTATGGTACCGGCGAAAGTTGCATGATACTAGAGAGGCTAGCAATGGTGGAAGGGTGAGAGTGTGTATAATCCATGGACTCAACATTAGTCATAAAGAACTCACATACTTATTGCAAAAATATATTAGTTATCGAAACAAAGTATTACGCGCATGCTCCTAGGGGGATAGATTGGTAGGAAAAGACCATCGCTCGTCCCCGACCACCACTCGTAAGGAAGACAATCAATAAATAAATCATGCTCTGACTTCATCACATAACGGTTCACCATATGTGCATGCTACGGGAATCACAAACTTCAACACAAGTATTTCTCAAATTCACAACTACTCAACTAGCATGACTCTAATATCACCATCTCCATATCTCAAAACAATTATCAAGTATCAAACTTCTCATAGTATTCAATGCACTTATATGAAAGTTTTTATTATTGCCATGTTGTTCTAAGGACTCTCAAAATAATATAAGTGAAGCATGAGAGAACAATAGGTTCTATAAAACAAATCCACCACCATGCTCTAAAATATATAAGTGAAGCACTAGAGCAAAAACTATATAACTCAAAAGATATAAGTGAAGCACATAGAGTATTCTAATAAATTTCGAATCATGTGAGTGTCTCTCAAAAGTTGTGTACAGCAAGGATGATTGTGGTAAACTTAAAAAAAGCAAGGACTCAAATCATACAAAACGCTCCAAGCAAAACACATATCATGTGGTGAATAAAAATATAGCTCCAAGTAAAGTTACCGATAGACGAAGACGAAAGAGGGGATGCCTTCCGGGGCATCCCCAAGCTTAGGCTTTTTGGTGTCCTTGAATTTTACCTTGGGGTGCCATGGGAATTCCCAAGCTTAGGCTATTGCCACTCTTTGTTCCATAATCCATCAAATATTTACCCAAAACTTGAAAACTTCACAACACAAAACTCAAAATAGAAAATCTCGTGAGCTCCATTAGCGAAACAAAACAAAACACCACTTCAAGGTACTGTAATGAAATCATTATTTATTTATATTTGTGTTAAACCTACTGTATTACAACTTCTCTATGGTTTATAAACTTTTTTACTAGCCATAGATTCATCAAAATAAGCAAACAACACAAGAAGAACAGAATCTGTCAAAAACAGAAGAGTCTGTAGTAATCTGCAGCTAACACAAGTTCTGGAACCCCAAAAATTCTAAAATAAATTGCTGGACGTGAGGAATTTATCTATTAATCATCTGAAAAACTAATTAACTAAATATCACCTTCCAAATAAAAATGGCAGCGATTCTCGTGAGCGCTAACGTTTCTGTTTTTACAGCAAGATCAAAAAGACTTTCCCCAAGTCTTCCCAACGGTTCTACTTGGCACAAACACTAATTAAACACAAAAATCACAACCAAAACAGAGGCTAGGTAAATTATTTATTACTAAACATGAGCAAAAAGCAAGGAATAAAAATAAAATTGGGTTGCCTCCCAACAAGCGCTATCGTTTAACGCCCCTAGCTAGGCATAAAAGTGAATAGATCTAGGTATTGCCATCTTTGGTAGGTAATCCATAAGTGGCTCTGATAATAGATTTATAAGGTAATTTAATTTTGTTTCTATGGAATTGTTCCTTGCCTTTACTTAACGGAAATTGGAATCTAATATTCCCTTCCTTCATATCAATAATTGCACCAATCGTTCTAAGGAAAGGTCTACCAAGAATAATAGGACATGAAGGATTGCAATCTATATCAAGAACAATGAAATCTATGGGCACATAGTTCCTATTTGCAACAATAAGAACATCATTAATTCTTCCCATAGGTTTCTTAATAGTGGAATCCGCAAGGTGCAAGTTTAAAGAACAATCATCAAAATCACGGAAACCTAGCAAATCACACAAAGTTTTTGGAATCATGGAAACACTAGCACCCAAATCACACAAAGCATAGCACTCATGATCTTTAATTTTAATTCTTATTGTAGGTTCCCACTCATCAGAAAGTTTTCTAGGGATAGAAACTTCCAACTCAACTTTTTCTTCATAAGATTGCATCAAAGCATCAACGATATGTTTAGTAAAAGCTTTATTTTGACTATAAGCATGAGGAGAATTTAGCATGGATTGCAACAAGGTAATACAATCTATCAAAGAGCAATTATAATAATTAAATTACTTGAAATCCAAAATAGTGGGTTCATTGATATTTAAAGTTTTGACCTTTTCAATCCCACTTTTAACAATTTTAGCATCAAAATCTAAAGACTCCAAATTTTTGGAACGCCTTCTAGGTAAAGGTGGCTCATCTTCAGCCCCATCATTATCAAGATTCATATTGCGAAATAAAGATTTAATAGGAGCACATCAATAACTTTTAGATCTTCATCCTTATTATCATGAAAATTTTCTGGCTTAGCGGCCATCTTATTAACTAAGGTGGCCTGCTTATCCGAGACTTCAGCAAATAATTTTTCGAGATGAGCAATCTGAGATTTCAAACCATAAAATTCTTTAGACATATCATCGAGCTCTTTATTCATATAACCCATAAAGCTTTTTTGTTCTTTAAGCTCGTTCCTAAAGAAATGGTTATGCTCAAATTGTAAAACCATAAAACTCCTGATATTGCTTTCGATCTCTTCTATCCTTTTAAGGTGAAGATCACCAAATCTAGATAGAGTCATCATGACAAGCAAGAAATCCGACACACAAGCAAACAAGAAACGGGAAAACAAGGCAAATAGGTAAAGAGAGGGCAAATAAAACGGCAAGGGTGAAGTGGGGGACAGGAAAATGAGAGGAAAATGGAAAATAATGTAATGCGAGGATAAGAGTTTGTGATGGGTACTTGGTATATTTTGACTTGGTAATGGCGCCAGAAATTACTCGTTGTGGGAGTCAAATCTTGACTTGACTTGGTGCGAATATCCCCGGCAGCGGCGCTAGAAATCCTTCTTTCTACCTCTTGAGCACTGCATTGGTTTTCCCTTGAAGAGGAAAGGGTGATGCAGTAAAGCAGCGTAAGTATTTCCCTCAGTTTTTGAGAACCAAGGTATCAATCCAGTAGGGGATCACGCTCAAGTCCCACGCACCTACACAAACAAATAAGAACCTCGCAACCAACGCGATAAAGGGGTTGTCAAGCCCTTCTCGGTCACTTACGAGAGTGAGATCTGATAGATATGATAAGATAATATTTTTGGTATTTTTGATGATAAAGAGAAATAAAGATGCAAAGTAAAATAAACGGGAAAGGAAATATCTAAGTATTGGAAGATTAATATAATAGAAGATAGACCCGGGGGCCATAGGTTTCACTAGTGGCTTCTCTCAAGAGCATAAGTATTACAGTGGGTAAACGAATTACTGTCGAGCAATTGATAGAATTGAGCATAGTTATGAGAATATCTAGGTATGATCATGTATATAGGCATCACGTCCGAGACAACTAGACCGAAACGATTCTGCATCTACTACTATTACTCCACACATGGACCGCTATCCAGCATGCATCTAGAGTATTAAGTTCAAGAGAACAGAGTAATGCTTTAATGAAGATGACATGATGTAGAGGGATAAACTCATGCAATATGATATAAACCCCATCTTTTTTATCCTTGGTGGCAACAATACAATACGTATCGGTTCCCTTTCTGTCATTGGGATTGAACACCGCAAGATTGAACCCAAAGCTAAGCACTTCTCCCATTGCAAAAAAGATCAATCTAGTAGGACAAACCAAACTGATAATTCGAAGAGACTTGCAAAGATAAACCAATCATACATAAAAGAATTTAGAGGAGAATCAAATATTGTTCATAGATAATCTGGATCATAAACTCACAATTCATTGGATCTCGACAAACACACCACAAAAGAAGATTACATCGAATAGATCTCTAACAAAATCGAGGAGAACTTTGTATTGAGATCCAAAGAGAGAGATGAAGCCATCTAGCTAATAACTATGGACCCGTAGGTCTAAAGTGAATTGCTCACACATCACCGGAGAGGCCATGGAGTTGATGTAGAGGCCCTCCGTGATCAATGCCCCCTCCGATGGACCTTCGGAAAAGGCCCCGAGATGGGATCTCTCGAGTACAAAAGGTTGCGGTGGTGGAATTAGGTTTTCTTGGTGCTCCTGGATGTTTGGGGGGTACGTGGATATATATAGGAGGAAGAAGTACGTCGATGGAGCAACGAAGGGCCGACGAGGGTGGAGGGTGCGCCCAGGGGGGTAGGCGCGCACCCTGCCTCGTGCCTTCCTCCCTTGTTTCTTGACGGCCACTCCAAGTCTCCTGGATCACGTTTGTTGAGAAAATCACGTTCCTGAAGGTTTCATTCCTTTTGGACTCCGTTTGATATTCTTTTTCTTTGAAACCCTAAAATAGGCAAAAAAAACAGCAATTTGGGCTGGGCCTCTGGTTAGTAGGTTAGTCCCAAAAATGACATAAAAGTGTAAAATAAAGCCCATTAACATCCAAAATAGATAATATAATAGCATGGAGCAATCAAAATTTATAGATATGTTGGAGACGTATCATCATGATGCGGCGAGAGCTGGTCAACCACTCGATGACTTATCAGAATCTCTAGCGATTCCTCTGTGTCACACGAAGGACCTCTTTTCGGTCAAATATGTACACACGTCGTATGGATAAGCCGCATATATACCAGGGGCTATGTCGTAGACCCACCATAAAACTCCTATGGCTAAGTGAAAGTGCTAACGCCCTATAGTCTAGTTGCCTGGTTCGCCGCATTGACACCTCCTTCACGGACCATGACGTTGGGTCAAGAGTGATCAAATGCTTTTCCGAAAACCCCCGTACTTCCTATGAGGGGGCTTAAGCCGACGATTGGAAAACTTTCAGATTATATTAAAACGTCCGCACAGGAGGAACACAAAACTTTTGAGTAATATATAAAAACAGATTAACTATAAATTGTCTCGTAAAATTCTCATACACCTCACTCGAACATTATGTATTTCGAGCACAGGCCCTCTATCAAGTGGGCGGCCACTAGGATGTCTTCAAAATAATGCTCCGGTTCATGGCGGTCCTTGCCCTTGGGTGGACTCCTCACCGCAATATCAGTGGCCTTCATCTTCCCCCAGAATGTCTTGACTCGGGCAAAGGCCATCCATGCACCCTCGATGCACACCGACCGCTTCACAGCGTCGATACGTGGCACCGCGTCAACAAGCCGTTGTACCAAGCCGAAGAAGCTATTCGGAACAGGATCAGTTGGCCATACCCGGATTATGACGTTCTTCATGGCAGCGCTGGATATCCTATGAAGCTCGGCCCACTGGGACATCTGCTCATTCAGCAATAGGGGGCGCTTCGACGCGCCGAATTGTGACCAGAAAAGCTTCTTTGTTGCATACCCCTCTCGCGCATGGTAAAACTGCGCTGCATTGGAAGAACTCTTTGGCAAGTCTAAAAACTCATCCGGAGAACTCCACAATTGGTTAAGCTGAGCATAGTTCGGAACGCCGAACTTAGTCTGCAGCAAAAATGGCTCACCACCCGCAATCTCCCTAGCTTTCCGGATCTCCTCATGGGCGGCTCTGGATTCAGACCGCGCTTCTCTCGCCTCTCATAAGGCCTTGTCAATTTCAGCCGTCTTAGCTTCGTTCTCCTTCTCAAGGAGTTCACAGCGGCTAGTAGCATTTTTTAGTTCGAGCGCCATCATGGATATCTTCTCCTCGTCTTGACGCCGAGCAGCTCGTTCGGCTTTTAAACTCAGCCGATGCCTTTTCGGCAGCCGCATTACTACACCGGGCCTGCTCCTTGGCCCGGGAGAGCTCCGCCCGAAGAATTTCAACGGCGGTAGCACCATCTGCAGCCAGGCATATTACAGTATATAACTTTCAACATCATGCTTATATCACAACAATGTATGTGAAGGGACTGCCCCGAATACATACCTTGCGATTCGTCAAGACGCATATTGATTAACGCAATGTCATCCCCGGCCACATCAAGCTTCCGTTGCAGCTCGGCCATATCCGTAGTCTGGGAAGTAGACAGGGGAAGCAGCCTGTGTTCAAATTAATCAGATTAGTCCTTGTATATTTCTTCTTGATCCTCCGTTCACCTCCCATGGGAAGCCAACCTGAGTCTCAGGGGCTACTATCTATACACAGGTATATTTTGCGAATAAAACACAATTGTACATATTATAATACAAACCTCGAAGCCTCTTAGTAGGCTCGTAAAGGCCTCATCCAATCCGCTCTTTGCGGACAGGACCTTTTCAACCACCATGCCCATCAAGGTACGATGTTCCTCTGAGACGGACGCCTGCCGCAGCAAGTTTGTCAAGATATCCGGCGCCTCTGGGTCTTTGGAGGCCACCGTACGAGTACGGCCACCCTTTGAAGGGATCCGTTCATTCGTATCCGGCTGTATACCGGATTGTTCGGGGCCCTCATTGTTATTCCCCGGACCCTAGGCCACCGAAGTATCACCTTCGGGTAACATCTTCATCATCCCTTGTACCACTTGTTGGTCGGGGGAGACCCTCCGTGACGACACCTCAAAGTCGTCCGCCCTATTGGACGGAGAGGCCGGTGGGGGCGTCTCGTTTTCCATCATCTCTGGGAGAAGGTCCCCCGAGGAGGAGGATTGTTGAGGAAGATTGCTTGTTGAGCTACAAAATATATATATCCCAGGCATTATAAAAAAGAACGGGACATGCTTAAAATAGTCTTGTTCACTTACGATGCAGCCTGAGGCTTGTCCTCGTCATGAGACTGCACTTCGACGTCCTCCAAGCCCGAGCCACCCACCTGAGGCATCTTGTCTCACTTAGGAGCCTGTTCCTCCCAATCTTTGGAGGCGGCCCTTTTCTTCCCATGAGGGGAGGATACGGTGGCCCTCCCTTCACTCTTGTCTTCGGATGAGGGAATTTTGATTCCTTCGGACACAATGTTTGAGGTACCCTTGGAATAGGGGTCATCTTTGGTCTTTCCACTCTCCGCCTCGCCCTCCTTCACAGGCATCTGGTATGGTGCCAGGGCTAGCATCCTTGTTAAAACAGGATTCGCTGGGCCTTCGGGCAGAGGGGCCGAACACATAATTAGTTCCGCCTTGTTTATCCAGCCTTGGAGAAAGATAGCCTGCTCAGTACTGTATTACGGTATGCGCAATTACAAAGTATTCGGAAGACGAGTGCTTACCTGGGTATCCGAACGGTTGCAGTTAAGGCCAGCTGAGGGAGTCCTGGATTAGGGGGTCTCCGGACAGCCGGACTATATCCTTTGGCCGGACTGTTGGACTATGAAGAAACAAGATTGAAGACTTCGTCCCGTGTCCGGATGGGACTCTACTTGGCGTAGAAGGCAAGCTAGGCAGTACAGATATGGATATCTCCTCCTTTGTAACCGACCTTGTGTAACCCTAACCCCTTCCGGTGTATACATAAACCGAAGGGTTTTAGTCCGTAGGACAACATACAATCATACCATAGCTAGCTTCTAGGGTTTAGCCTCTCCGATATCGTGGTAGATCAACTCTTGTAATACTCATATCATCAAGAATAAATCAAGTAGGACGTAGGGTTTTACCTCCATCAAGAGGGCCCGAACCTGGGTAAAACATCGTGTCCCCTGCCTCCTGTTACCATCCGCCTTAGACACATAGTTCGGGACCCACTAGCCGAGATCCCCGGTTTTGACACCGACATTGGTGCTTTCATTGAGAGTTCCTCTGTGTCGTCGCCGTTAGGCTTGATGGCTCCTACTATCATCGATAGGTATGCATTCCAGGGTGAGACTTTTCTCCCCGGACAGATCTTTGTTTTCGGCGGCTTCGCACTGTGGGCCAATTCGCTTGGCCATCTAGAGCAGATCGAAAGTTATGCCCCTGGCCACTAGGTCAGGTTTGGAAGCTTAAATTACACGGACGATATCCGTGGAGACTTGATCTTCGACGGATTCGAGCCCCTGCCTTGTGCGCCACGCGGTCACGATGAGTACAATTTAGCTCTACCATCAGACCGTATTCAGGAGATCGCACCGGCAGCCGCTCCGAGCCTCAATTCGGAGCCAGTTGCGCCATCCATGTGTTGGGGAACGTTGCAGAAAACAAAAAAATTCCTACGGTTTCACCAAGATCCATCTATGAGTTCATCTAGCAATGAGTGATCGGATTGCATCTACATACCTTTGTAGATCACGCGCGGAAGCGTTCAAAGAACGGGGATGAGGAAGTCGTACTCGACGTGATCCAAATCACCGGAGATCCTAGCGCCGAACGGACGGCACCTCCATGTTCAACACACGTACGGTCAGCGTGACATCTCCTCCTTCTTGATCCAGCAAGGGGAAGGAGAGGTTGATGAAGATCCAGCAGCACGACGGCATGGTGGTGGATGCAGCAGTCACCGCAGCAGGGCTTCGCCGTTCTTCTGCGAGAGGGAGAGGTGTAGCAGGGAGAGGGAGGCGCCAAGAGTCAAGGGTGCGGCTGCCCCTCCCTCCCCCCCTTTATATAGGCTCCCCTAGGGGGCGCCGGCCCTAGGAGATGGGATCTCCTAGGGGGGGCACCGGCCAAGGGGTGGAGTGCCCCCCAAGCCAGGTGGGGCGCCCCCACCCTAGGGTTCCCAACCCTAGGCGCATGGGGTGGGCCAAAGGGGGCGCACCAGCCCACTATGGGCTGGTTCCCCTCCCCACTTCAGCCCATGAGGCCCTCCGGGATGGGTGGCCCCACCCGGTGGACTCCCGGGACCCTTCCGGTGGTCCCGATACAATACCAGTGACCCCCGAAACTCTCCCAATGGCCGAAACTGCACTTCCTATATATAATTCTTCACCTCCGGACCATTCCGGAACTCCTCGTGACGTCCGGGATCTCATCCGGGACTCCGATAAACTTTCGGGTTACTGCATATTCATATCTCTACAACCCTAGCATCACCGAACCTTAAGTGTGTAGACCCTACGGGTTCGGGAGACATGTAGACATGACCGAGACGGCTCTCCGGTCAATAACCAACAGCGGGATCTGGATACCCATGTTGGCTCCCACATGCTCCTCGATGATCTCATCGGATGAACCACGATGTCAAGGATTCAAGCAACCCCATATACAATTCCCTTTGTCAATCGGTACGTTACTTGCCCGAGATTCGATCGTCGGTATCCCAATACCTCGTTCAATCTCGTTACCGGCAGGTCACTTTACTCGTACCATAATGCATGATCCCGTGAGCAGACACTTGGTCACTTTGAGCTCATTATGATGATGCATTACCGAGTGGGCCCAGAGATACCTCTCCGTCAACCCAACAGACACTTTCGGAGATACTCGTAGTATACCTTTATAGTCACCCAGTTACGTTGTGACGTTTGGTACACCCAAAGCATTCCTACGGTATCCGGGAGTTACACGATCTCATGGTCTAAGGAAAAGATACTTGACATTGGAAAAACTCTAGCAAACAAACTATACGATCTTGTGCTATGTTTAGGATTGGGTCTTGTCCATCACATCATTCTCCTAATGATGTGATCTCGTTATCAATGACATCCAATGTCCATAGTCAGGAAACCATGACTATTTGTTGATCAACGAGCTAGTCAACTAGAGGCTTACTAGGGACATGTTGGTGTCTATGTATTCACACATGTATTACGATTTCCGGATAACACGATTATAGCATGAATAAAAGACAATTATCATGAACAAGGAAATGTAATAATAATCCTTTTATTATTGCCTCTAGGGCATATTTCCAACAGTCTCCCACTTGCACTAGAGTCAATAATCTAGTTACATTGTGATGAATCGAACACCCATGGAATTCTGGTGTTGATCATGTTTTGCTCTAGGGAGAGGTTTAGTCAACGGATCTGCTACATTCAGGTCCGTATGTACTTTACAAATATCTATGTCTCCATCTTGAACATTTTCACGAATGGAGTTGAAGCGACGCTTGATGTGCCTGGTCTTCTTGTGAAACCTGGGCTCCTTGGCAAGTGCAATAGCTCCAGTGTTGTCACAGAAGAGTTTGATCGGCCCCGACGCATTGGGTATGACTCCTAGGTTGGTGATGAACTCCTTCACCCAAATTGCTTCATGCGCTGCCTCCGAGCCGCCATGTACTCTGCTTCACATGTAGATCCCGCCACGACGCTCTGCTTGCAACTGCACCAGCTTACTGCCCCACCATTCAAAATATACACGTATCCGGTTTGTGACTTAGAGTCATCCAGATCTGTGTCGAAGCTAGCATCGATGTAACCCTTCACGACGAGCTCTTCATCACCTCCATAAATGAGAAACATTTCCTTAGTCCTTTTTAGGTACTTTAGGATATTCTTGACCGCTGTCCAGTGTTCCTTGTCGGGATTACTTTGGTACCTACCTATCAAACTTACGGCAAGTTTTACATCAGGTCTGGTACATAGCATGGCATACATAATAGACCTTATGGCTGAGGCATAGGGGATGACATTCATCTCTTCTATATCTTCTGCCGTGGTCGGACATTGAGCTGAGCTCAATTTCACACCTTGCAACACAGGCAAGAACCCCTTCTTAGACTGATCCATATTGAACTTCTTCAATATCTTATCAAGGTATGTGCTTTGTGAAAGACCTATGAGGCGTCTTGATCTATCTCTATAGATCTTGATGCCTAATATATAAGCAGCTTCTCCAAGGTCCTTCATTGAAAAACTCTTATTCAAGTAGGCCTTAATGCTGTCCAAAAGCTCTATATCATTTCCCATCAAAAGTATGTCATCTACATATAATATGAGAAATGCTACAGAGCTCCCACTCACTTTCTTGTAAACGCAAGCTTCTCCATAAGTCTGCATAAACCCAAACGCTTTGATCATCTCATCAAAGCGAATGTTCCAACTCCGAGATGCTTGCACCAGCCCATAAATCAAGCGTTGGAGCTTGCACACCTTGTCAGCATTCTTAGGATCGACAAAACCTTCCGGCTGCATCATATACAATTCTTCCTTAAGGAAACCATTAAGGAATGCCGTTTTGATGTCCATTTGCCATATCTCATAATCATAGAATGCGGCAATTGCTAACATGATTCGGACGGACTTCAGCTTCGCTATGGGTGAGAAAGTCTCATCGTAGTCAACCCCTTGAACTTGTCGATAACCCTTAGCGACAAGCCGAGCTTTATAGATGGTCACATTTCCATCCGCGTCTGTCTTCTTCTTAAAGATCCATTTATTTTCTATGGCTCGCCGCTCAACGGGCAAGTCAGTCAAAGTCCATACTTCGTTTTCATACATGGATCCTATCTCGGATTTCATGGCTTCCAGCCATTTGTCGGAATCCGGACCCGCCATCGCTTCTTCATAGTTCGAAGGTTCACCGTTGCCTAACAACATGATTTCCAAGACAGGGTTGCCGTACCACTCTGGTGCGGAACGTGTCCTTTTGGACCTACGAAGTTCAGTAGCAACTTGATCTGAAGTTTCATGATCATCATCATCAACTTCCTCTCTAGTAGGTGCAGGCACCTCAGGAACATTTTCTTGAGTTGCGCCATTTTCCGGTTCAAGAGGTAATACTTCATCAAGTTCTACTTTCCTCCCACTTACTTCTTTTGAGAGAAACTCCTTCTCTAGAAAGGATCCATTCTTGGCAACAAAGATCTTGCCTTCGGGTCTGAGGTAGAAGGTATACCCAATAGTTTCTTTAGGGTATCCTATGAAGATGCATTTTTCCGACTTGGGTTCAAGCTTTTCAGGTTGAAGTTTCTTGACATAAGCATCGCATCCCCAAACTTTTAGAAATGACAGCTTAGGTTTCTTCCCAAACCATAATTCATACGGTGTCGTCTCAACGGATTTCGACGGAGCCCTATTTAAAGTGAATGCGGCAGTGTCTAAAGCATAGCCCCAAAATGATAGCGGTAAATCGGTAAGAGACATCATAGATCGCACCATATCCAATAGAGTGCGATTACGATGTTCGGACACACCATTACGCTGAGGTATTCCAAGCGGCGTTAGTTGTGAAACTATTCCACATTTTCTTAAGTGTGTGCCAAACTCGTGACTCAAGTATTCTCCTCCACGATCTGATCGCAAGAACTTGATTTTTCTGTCTCATTGATTCTCAACCTCACTCTGAAATTCCTTGAACTTTTCAAAGGTCTCAGACTTGTGTTTCATTAAGTAGACATACCCATATCTACTCAAGTCATCAGTGAGGGTGTGAACATAATGATAGCCACCGCGAACCTCAACACTCATTGGACCGCACACATCAGTATGTATGATTTCCAATAAGTTGGTTGCTCACTCCATTGTTCCTGAGAATGGAGTCTTGGTCATTTTACCCATGAGGCATGGTTCGCACGTGTCAAATGATTCGTAATCAAGAGACTCTAAAAGTCCATCTGCATGGAGCTTCTTCATGCGTTTGACACCTATGTGACCAAGGCGGCAGTGCCACAAGTATGTGGGACTATCATTATCAACCTTACATCTTTTGGTATTCACAGTATGAATATGTGTAGCATTACGCTCGAGATTCATTAAGAATAAACCATTCACCATAGGAGCATGACCATAAAACATATCTCTCATATAAATAGAACAACCATTATTCTCGGATTTAAATGAGTAGCCATCTCGAATTAAACGAGATCCTGATACAATGTTCATGCTCAAAGCTGGCACTAAATAACAATTATTGAGGTTTAAACTAATCCCGTAGGTAAATGTAGAGGTAGCGTGCCGACGGCGATCACATCGACCTTGGAATCATTCCCGATGCGCATCGTCACCTCGTCCTTCGCCAGTCTCCGCTTATTCCGCAGCTCCTGCTTTGAGTTACAAATGTGAGCAACCGCACCGGTATCAAATACCCAGGAGCTACTATGAGTACTGGTAAGGTACACATCAATTACATGTATATCACATATACCTTTCGTGATGCCGGCCTTCTTGTCCGCTAAGTATTTGGGGCAGTTCCGCTTCCAGTGACCACTTCCCTTGCAATAAAAACACTCAGTCTCAGGCTTGGGTCCATTCTTTGGCTTCTTCCCGGCAGCTTGCTTGCCGGGCGCGGCAACTCCCTTGCCGTCCTTCTTGAAGTTCTTCTTACCCTTGCCTTTCTTGAACTTAGTGGTTTTATTCACCATCAACACTTGATGTTCCTTTTTGACTTCTACCTCTGCTGATTTCAGCATTGCAAATACTTCAGGAATGGTCTTTTCCATCCCCTGCATATTGAAGTTCATCACAAAGCTCTTGTAGCTCTGTGGAAGCGACTGAAGGATTCTGTCAATGACCGCGTCATCTGGGAGATTAACTCCCAGCTGAGTCAAGCGGTTATGTAACCCAGACATAGTGAGTATGTGCTCACTGACAGAACTATTTTCCTACATCTTACAGATAAAGAACTTGTCGGAGACTTCATATCTCTCGACCCGGGCATGAGCTTGAAAAACCATTTTCAGCTCTTCGAACATCTCATATGCTCCGTGTCTCTCAAAACGCTTTTGGATCCCCGGCTCTAAGTTGTAAAGCATGCCGCACTGAACGAGGGAGTAATCATCGGTACGTGTCTGCCAAGCGTTCATAACATCTTGTTCTGCAGGGAGAGCAGGTGCTTCACCTAGCGGTGCTTGTAGGACATAATCTTTCTTGGTAGCTATGAGGATGATCCTCAGGTTCCGGACCCAGTCCGTATAGTTGCTGCCATCGTCTTTCAGCTTCGAAACAATGAACTGTCGCAACGGTGCATAGTTAGGGGAACACTTTCTTGAAATTATTATGAGGGATCATCTTATTTACTATTGTTGTTCTAAGTAAACAAGATGCAAAAACATGATAAACATCACATGCAATCGAATAATAGTGACATGATATGGCCAGTATCATATAGCTCCTGTGATCTCCATCTTGGGGATCCATGATCATCTTGTCACCGGCATGACACCATGATCTCCATCATCATGATCTCCATCATCGTGTCTCCATGAAGTTGCTCGCCAACTATTACTTCTACTACTATGGCAACACGTTTAGCAATAAAGTAAAGTAATTTACATGGTGTTTCTCAATGACACGCAGGTCATACAAAAAATAAAGACAACTCCTATGGCTCCTGCCGGTTGTCATACTCATCGACATGCAAGTCGTGATTCCTATTACAAGAACATGATCTCATACATCACATATATATATCATTCATCATTCATCACAACTTTGGCCATATCACATCACAGATCACTTGCTGCAAAAACAAGTTAGACGTCCTCTAATTGTTGTTGCAAGTTTTACGTGGCTGCAAGAGGGTTCTAGCAAGAACGTTTTCTTACCTACGTTAAAGCCACAACGTGATTTGTCAACTTCTATTTACCCTTCATAAGGACCCTTTTCATCAAATCTGCTCCAACTAAAGTGGAAGAGATGGACACCCGCCAGCCACCTTATGCAACTAGTGCATGTCAGTCGGTGGAACCGGTCTCACGTAAGCGTACGTGTAAGGTTGGTCCGGGCCGCTTCATCCCACAATACCGCTGAAGAAAAATAAGACTAGTAGCGGCAAGAAAGTTGACAACATCTACGCCCACAACAAATTGTGTTCTACTCATGCAAAAAGAACTACGCATAGACCTAGCTCATGATGCCACTGTTGGGGAACGTTGCAGAAAACAAAAATTTTCCTACGGTTTCACCAAGATCCATCTATGAGTTCATCTAGCAACGAGTGATCGGATTGCATCTACATACCTTTGTAGATCACGCGCGGAAGCTTTCAAAGAACGGGGATGAGGAAGTCGTACTCGACGTGATCCAAATCACCGGAGATCCTAGCGCCGAACGGACGGCACCTCCGTGTTCAACACACGTACGGTCAGCGTGACGTCTCCTCCTTCTTAATCCAGCAAGGGGGGAGGAGAGGTTGATGAAGATCCAGCAGCACGACGGCGTGGTGGTGGATGCAGCAGTCACTGCAGCAGGGCTTCGCCGTTCTTCTACGAGAGGGAGAGGTGTAGCAGGGAGAGGGAGGCGCCAAGAGTCAAGGGTGCGGCTGCCCCTCCCTCCCCCCGTTTATATAGGCTCCCCTAGGGGGGCGCCGGCCCTAGGAGATGGGATCTCCTAGGGGGCGGCGGCCAAGGGGTGGAGCGCCCCCCAAGCCAGGTGGGGCGCCCCCCACCCTAGGGTTCCCAACCCTAGGCGCATGGGGTGGGACAAAGGGGGTGCACCAGCCCACTATGGGCTGGTTCCCCTCCCCACTTCAGCCCATGGGGCCCTCTGGGATGGGTGGCCCCACCCGGTGGACCCCTGGGACCCTTCTGATGGTCCCGGTACAATACCGGTGACCCCCGAAACTCTCCTGATGGCCGAAACTGCACTTCCTATATATAATTCTTCACCTCCGGAACACCTCGTGACGTCCGGGATCTCATCTGGGACTCCGAACAACTTTCGGGTTACTGCATATTCATATCTCTACAACCCTAGCGTCACCGAACCTTAAGTGTGTAGACCCTACGGGTTCGGGAGACATGTAGACATGACCGAGACGGCTCTCCGGTCAATAACCAACAACGGGATCTGGATACCCATGTTGGCTCCCACATGCTTCTCGATGATCTCATCGGATGAAGCACGATGTCGAGGATTCAAGCAACCCCGTATACAATTCCCTTTGTCAATCGGTACGTTACTTGCCCGAGATTCGATCGTCGGTATCCCAATACCTCGTTCAATCTCGTTACCGGCAAGTCACTTTACTCATCCCGTAATGCATGATCCCGTGACCAGACACTTGGTCACTTTGAGCTCATATGATGATGCATTACCGAGTGGGCCCAGAGATACCTCTCCGTCATACGGAGTGACAAATCCCAGTCTTTATCTGTGTCAACCCAAGAGACACTTTCGGAGATACCCGTAGTATACCTTTATAGTCACCCAGTTACATTGTGACATTTGGTACACCCAAAGCATTCCTACGGTATCCGGGAGTTACACGATCTCATGGTCTAAGGAAAAGATACTTGACATTGGAAAAACTCTAGCAAACGAACTATACGATCTTGTGCTATGTTTAGGATTGGGTCTTGTCCATCACATCATTCTCCTAATGATGTGATCTCGTTATCAAAGACATCCAATGTCCATAGTCAGGAAACCATGACTATCTGTTGATCAACGAGCTAGTCAACTAGAGGCTTACTAGGGACATGTTGGTGTCTATGTATTCACACATGTATTACGATTTCCGGATAACACAATTATAGCATGAATAAAAGACAATTATCATGAACAAGGAAATATAATAATAATCCTTTTATTATTGCCTCTAGGGCATATTTCCAACACCATGGACGGGTGGATAGACCCCGTCACGGAGGTCGTATCCTCAGCGGCGATCGAGCCGAATATCGACGTTACCCTTCACGAGAGCCGTGTTGCCAAACTGCCGGACCCTTCTCCGGCCACGGACTCTGAACCGCCTGCGCCCTTTCCTATCTAATCCGATTGGGCGCCGATCATGGAGTTTACCTTCACGTATATTTTTCAGCACTCGCCCTTCGGCGACATACTGAACTCACTATGGTCTCTCTCCTTGTTAGGATGATCCTGGCCGAACTATGTCCGGCAGGATTGGGATGCGGATGACGAAGAAATTCGCCGCCCACCCACCACCCACTTAGTAGCCACTGTCGACGACTTAACCGACATGCTCGACTTCGACTCCGAAGACATCGACGGTATGGACGATGATGCGGGAGGCGAAGAGGAACCATTGCCCACAGGGAACTGGACGCCCACTTCATCACATGACGTATACATGGTGGAAACACCCAAAGAAAATAACGACGAGGAACGGAAGGACGCAGCGAAGGTTGGTTCCCTCAAGAAGCAGTCAAATCGGCGATGTAAACGCCGCTCCAAATCCCCCCTCGGCAGAAATAACAATCATATAGACCCAGCGTTAGAGCAGGGTGAACCATTGCCCGACCACGGCAACACGGAAAATCAAGCCGAACAACCCAACCCCGTCAAAGATAACAGTTCGGACGACATCACACCGTACAGGCACCAGGAGCAACATAATGCCCACCAAAGGCTTGTTGCCACGGCGAGGAGTCTGAAAAAACAGAAGCAAAGGCTCAAGGCTGCACAAGACACACTCAAAATCAAATGGAGTGAAGTACTCAACACTGTAGCGAAATATGGCAGTAATCGCCACACCAAGAGCTATCCGAAGCGAAAGTTGCTACCTGAATTTGATGAGGAGGCCTTAGATCCTCCACAATTAAAAAATAAAACGTCCATCCGGTCGGATAGACGACCTCATAGCCAACATAAAGCGGCAAACGACGCCGCACATAAACCAGTACGCGATCCGCGCAAGGGCTCACATCAAAAGGACGGCGCAACCAGATCCATCTATGGACCACGCAGGCGCACTCCAACATACAATGCAACACAACAAACATCCAAACACCACGGTACGCCCAAATACAGGGGTGCCGCACACCCCCTATGTTTCACCGACAAGGTGCTGGACCATGAATTTCCAGAGGGATTCAAACGCGTAAACATAGAGGCATACGACGGAACAACAGACCCTGGGGTCTGGATTGAGGACTATATCCTCCATATCCATATGGCTCGAGGAGATGATCTCCACGCCATCAAGTACTTACCCCTCAAGCTCAAAGGGCCAGCTCGACACTGGCTTAAAGCCTCCCCGAAAGCTCCATTGGAAGCTGAGAAGAGCTCGAAGACACTTTTCGGGAAAATTTTCAAGGGACTTATGTCCGACCTCCGGATGCGGACAATTTGAGTCATATAACTCAACAGCCCGGAGAGTCAGCCCGAAAGCTTTGGAACAGATTTCTTACTAAAAAGAACCAATTAGTCGACTGTCCAGACGCCGAAGCCTTGGCAGCTTTTTTAAGCACAGCGTCCGAGACGAATGGCTTGCCAGACACCTCGGCCAAGAGAAGCCGAGAACAATGGCAGCATTAACAAGCCTCATGACCCACTTTTGAGAGGGCGAGGACAGCTGGCTAGCCCGATGCAGCACCAACGACCCAAGTACATCCGAAGTTAGAGATGGAAACGGGAAATCACGACGCAGCAAAAATAAAAAGCGCCAGAATAAAGAAGACAGCCCGAAGAGCACGGCGGTAAACGTCGGATTCGGAAGCTCTCGGCCAGGTCAGCAAAAGCCGCCCTCTAAAGGCGCCAGAGATGAACTGTCCAGCCTAAACAAAATTCTGGACCAAATATGTCAGATCCATAGCACCCCCAATAAACCTGCAAAGCATACCCACAGAGAATGTTGGGTCTTCAAGCAGTCCGGCAAGCTCAACGCCGAACATAAGCGGCAGGATACACCAAGCGAAGACGAGGATGAGCCTCGCAAGCAAAGCACTGGGGAACAGAAGAAATTTCCACCAGAAGTCAAAACAGTAAACGTGTTACACGTGATAAAGGGGAGAAACAAAGCGGCACTCCCAGATAAATATGCCCAAGGGCCTATCACCGCGGAGTTCTTCCACTGGCCGTCTCAACTGATCACCTTCGACCATCAGGATTACTCGGCAAGTATCCGGCGCGCAGGATGGGCTGACTTAGTATTAGATCCAATAATTGACGGATACCACTTCACACGAGTCCTGATGGACGGTGGCAGCAGTCTAAACCTGATATATCAGAACACCGTCCGCAAAATGGGGATAGACCCAACGAAAATTTGCCACAGCAATACTACCTTTAAAGGAGTAACGCTAGGCCCAGGGGCTCATTGCACAGGCTCCCTGCTACTAGAGGTTATATTCGGCTTCCCCGATAACTTCCATAGCGAAAATTTAACCTTCCACATTGCTCCGTTCCAAAGTGGCTATCAAGCACTAGTTGGACGCGAAGCTTTCGCTCGCTTTAATGCAATACCGCATTACGCTTCCCTCACGCTTAAGATGCCCAGTCCACGTGGCATCATTACAGTAAATGGAAATATTGAGCGATCCCTGTGCGCCGAAGAGAGTGCGGCTGCCTTGGCAGCCGCACACTAAAACGGCCTCACCAACTAAAGCATTCGATAGGTCGTCAAGACCACGGACATGGTTAGATGAGTCCGGCGTAGCTATACGTAATTCATACAGGTTTGATGGCCACACCCCTATTACAAATACAAGGGGCTCAATGCACGCAGACAAGTGGCAATTTTTACTCATCTTGAATTGTACATGGTTTCTTTAAACCTACCTTTTTGCATGATAACTTTTCACCTAAGTTCCTCTCTTTTATAGATGACCATCGTACTACACCCGTCCAGGATACGGCACAACGGAGACACAGGCGCAGACGTGCAGCAGGGACCCGTTCCAAGGATTCTTTGTAGATTAAGACCCTACGTAAACCTTTTTTACTGTCTCTTGTTGATTTACATCCCTCGTATTCTCAGTACAACTGAGAAGGATGCTGACGTCTTGGCATGTGGCCACACCAGAATAATGCACGTACCTGGACACCAGGGGCTTATTACAAAGGGTACTGTTTAGACCTGGTTTACACCATAAAGACCGAATACCTTAGGGAGTGTTCGGCGTCGCGAGTTTGGCCTTATATGCATCATCTCCGAATCATGTCTTTGGTCAAATGTTGGGTTTGCCCGGCTCCTGTGTTTTGCTGCCTTACGTTCTGCTCTATCGGCTAAGGTGGCACCAGGAGAACTACTGCGATTGTGCCCTGGTTCATCCGAACGAGCACCTCAGTAGAGAAAGCCAAAAACTGACTATCATGATATAGCGTGAGACTGGTCAACCACTCGATGACTTATTGGAATCTTCGGGATTCCTCCGCATTAACGAAGGGCCGTTTCCCGGCTAGGCATGTACGCACCCCGAATCCGGATGAGTGCGGAGCCACCAGGGGCTATATAGTAGCCCCACTGTCAAACTCCTATGGCTAAGTGAAAGTGTTAAAGCATTATAGTCCGGTTGCCTAGTTCGCTGCGCTATCACCTCCTTATTTGGACCAAGACGTTGGATTAAGTGTGAATACGCGCCTTCTGCGAACACCTCCGCATTATATGCCTGGGGGCTGAAGCCGACGACTGCAATCTTTCAGGTTATATACAAGTATACATAAACGGCCGCACAGGAGGCATCACAATACTTTCAGGCAAAAGTAGAAATACAGCCTTGATAAATTCAATAAAACGTTGTTTTTACAATGGGAATACATGTCACTCAAACATAACATTCTTCGAGCACTGGGCCTCTATCGAACGAGCGCCCTCAAGAACTTCTTAAAAATAGTGCGCGATTTCCACTCGACCTATGGCCGAACCCTGCGCCGCGTAAGTGGTGGCATCCATCTCCGCCCAGTGTGTTTTGACACGGGCAAGGGCCATCCGCGAGCCTTCTATGCACGCCGACCTCTTCATCGCATTAATGCGTGGCACCGCACCAAGGAACTGCTGCACCAAGCTAAAATAGTTGTTCGGATTTGGCCTTTCCGGCCACAGATGATCCACGATAGACCTCATGGCGAGTCCGGACAATCTATTGAGTTCGGCCCATTCGGCAAGCTGATTAGTCAATGGAAGCGGACGCTCTGGAACGTTAAATTGCGACCAGAACAGCTTGTCCACTTCATGATCTGTTTGATCTCGAAAGTATTCGGTTGCATCGACAGCGCTCGCCGCTAAGTCCATATATGCGTTGGCCGAACTCCACAGCCGATCCAGAGGGGCATACCGCGGATCACCGAACTTCCTCCGTAGAATAAAGGGCTTCCCAGCCAACATGTCCCTGGCTTCACACAGTTCCTCCTTCGCTCTCATTGCAAAGCGGGTATCTTTGGTCGCCATTATGGCCTTTTCAAGGTCCGTAGCCTTCGCCCGGTTTTCTTCTTCAAGAAACTGGTAGCGGTCGGTAGTGTCTTTTAACTTCACAGCCATTTTGGTCATTTTCTCTTTGCTCTCGCTATGAGCGGCCTTCTCGGCTCTCAACTCTTCAGCCGCCTTCAAGGCGGCCGCATTACTACTCCTTGCTTGCTCCTTGGCTTGGGCAAGCTCCACCCGCAAGGCCTCCACGGTGGCAGCTCCATCTACAGTCACAACATATTAAAGATACTGGCATCACGCTGCTCTTACTATGTGACATCCACTATAAATATCACCTACCCTAGGCCTCGTCTAGCCGCTTGTTAACAAGCTCAATGTCGGTATCCGCCGCATCTAGTTGCCGCTTTAGTTCGACAACCTCATCAGTCCGGCTAACCACCGGAGCTCCAGACACCTGCACATAAAGACGGTCTGGTTATTACCTAGGACTATGATCCTCTGTTTGCCGCCGTTTTCGACGAAAACCAGAGTCTCAGGGGCTACTATCTACACAGGGCACACCTAAAAATGTGCGGTTCTACCACAAATGCATATCATTTCACGTACCTCAAAGCCCGTCAGTAGACTCATAAAGGCTTCATGCAAACCACTTTCGGCGGACAAAATCCTTTCAATCACCGTACCCATCAATGTGCGGTGCTCTTCTGAGATAGTGGCTCGCCCTAGCAGATCCCTCAGTGCGTCCGACCGCATACCAGACGGTGCCGGATTCTTTTGGTTGCTCTCTTCAAGAGCCGGATATTGAGGGCTTAGGGTGACCATGGGATTACCTTCTAGCCTTGCCAGATCCGGAGAAACTCTCCGTGATGACACTTCAAGGTCGCCCGCTTCTTGAGCCGGGGTGTCCGGGGGAGGCGTTTCGCTATCCATCATCTCCGAAAGAAGATCCCCCTAAGACGAGCTCTGCTGAGAAGGGCTCAGATCTGGACTGCAAGATAAATGCTTTGGTTATCTTCCTTGGAAGTAAGGTAGTATATCTTCACTATTAAGTACTTTTTGATTACTTACGGCTCGTTAGAGGGCTGATCCCCGCACGGACTTTGTGCGGCAAGAGCACCCTCTGAGGCAGAACCCTCTGGTGGAGTTTTCTTCTCCCGTTTGGAAACCTTGGTTTCCGGATCATCAGAGGTAGTCCTCTTCCTCCCCCGGGGCGAGGGAATGTCAGATTCCTTCCCTTGGTTATCCTCCCTCACGGAGGCGCTCGTTCTCTCGGTTGGAATAGGTAGCGGTGGGGGCCCGCTTTCACCCTCTTTATTCCCCCCTTCATCTTCCTTTGAGGGCACCAGGCAAGGTGCTGGCTCGAGCATCTTTTCCAGCACCGGATTGTCCAAGCCTTCAAGAAGGGGGGCCGAACACCGGATCATCTTCGCCTTTGTTATCCAGTCCTGGTCAAAAAGCGATTCTTCAGAATGACGTCATGATAAATGAAAGACAGTGTGTTCAGCTAGAGAATTACTTACTTGGGCCGCAGTGCGGTTGCTTCTCAGGCCCACGTCCTCAGAGGTATCCGGACACTCTACTTGGGGTTCGAAGAAAGACCTGTACATCTCCTTGTGTGTCAGGCCGAGGAAATTCTGAATAGCGCGTGGTCCTTCTGGGTTGAATTCCCACAAGCGGAGGGGCTGGCGTTTGCAAGGCTAGACTTGACGAACCAGCATGAGTTGCACTACCATAACCAAACTAAAATCTCCCTCGAAGAGATCCCGGATGCGGCTCTGCAGTATAGTCACATCCTTGACTGGACCCCAGCTCATCCCCTTGCTGATCCATGACATCAGTTGTGGTGGAGGGCCCGAGCGAAAGGTGGGGGAAGCTACCCACTTGGCACTTCTGGGAGCGGTGACGTAGAACCACTCCCGTTGCCATAATCCGGACACCTCTGGAAAGGAACCTTTTGGCCACAGAGCTCCAACAATCTTGCTTATTAATGCACCCCCGCACGCTGCATACTGCCCCTCGACCGTCTTTGGCTTCACATCAAAGGTCTTGAGCTATAGGCCGAAGTGAGGGGTAACGCAGAGGAAGGCCTCACATACGACAATAAATGCCGAGATGTGGAGAAAGGAATCCAGGGCTAGATTGTGGAAATCAAGCCCGTTAGAACATCAAACCCCTAACGGAGGGATCCAGAGTGAGGCCTAGTCCTCGGAGGAAGTGGGAGATGAACACGACGTCTTCATTGGGTTCAGGAGTAGGGACGACCCACCCTCGGGCGGGCAGCCGATGTGAGACTTCGGCGGTCAAGTATCTTGCCTCCCTCAACTTCTTGATATCCTCTTCCATGACGGAGGAGGGCATCCACCGGCCCTGGAGGCTGGATCCGGACATGATTGAAGGTCCGAAACACCTGACCTGGGCTTTGGGTGTTAGAACTCGAGGCGGGGGAAGGATTCGATTGAGCACGAGAGGAAAAAAGTAAAAGCCTTGAACCTTTATAAAGATGGTGAATATCAAGCGTCCTCCTCGTGGCCGTTTGGGACTTGCCTAAAATCTAGGAGTCCTAGGCGCGGTTGGGTTACCCATGACCGTATTGATGAGAATCCCGTAATAAGGGGGACACGATCTCTGCTTTGACAAGACGTGTCAAGAAACTGCCTCGCATTATGTGTGGGGCTAGTTAAAGAAACACGGTTCGAATAATCACCGAGCCATGGCATGATGTCATGTTGCCAAAACGTGTCAGCAGATTAGATTTGTGGAAATATTATTCTCTCTACGGTGGTATGTGGAACTTATTTTGCAGGGTCGGACACTATCCTGTTATTCAAACTCTTCTGTGGTGTATCCGGAGGAGGAACCCGCCTTGCAATGTCGAAGACAACACTGCGCGCCAGACTCATCGTCATTGAAGCCTGGTTCAGGGGCTACTGAGGGAGTCCTGGATTAGGGGGTCTCCGAACAGCCAGACTATATCCTTTGGCCGGACTGTTGGACTATGAAGAAACAAGATTGAAGACTTCGTCCTGTGTCCGGATGGGACTCTACTTGGCATGGAAGGCAAGCTAGGCAGTACGGATATGGATATCTCCTCCTTTGTAACCGACCTTGTGTAACCCTAACTCCTTCCGGTGTCTATATAAACCGGAGGGTTTTAGTCCGTAGGACAACATACAATCATACCATAGGCTAGCTTCTAGGGTTTAGCCTCTCCGATCTCGTGGTAGATTAACTCTTGTAATACTCATATCATCAAGAATAAATCAAGCAGGACGTAGGGTTTTACCTCCATCAAGAGGGCCCGAACCTGGGTAAAACATCGTGTCCCCTACCTCCTGTTACCATCCGCCTTAGACGCATAGTTCGGGACCCCCTACCCGAGATCCGCCGGTTTTGACACCGACCCCAGCGTCCTCGGTAGTGTCCGGCCAATGTTTTCGCTTCCCAAAAAACAACTTCCACATCCCTTCGTGCGTAGTGTCGAAGAAGTGTTGGAGGGTTCATGGTCCCTCCAGATTGAGCTCCCACATGCAGCGAGACCTGTGCTGGCAGGGCAGGATTCGGCGAACTAGCATCACTTGAATCACGGTGACAAGAGCAATCTCTCTCAAGGAGGGCTCGGATGTGTCTATGTAGAGTCAGCACTTCATCAACTGATCCCCAGTCCAGCCCCTTGTTAATCCATGATGCAAGTTGTGGTGGAGGGCCCGAACGAACGTAGGAATAGCTGCCCACTTGGTTCTACGAGGTTCCATGATATAAAACCATTCCCGCTGCCATTGGTGGGAGGTTTCGGTAAAAGAGCCTTTTGGCCAGAGAGTGTTGGTAAGCTTGCTCACAACAGCACCACCGCACTCCGCCTGTTCCCCGTTAACTACCTTTGGCTTCACACTGAAGATCTTAAGCCATAAGCCACAGTGTGGGGGGATTCGGAGGAAGGCCTCACATGTAATGATAAACGCTGAGACGTGGAGGATAGAGTCCAGGGCTAGATCATGAAAATCTAGTCCATAATAAAACATTAGTCCCGGGATGAAGGGGTGAAGAGCGAACCCTAGTCCCCGGAGGAAGTGGGAGATGAATACGACCCTCTCTCCAGATCTGGGGGTCAGAATAACCTGTCCTTGAGCAGGAAGCCTGTGGTGGACCTCCGCGGTCAAATATCTGGCCACCCGAAGCTTTGCGATATCCTCCTCTGTAACGGAGAAAGCCACCCATCGTCCTTGAGAGCTGGGTCCAGACATGATGGGGAGCCTTAAAACAATGAAGTCTAACCTTGGGTGCTAGAACTCGAGGTCGGGAAGGCTGAGGAGAGGTTTGGCATAAAAGGACGGCCCTTGGTTCCTTTATAAAGGCAGCAGGTATTGAACGCCTCCTCCTAAGCCTAAGAACCCGCCTATTCCTAAGGAATCTTTCCCGCAGGATGGTTGGGTTACCCACGCTCGTATTGATGAAAATCCCGCTATTAAGGGACACGATCTTTGCTTCGACAAGACGTGTCAATGAAAACCACGCCCCGAAACGTGGAACGGTGGGACAGGAAATAGTTCAAAATAATGACCGAGAAACGTGACGTCAAATTACCAAAGTTGTCAGCATATTGGATTCATGGAATACTATACTCTCTACGGCTATGTATTACAGGTCCAGACATGATCAATTCGTCCGAAGACTATTTTGGAGTTAGGAAGGAGGAACCCGCCTTGCAATGCCAAAGAAAGCACTATGTGTCGGATACCTTGTCATTGAAGCCAGGTTCAAGGGCTACTCAGCGAGTCCTGGAGTAAGGGGTCCTCGGGCGTCCGGCCTGTTAGCCATGGGCCAGACTGATGGGCTATGAAGATATGAAGACCGAAGATTGTACCCGTGTCCGGATGGGACTCTCCTTAGCGTGGAAGGCAAGCTTGGCAACCGAATATGTAGATTCCTTTCTTTGTAACCGACCCTATGTAACCCTAGATCCTCCCGGTGTCTATATAAACCGGAGGACTTAGTCCGGATAGGGGAGACAGATTATCATAGCCATACACGCTAGACCTCTAGGGTTTAGCCATTACGATCTCGAGGTAGATCAACTCTTGTAATACTCATATTCATTAATATCAATCAAGCAGGACGTAGGGTATTACCTCCATAGAGAGGGCCCGAACCTGGGTAAACATCGTGTCCCTTGTCTCTTGTTACCATCGACCTTAGACGCACAGTTTGGGACCCGCTACCCGAGATCCGCCAGTTTTGACACCGACAAGGGGGTCCTTCCCAAACGACCCAGAAACCGTTGGGGATATGCCCTTGTAGCACACACGCTCGGCAAAATGAGGTCGTGTGCGACCGGCGAGCACTCAAATATGAAAATACGTACAATAGAGCTAGAAAAAGAGTACAATTATTCGGCGAAATTGTTTCTGGTCGCAAGTACATCCCACACAGCCAGTCCTCGCTAAACGTTTTCGTTCGTATGTACATCCCACACAGTCACTCCAAGGAAAACATTTTCGTTCACTGGTACATCACACACAATTTTTCCTATTAAATCGTTTGCGTTATTGAATGCATCACACATGGTCCGTAGAAGAAACTATGTGGCAAAGGTTGTCCATCACACACAGTTTTTGTGTGGTAAACTTTTGCGCAAGGTGGCCTAACACAAACAATTTTCAAGAGAAAGTTGTGTGTGATTGTTCATTGATCCAACATGGTTTATTCCTAGAAACAGTGTGCGTTGCCTGAGGTCATCGCGCACGGTATTCTTTTCAACAACCGTTTGCAATAGCAATCAGTAGGCTAATTATCTGATTATTCATAATCCATTTATTAATCTAATTGACATATCATATTAAGCACACAATATATATATTTCATTTTCATAATTGAAATACATCAGAGTACAACATCATATAGCTTCAGCACTCAGCTACCCCATTACACAACTACACCAGGACCAAGTTTCCCATGCAACATCTATAACCTTTCGAAATTAGCATCATAGATGGTACATAGACAAATGTATCTCATCTGGAAAACTGCTGAAGCAAAAGGAGAATATTGAGCCTTCATTGATGTTGAAGGTCTTTGTAACTTTAGGCCAGTGCCTATGGATGATTGACCGTCCATCCTTCGTCCTCTTCAGGAACACTTCAATATTGAATCATGGGTGTTGTATGGATACCTTCCTCGCCTCCTGACCATACAGGTGGTTTGAGAGTTAATCATTAGTGAACTGCTTTGGAAAGGCCTGAAAACAAGGATGTGCATAAATATCTTCTCTATATTGGAAATGGGGCAAAGGAATAAAAAAGGCAAGGTATAATAGTTAGTACCATCCTGTAGTGAACTGATGTCTTCTTCATTGTGCAGACAAAGATCTTGTTGTTTTTTGTCGCTAATTTCTTTATCCTAACCTTCTTTCTGAGTTTCTTGACTTGACTGATATTCATGGACAACTCAGTTCCCCATATGCAAAAAGGGTCGAACAGTGGGTCAAAACCTCTGATAGTAGGACCTACATGTGCAAGACCAAACTATTAAAAACCTAAATATTAGAATGGTTCCTGCAATTGCCCAATAATGTGCTATTAGACAACAGACCATGCACGTGCTAACCTCGATTGTAAACCTCAGTGCTTCCCATTGTTTCCCTACAACACATATAAGGTAGTTAGTCATTAGGTTAAGTAAGAGTTCGCATGCTATCAGTAAAATATGTTGATGAAAAATAAGCACATTGCAGATTCATCAGATTAATTCAAGCCACATGGAAAACCCATTTACCCAAACCAAGCATAATTAAGAAATAGGAAATATAGCACTTGTATATGTTTCTCATGTATTAAGTGCAGCCAAATTCGATTTATTCCTCACATGCACAACAATACAAAATTCTACCCACGACAATTGGGCATTGCAGTGTAGAATTGAACTAAGCAGTTAGCTAAACACCACAACAAATGAACCAAACATTAACTGAGCACCACATTGCACAATATAACATACTCCTAATAGAAGATCAGACAGTTAACCAAACCAAGCATGCTTAACAACTTGGAAATATAGCAATTGTATTTGTTTCTCATGTATTTAGTACAGCCAAATTTGATTTATTTATCACATGGTATACAATAACAGAATGCAGCCACAACAATTGAACATCACATTGCAGAATTGAACCAAGCAGTTAACTAAACACCACAACAAATGAACCAAACGTTAACTGAGCACCACATTGCAAAATATAACATACTCGTAATAGAAGATCAGACAGTTAACCAAACCAAGCATGCTTAACAACTTGGAATTATTGCACCCTGAAGAATTGAACATCACATTTGTAGAATTGAACCATGTAGTTAACTGAACGCCACATTGCACGACATACAGAACATATAGACTATAGCAGAAGATTTCATGGTAAAAGTAGATAGCACAATTCACTAGAATTTGTTAAGGAAAGGTAGTAGCTGATACGTCTCCAACGTATCTATAATTTTTGATTGTTCCATGCTATTATATTATCAACCTTGGATGTTCTATATGCATTTATATGCTATTTTATATGATTTTTGGGACTAACCTATTAACCCAAAGCCCGGTGCCCGTTTCTGTTTTTTTTCCTTGTTTTAGAATATCGCAGAAAAGGAAAATCAAACAGAGTCCAATTGACCTGAAACTTCACAGAACTTATTTTTGGATCAGAAGAAGCCCAGAAGACTTGGGGTCCATGTAAGGGAAGCTTCGAGGAGGCCACGAGGTAGGGGGCGCGCCCACCCCCCCTGGGCGCGCCCTCCACCCTTGTGGGCCCCTCGTGGCTCCCCTAACGTACTTCTTCCGCCTATATATCTCCATATACCCTAAAAACATCCGGGAGCACAATAGATCGGGAGTTCCGCCACCAGAAGCCTCCGTAGCCACCGAAAGCCAATCTAGACCCATTCCGGCACCCTGCCAGAGGGGGCAATCCCTCTCCGGTGGCCATCTTCATCATCCCGGTGTTCTCCATGATGAGCAGGGAGTAGTTCTCCCTCGGGGCTGAGGGTATGTACCAGTAGCTATGTGTTTGATCTCTCTCTCGCTCGTGTTCTTGAGGTGATACGATCTTGATGTATCGCGAGCTTTGCTATTATATTTGGATCCTATGATGTTTCTTCCCCCCTCTACTCTCTTGTAATGGATTGAGTTTCCCCTTTGAAGTTATCTTATCGGATTGAGTCTTTAAAGATTTGAGAACACTTGATGTATGTCTTGCCGTGTGTATTTGTGGTGACAATGGGATACCACGTGATTCACTTGATGTATGTTTTGGTGATCAACTTGCGGGTTCCACCCATGAACCTATGAATAGGGGTTGGCACACGTTTTCGTCATGATTCTCCGGTAGAAACTTTGGGGCACTCTTTGAGGTTCTATGTGTTGGTTGAATAGATGAATCTGAGATTGTGTGATGCATATCGTATAATCATACCCACGGATACTTGAGGTGACATTGGAGTATCTAGGTGACATTAGGGTTCTGATTGATTTGTGTCTTAAGGTGTTATTCTAGTACGAACTCTAGGGCTGTTTGTGACACTTAGAGGAATAGCCCAACGGATTGATTGGAAAGAATAACTTTGAGGTGGTTTCATACCCTACCATAATCTCTTCGTTCGTTCTCCGCTATTAGTGACTTTGGAGTGACTCTTTGTTGCATGTTGAGGGATAGTTATATGATCCAATTATGTTATTATTGTTGAGGGAACTTTCACTAGCAAAAGTATGAACCCTAGGCCTTGTTTCAACGCATTGCAATACCGTTTACGCTTACTTTTATCATTAGTTACCTTGCTGTTTTTATATTTTCAGATTACAAACACTATTACCTACTATCCATATACCACTTCTATCACCATCTCTTCGCCGAACTAGTGCACCTATACAATTTACCATTGTATTGGGTGTGTTGGGGACACAAGAGACTCTTTTTTATTTTGTTGCAGGGTTGCTTGAGAGAGACCATCTTCATCCTACGCCTCCTACGGATTGATAAACCTTAGGTCATCCACTTGAGGGAAATTTGCTACTTTCCTACAAACCTCTGCACTTGGGGGCCCAACAACGTCTACAAGAAGAAGGTTGTGTAGTAGACATCAAGCTCTTTTCTGGCGCCGTTGCCGGGGAGGTGAGTGCTTGAAGGTATATCTTTAGTTCTTGCAAACGAGTCTTTTAGTTTCTTGTTTTAGCACTAGTTTAGTTTATAAAAGAAAACTATAAAAATGGAATTGAGTTTACCTCATACGCTTCATCTTTTTAATATCTTTCGTGAGTATGATGGAAAGGAAAATTGTGCTCAAATACTAGAAGAAGAATTACATAGAATGCTTGGCATAAAATATGTGAATGATGAGCATGATTGCAATGTTGTTAGTACGAATTCTTTGGATATCCATGATACTAATGATGATTGCACTAGTTATGATGAAAATGTCTCCTATAAACATGTCAATTTTTGTGGAGTACATTGGGTTTGTAAGTACACACCAAATAGGGAAGATAGATATTGCAAGAGGCATAAGTACTTAGAAACTAAATTGTTGCAAGAAAAGCTAGATGAATGTGCTGAAAATTTAAATTATCTTGGCCATACTTGTGAGCTTTGCAATGAACATGATCATTTCAATACCCAATGAAAATTGTTTCATGATCGTATCGTGTCCAAAAATTGTGATGACTTGATTTCCCTTGCACATCATAATGAACTTAGTTTGCTCTTGGGTTATGAAGAAATGAAACGTATAACTAAGTATATTCCAAAATTTGCCCTTGATAGAGTTCTTCATTTTGATATAGAGGAAATTTATATTTATTGTGCGGTGAATTCTATTGAAAATCCTTATATTGACAACTACATAAAGAAAAGAAAACAAATAGAAGATGAAGAGAATACAAATGAAAGGGAAGAGACTTCCCAATACCATCCTATTATTTCTTATGATGAATCAGGTAACGAGGAGGAGCCTCCTATTCAACCAATCTCGTTAATAAGGAGCTCCAAAAAGAGGATTGAACCCACACATGATGTGGTGAACAAGAAGAAAAGAAAAAGGAAGAGAGGTAAAAATATATCTCTCCCAAATAATGCTGCTCCTATTACTATTGTGCCTCATGAAAATATAATTGTGGAAGATAATGATACTTCTTATGATCTTGAAAATCTTTTTGGCACTTGCTTGGAAGAATATGATAATTGCTATACTATTGGTGCTATCCATACTATTAATTATGAGAGTGATTATGCCTATGATATGAAAAGGCCCAAGCTTGGGGATGCTATGTTTGATGAATATGATGTTTCTGAGAATATGTTTTCTGCAATTAACGTTTGTCCCAAGCTTGGGGATGCTACGTTTAATGAAGATGATAATTTTAGTCTCCCAAGTATTGATATGCAAATTTATAATGATGATAGCATGCCTCCTACTTATGATGATTATTGTGATGATACTTATGATATAAAAAGTAGTGATTATATTTATAAAACTTGTCATGGTTATGATTACCCCTTTTCTGAACATTACTCTTTTAATGTGGAAACAATTTATAGTATTCGAGTCTGTTATGATACTCCCACTATTTCGAATGAGAAGAATTTTGCGTATGTGGAGAGTAATAAAATTTTATGCTTGTAGATCATGAAAAGAATGATTTAGGTGCTGGTTATATTGTTGAATTCATTCATGATGCTACTGAAAATTATTTTGAGGGATGTACATATGCTTGTAGGAATTGCAATAATACCAAGTTTCCTCTCTATGTGCTAAAATCTTGAAGTTTTGCTTGCTTTACCTTCCTATGCTAATTGATTATTCTTGCCATAAGTTGTTTGCTCACAAAATCCCTATGCATAGGAAGTGAGTTAGACATAAATGTGCTAGTCATATTATTCATGATGCTCTCTTTATGTTACAATTCTTATCTTTTATGTGAGTATCGTTGAAATCATCATGCCTAGCTAGGGGCGTTAAACGATAGAGCTTGTTGGGAGGCAACCCAACTTTATTTTTGTTCCTTGATTTTTGCTACTGTTTAGTAATAAATAATGCATCTAGCCTCTGTTTAGATGTGCTTTTATGCTTTTAATTAGTGTTTGTGCCAAGTAGAACCTTTGGGAAGACTTGGGGGAAGTCTTTGCGATCATGCTGTAAAAAACAGAAACTTTAGCGCTCACGAGAATTGCTGCCATTTTTATTTGGAGAGTGATATTTAGTTAATTCTTTTTGCAGATGATTAATATATAAATTCCTCAGGTCCAGAAATTTATTTGAGAATTTTATGAGTTACATAAGTATACGTTTGATTCAGATTACTACAGACTGTTCTGTTTTTGACAGATTCTGTTTCCATCGTGTTGTTTGCTTATTTTGATGAATATTTGAGTAGTATCGGAGGGTATGAACCATAGAGAAGTTTTAATACAGCAGATATTACACCAATATGAATTTAGAATGAGTTCATTAAAGTACCTTATGGTGGTGATTTGCTTTCTTATACTAACGGAGCTTACGAGTTTTCTGTTAAGTTTTGTGTTGTGAAGTTTTCAAGTTTTGGATGGATGGATTATGGAATAACGAGTGGCAAGAGCCTAAGCTTGGGGATGCCCAAGGCACCCAAAGGAAATACTCAAGGACAACCAAAATTCTAAGCTTGGGCATGCCCCAGAAGGCATCCCCTCTTTCGTCTACTTCCATCAGTAACTTTACTTGGAGCTATATTTTTACTCACCACATGATATGTGTTTTGCTTGGAGCGTCAATTTATTTTGTTAGGATTTGCTTGCTGTTATTTATAGAAAAAAATTTCATCTTTTATTTCAATAAAAGTGGCATTGATAGCCTTTACTATGCCTATTTTAGAAGTCCACATGTTGCTGTTTGAAAACAGAAAGTTTACCACTGTTGCAATAATTCCCTAGAAAAGTAAGAATGTGATAAAATGTTGAAACCTTTTGCATAATAAGCTCTGAAAAATTTACTACAGTGGGAATTTTCTTTCATAATTTTTGGAGCTAGGGAAGTATGGATGTTGCTGCATTCTTCACAGACTGTCCTGTTTAGGCAGATTGCTGTTATGTTTGCATTGTTTGCATATGTTTGCTTCTTTAATAATTCTATTTGAGGATAGGACTATTAAATATGCAGAAGCATTTAGTATGCAATGTTGAATAATAAATTTAGTGATTTGCTACAGCAGAGTATGTTAAGGTTTTTGCAATGGTTTATACTAACTTATCTCATGAGTCCTTGTTGAGTTTTGTGTGAATGAAGCTTTTGAGATTTAGGGATACCGTGATATAAGAGGAATTAAGGAGACACAAAAGCTCAAGCTTGGGGATGCCCCGGCTGGCATCCCACCTTTCTTCTTCAACAGCTATCGGTTAGTTTTGGTTGATCCTAAGTGTTTGCTTCTTCACATGATGTTTGCTATTCTTAGAATGTCATTTTCTTTTGCTTTGCTTGCTGTTTGAATAAAATACCAAGATCTGAAATTCTTAAATGTTAGAGAGTCTTCATATAGTTGCATAATTATTCAAATACTCATTGATCTTCACTTATATCTTTCGGAGTAGTTTGTCATTTCTCTAGTGCTTCACTTATATCCTTTTAGAGCACGGTGGTGGTTTTATTTTGAAGAAATAGATGAACTCTCATGCTTCACTTATATTATTTTGAGAGTCTTTTAGAACAGCATGGTAATTTGCTTTGGTTATGAATTTAGTCCTAATATGATGGGCATCCAAGAGGGATATAATAAAAACTTTCATATAGAGTGCATTGAATACTATGAGAAGTTTGATACTTGATGATTGTTTTGAGATATGAGGATGGTAATATTAGAGTCATGCTAGTTGAGTAGTTGTGAATTTGAGAAATACTTGTGTTGAAGTTTGTGATTCCCATAGCATGCACGTATGGTGAACAGTTATGTGATGAAGTCAGAGCATGATTTATTTATTGATTGTCCTCCTTATGAGTGGCGGTCGGGGACGAGCGATGGTCTTTTCCTACCAATCTATCCCCCTAGGAGCATGCGCGTAATACTTTGTTTCGATAACTAATAAATTTTTGCAATAAGTTTGTGAGTTCTTTATGACTAATGTTGAGTCCATGGATTATACGCACTCTCACCCTTACACCATTGCTAGCCTCTCTAATTCCGCGCAACTTTCGCTGGTACCATAAACCCACCATATACCTTCCTCAAAACAGCCACCATACCTACCTATCATGGCATTTCCATAGCCATTCCGAGATACATTGCCATGCAACTTTCCACCGTTCCATTATTATGACACGCTTCATCATTGTCATATTGCTTTGCATGATCATGTAGTTGACATCGTATTTGTGGCAAAGCCACCGTTCATAATTCTTTCATACATGTCACTCATGAGTCATTGCACATCCCGGTACACCGCCGGAGGCATTCATATAGAGTCATATCTTGTCCTAAGTATCGAGTTGTAATCCTTGAGTTGTAAGTAAATAAAAGTGTGATGATCATCATTATTAGAGCATTGTCCCAGTGAGGAAAGGATGATGGAGACTATGATTCCCCCACAAGTCGGGATGAGACTCCGGACGAAGATAAATAAATAAAAGAGGCCAAAGAAGCCCAAAAAATAGAAAAGAGGCCATAAAAAAAGAGAAGGCCCAAATAAAAATAAAAAATGAGAGAAAAAGAGAGAAGGGGCAATGCTACTATCCTTTTACCACACTTGTGCTTCAAAGTAGCACCATGATCTTCATGATAGAGAGTCTCCTATGTTGTCACTTTCATATACTAGTGGGAATTTTTCATTATAGAACTTGGCTTGTATATTCCAATGATGGGCTTCCACAAAATGCCTTAGGTCTTCGTGAGCAAGAAAGTTGGATGCACACCCACTAGTTTCTTTTGTTGAGCTTTCATACACTTATAGCTCTAGTGCATCCATTGCATGGCAATCCCTACTCACTCACATTCATATCTATTAATGGGCATCTCCATAGCCCGTTGATACGCCTAGTTGATGTGATACTATCTTCTCCTTTTTGTCTTCTCCACAACCACCATTCTATTCCACCTATAGTGCTATATCCATGGTTCACGCTCATGTATTGCGTGAAGATTGAAAAAGTTTGAGAACACCAAAAGTATGAAACAATTGCTTGGCTTGTCATCGGGGTTGTGCATGATTTAAATATTTTGTGTGGTGAAGATGGAGCATAGCCAGACTATATGATTTTGTAGGGATAGCTTTCTTTGGCCATGCTATTTTGAGAAGACATGATTGCTTTGTTAGTATGCTTGAAGTATTATTATTTTTATGTCAATATTAAACTTTTGTCTTGAATCTTATGGATCTGAAATATTCTTGCCACAATAAAGAAGAATTACTTAGAGAAATATGTTAGGTAGCATTCCACATCAAAAATTCTGTTTTTATCATTTACCTACTCGAGGACGAGCAGGAATTAAGCTTGGGGATGCTGATACGTCTCCAATGTATCTATAATTTTTGATTGTTCCATGCTATTATATTATCATCCTTGGATGTTTTATATGCATTTATATGCTATTTTATATGATTTTGGGGACTAACCTATTAACCCAGAGCCCAGTGCCAGTTTCTGTTTTTTTCCTTGTTCTAGAATATCGCAGAAAAGGAAAATCAAACAGAGTCCAATTGACCTGAAACTTTACGGAACTTATTTTTGGATCAGAAGAAGCCCAGAAGACTTGGAGTCCACGTAAGGGAAGCTTCGAGGAGGCCACGAGGTAGGGGGGCGCGCCCACCCCCTGGTCGCGCCCTCCACCCTCATGGGCCCCTCGTGGCTCCCCAGACGTACTTCTTCCGCCTATATATCTCCATATACCCTAAAAACATTCGGGAGCACAATAGATAGGGAGTTCCGCCCCCAGAAGCCTCCGTAGCCACCGAAAGCCAATCTAGACCCGTTCTGGCACCCTGCCAGAGGGGGAAATCCCTCTCCAGTGGCCATCTTCATCATCCCGGTGCTCTCCATGACGAGGAGGGAGTAGTTCTCCCTCGGGGCTGAGGGTATGTACCAGTAGCTATGTGTTTGATCTCTCTCTCTCGTGTTCTTGAGGTGATACGATCTTGATGTATCGCGAGCTTTGCTATTATATTTGGATCCTATGATGTTTCTTCCCCCCTCTACTCTCTTGTAATGGATTGAGTTTCCCTTTGAAGTTATCTTATCGGATTGAGTCTTTAAAGATTTGAGAACACTTGATGTATGTCTTGCCGTGTGTATTTGTGGTGACAATGGGATACCACGTGATTCACTTGATGTATGTTTTGGTGATCAACTTGCGGGTTCCACCCATGAACCTATGAATAGGGGTTGGCACACGTTTTCGTCATGATTCTCCGGTAGAAACTTTGGGGCACTCTTTGAGGTTCTATGTGTTGGTTGAATAGATGAATCTGAGATTGTGTGATGCATATCGTATAATCATACCCACGGATACTTGAGGTGACATTGGAGTATCTAGGTGACATTAGGGTTTTGATTGATTTGTGTCTTAAGGTGTTATTCTAGTACGAACTCTAGGGTTGTTTGTGACACTTAGAGGAATAGCCCAACGGATTGATTGGAAAAAATAACTTTGAGGTGGTTTCGTACCCTACCATAATCTCTTCGTTCGTTCTCCGCTATTAGTGACTTTGGAGTGACTCTTTGTTGCATGTTGAGGGATAGTTATATGATCCAATTATGTTAATATTGTTGAGGGAACTTGAACTAGCGAAAGTATGAACCCTAGGCCTTGTTTCAATGCATTGCAATACCGTTTACGCTCACTTTTATCATTAGTTACCTTGCTGTTTTTATATTTTCAGATTACAAACACTATTATCTACTATCCATATACCACTTGTATCACCATCTCTTCGCCGAACTAGTGCACCTATACAATTTACCATTTTATTGGGTGTGTTGGGGACACAAGAGACTCTTTGTTATTCGGTTGCAGGGTTGCTTGAGAGAGACCATCTTCATCCTACGCCTCCTATGGATTGATAAACCTTAGGTCATCCACTTGAGGGAAATTTGCTACTGTCCTACAAACCTATGCACTTGGAGGCCCAACAATGTCTACAAGAAGAAGGTTGTGTAGTAGACATCAGTAGCTAGCAAACTGAACATAGGTCCTTATAGTGAGCTAATAAGACAAGCTACTCCTCATTGTTGAAGATATCGATGACGATTGGATCCTTGGACATGGAAGAGGGCGAGGCCTCCACATCGTGGGTGCCCTCGTTGTAGTGGTGAGTTGCCTGAGCCGCGCCGGGCACCAACCTGCTGGCTCTCGAGATGAGGTAAGCACGTGCACGCTGAGAGAAAACACCTCATAGTCTTCGTCGAAGGCACCGACGGTGGCCTCGAGAAAATGCCATGAACTATCGTTTAAAGCAGCCAACCTTGTCGCGGCGTCGGTGCGTGAGGAGTCAACGGTGGCCTCGATGGCGAGGTGCTCCTCCAAGATCTAGGGGTCAGCACGAATGGAAGCCATCGCGACCTCATCCACGCATGCGGCCGCGATTTGCTTCTCCACTTCGAAATGCTCCTTGAGATCCTGGCTATACTGCAAGCACCATGGCTTAGGCTGGCGCTTATTTGGTGGAGGGGTCGGTGATTTTGGTGGAAGGTGGCGTGCTCGCGCTGGCGGTCGGGGCATGTGGGATGTGGAAGATGGGGGTCGGGTGTGGATTACCTGTCGGGTTAGGTGAGGCCGAGCAGCGAGAAGGAGGGTCGCCGACGAGGAGGCGGCGCTGCAAGCAAGGAGTGAAGGATTCAACTTGGAAAGGAAGGCAGAAATAGGGGAAATGTGGATTTTGGTAAGGGGAGGGGGCGGGGGCGGGGAGGTAGATATTTCCGCGGAAGCCAAAAATTTGGAATCGCTTCAGCGAAAAAACTGGCGCGCAAAGTGTCATCAGACACGGTCCCTTATTCAGAGCTGTGTACGATATGTGAACATCACAAACGATTCAGATAGCTTAACCCGTGTGTGATGAGTTTGAACGTCAAAAATTTTGGTTTGAATTTCCATGGTTACAGTGGTCATCCACGTCATTGCATAATTTGGGTACACAAAGGAGATTAACTTCTTAATCGAGCAAGTTCAACAATTAAACAGAGCTAGATGACCTAAACATTACTCTAACAAATTAAAGACCGACGCTCTTAATTAAACAAAACAAAGAGTACTACTATGGCTGGTGCTCATCGATCTCCGCCGCCGCCTCCATGTCCAGCTCGCGCCTGAAGGTCTCCTGGGGAAGGGGCTCTGTCGGTGTACTAGAGTAGGGGTACCCTAGTATCCCGAACTTGTGCACGGGCAGTCGCAGCATCCCGCGGCAAGGCTTGCCGGGTGACCGCCAAGGTCCTCCGCGGTTCCTTTGGAGCCATTCAAGGACAAAGTACCCAAGCCAAGGAGACAAGACCTCGGCAAGAGGAGCTTGCCGGGAAGGCCAACCAAGGCATCTCAAGGAACTTGCCGCGACGCGCCACGCGTCCCGTCAAGGCCCGGTGAGCGACAAGCTCCCGGACGTGACAAGACAACGACCGCGGCACGGCGCTTGCCGCGGCAAGCCACCACTCTGTGTCCGCGCTCCAGCACATCCACCATCGTGTCGCTCTGGGACCCTTCCAGGCGTACGTGGCGGGAGGCTGTGCAGCCAGCGGTGCGCGGTGGCAAGCGGCGCTAACAAGATTGCCATCGTGGCGAGCGGTGGCGTCCCTGACGGTCCCTTTTGCACTATTTGGGCGACGCAGACAGGCATTTAATGCCTTTGTCCCCTGCCGTGAGGGTTAGGTATGATACACTATAGCAGGTAGCTGTACCAACCGCAACACCTTTCCATTTTTACCCTTGTCTGCGTTGCCACCTGTCGGTGACCCCTTGAGCATATAAAAGGAGGCCCGTGCGCAACGTAGAGGGGGGGAAGAAGACAACACTCGCGCTCGGTCTCGTTAGCTGCTGGAGTGTACTGTAGCACTCCGCGCTCCCGAGCAAGAACTCAATACAAACCACAAAGCAGGAGTAGGGTTTTACGCATCCGTGCGGCCCGAACCTGGGTAAACTGCTCGTGTGCTTCGCCTCGATCCGCTCTTCGTGCGACCCTCGCCCCCGCCGAACCGAAAGGGACTCGGTCCGCCAGTCCCATAGATGCTCGTGGATTAGTCCCCCGACATCCTTGGCGCGCCAGGTAGGGGTGTCGAGGTTGTGTGAACCAGATCCGGCGTTCACACGAGCTAGATCTTCATCATCTTCATCGACATGCCGCCGAAGAAGAAGGCTTCGGAGGCGGCTGCTCCGTCCGCGCCGAACCCACCGCCGCCGGAGCAAACGGCTGATGGGGCAGACACCGGCGGAACAACGGGCGTCGACGAGGGAGCTCACGGTGCTGCCAGGTCCAAGGACAAGGCTGCGCTACCCATCGGCGGCGTAGCCGGCTCCCACAACGACCGGGCGCACTCCAAGACCTCGGCGTCCGTACATGCACCGCGCCCATCTCAGCAGGCGCGGGACCGGCAACGTCATGGTACTCACGGTACCATGCGTTTGCTGGACCAAGATCGAGCTGGTGGATCTCGGAGTGCTCAAGACCAGCATGCACGCCAACATGCTGGCACGAGCGAGGCACGGTTGCCTGGACGGGATACTGCTCCTTCTAACATAGTTAGAAGTCCGAGCATATCCCGCTCCTCGCACCGTTCGCCACCGCCACCCGCCACTACAGCAGAAGCTTTGGCGCGAGCTCAACTGCTCCTGGACTACCCTCCAACGGCAGACAAGATCGACGACTGGAGGGCCACCATTTAGAGTCTCATCGGCTTCGCCAACAGCGACACTCAACGGCAGCCGAGCACGTCGCAGCCGCGGCAAGTCAGCTAGGCACGAGCCGGTGGCGACAAGACCGGTGGGGGTGCAACCACTATGCACTCTCCGCCCCGAAGGCCAAGATCGCTGACTCGCCGGATCCACCTCGACAGCGACTCCACCGCGTCATCAGATCCACGAGCTCGTCGCGATCAGCGCCAAGTTCTTCACGAACGACAGCAAGAAGACGCTCGTACTCGTATTGAGCGCCTAAGAGAAGCGCGGCGTCAATCAGACCAGCGCACTGGGCCCTCTGTCGACATGCATGCGCCAGGGGAACCAGGCGATTTGCCGTACGCGGTAGGTTGCCCTGCGTTTACTCATGAGCTGCGGCAAGTCCAGTGGCCCAGCAAGAAGAATTTCAAGCCAGACGTACCGGAGAAGTACGACGGCAAGTCGCATCCGTCGGAGTTCCTCAGCATCTACACCATCGCGGTGCAGGCTGCCGGGGGCGGGAAGACAAGATCCTTGCCAACTACTTCCCGCTGGTGCTCAAACCCAACGTCAGGTCCTGGCTCATGCACTTGCCGGACAACTCCATATCCTCCTGGGCAGACCTATGCCATCAGTTTGTCGGTGCCTTTACAGGCGGCCACAAACCTCATGGCCAAGAGAGTGACCTTCATCTGCTCGCCCAGAAGGAAGGAGAGCCCCTGCGCAAGTACATTTAGAGATTCAGCCGTGTACAGCACAACATCCCAGATGTCCACCCTGCCGCGGTCATCGGCGCGTTCCATCAGCACGTGCATAACCGCAGGATGCGGGAGGAGATGGCGATGTGCAAGATCAGAGACGTCAGTGAGCTGTATGCCCTGGCCGACAAGTGTGCACGTGCTGAGGAAGGGAGGAAACTCCCCGGAGAGAATACAGGAGCAGGAGGATCTGACAGCGAGGATGCTGCCCCGGCAAAGAAAAACCGGTGGCGGCAACAGGAAGAAGAAAGGCAAAGATGTGCTAGTCATTGAGCAGTCCGGCAACGAGGGTGGCGCCAAGAAAGCCAAAGCTGGTAGCTCCGGCAAGGAGATTGCCGCATGCACCAACTGCCAGGCTGTGGCGATCGCCGACAAGCAGGACGGCACCGACAAGCAGTACTGCAAAATCCACCGCACCAAGGGCCATGACCTCCAGAGCTGCAAGAAGGTCGAGCAGCTTGTCCAGCAGCAAAAGGCTGAATACGAGCGACGCGACAAGGAGAGGGCCCAAGGAGGCGCTGGAGAATCCGGCAAGAAGCGCGCCGGCCGGGGAGGACGCCGCGGCAAGGCCAAGCAGCGGCAAGGAGACAGACCTCCCCGCGGCCGCGACAAGGATGAAGATGACGACGACGACGAAGACATGGGTGGTGTCGAGACCAGTGAGCAGGAGTTCCAGAAAGCCACAGAGGTCTTGTGCGTTGACGGCGGTGCTTCTCTGCATACTTCGCACCGCCAACTCAAGCAGTGGGTGCGGGAAGTCAATGCGGCGGAACCACCTGTCGAGTCACGCAAGCTTCTGAAATGGTCCAGCACGCCTATCATCTTTGATATTGAGGACCACCCTGATCGCACAACTGCGGTCGGGTGCTTGCCGATGTTGGTTTCACCAACTATCCGCAACCTCAAGGTCACTAAGATGCTAGTTGACGGCAGAGCCGGCTTGAACCTGATCTCCTCCGCTGTACTCCAGAAACTCCAGATCCCTGACAACGAGCTTGAAGAGACCGGCACATTCCAAGGAATCAACCCGGGAAGGAGCAAGCCGACGGGGAAGGTCACGTTGCCAGTAACATTTGGCAACGAGGTGAACTTCAGGACTGAGAGGGTCACTTTTGACGTTGCCGATTTTCCATTGCCTTACAATGGGATACCCGGCCGTCCAGCACTCGCCAAGTTCATGGCAGCCTCTCACTACGCATACAACATGCTGAAGATGCCAGGCCCGATAAGCGTCATCTCTGTCCCTGGCGACAAGAAGGATGCTCTTATCTGCGCCGACAAGATCTACCAGGAAGCGGCAGCCGCAACAGATCGCAAGTCACCTGCCGTTGAAGCTCTCGGGGGGAAGAAGAAGACCAAGTCCGGCAAGAGTTCTGATGCCCACTCCGGCAAGCGCACCTCTTCGGAGTGCTGCGCTGCCGTCGAGGACGCACCATCAAGCTCCACCGGCAAGTGTAAGAAGACAATGGCAGCTCCGCCAGAGACCAAGAAGGTGTCCGCCAAGGAGGACGGCACTGGTGGTACCTTCACCATCAGTGCCACTCTCGACCCTAAATAGGAAAGCGCGCTCATTGCTTTCCTGCGGGCGAACGTCGACGTGTTTGCGTGGAAACCGTCTGACATCCCCGGTGTTCCCAGGAAAGTAATTGAGCACCATCTTGCCATTTGTCCTCATGCGCGGCCCGTCAAGCAGAAGGTCAGGAAGCAAGCAGTGGAGCGCCAAGAATTCATCGCAGAAGAGATCAAGTAGTTGGAAGCAGCAGGCCTTGTCAGAGGAGTGCTCCATCCTACGTGGTTGGCCAATCCTGTAGTCGTGCGCAAGGCGAACGGGAAATGGAGACTTTGTATCGACTTTACCGATGTTAGAAAGCTTGTCCCAAAGACCCATTTCCTTTGCCGTGCATTGACCAGATTGTTGACTCCCGGCCGGATGTGACTTGCTTTCATTTCTTGACGCATACTCAGGATACCATCAGATCTTCATGGCAGAAGAGGATGAGGAGAAGACCGCATTCATCACTCCATGTGGCACGTACTGTTTCATACGGATGCCTTTCGGTTTAAAAAATGCTGGTTCAACATTTGCAAGGGTAGTCCATGTCGCTCTTGAGCCACAAATACACAGAAATGTGGAAGCCTACATGGATGACATAGTGGTCAAGAGCAAGGAGAAGGCAACTCTAATTCAAGATTTAGACGAGACCTTTGCAAATCTGCGCAAGATCAGCCTCAAGCTTAACCCCGAGAAGTGTGTGTTTGGAGTCCCCTCCGGCAAGCTTCTCGGGTTCTTCGTGTCTCAGCGGGGAATCGAAGCCAATCCCGACAAGATCAAGGCCATTGAGCAGATTGAAGCACCAAAGCGCGTCAAGGATGTACAAAGACTTGCCGGTTGCGTGACTGCTCTCAGCAGGTTTATCTCTAGGTCTGCTGAGTGCGCCCTACCGTTTTTCAAAATATTGAAAAAGGCAGGTCCAGTGAAATGGACTCCGGAAGCGGAGGCTGCGTTGCAAGACTTGAAGAGATACCTGTCCTCCACTCCAACACTTGTCGCACCTAAGCCACAAGAGAAGTTGCTGCTGTATATAGCGGCAACCAATCAAGTGGTTAGTGCTGCATTAGTAGCAGAGAGGGAGGCAGATGACGAGCCAGCAACCACGGCAGGCGCATCCAGCGACAAACAGGGGGCTTCCCCGACAAGCTTTGGTCCCGACAAGGATGGATCTGCGCAGACGCGCGAGGAGATACAGAACAAAATGGTACAGCGCCCAATTTACTTTGTTAGTTCCCTTCTGCAAGGGCTAGGTCAAGGTACTCTGGCGTGCAGAAATTGCTTTTCAGCCTTCTCATGGCCTCGAGAAAGCTGCGCCATTACTTCCAAGCACATGAGATCACAGTTGTCACTCGTTTTCCGCTGAAGAGGATACTACAGAATCCAGAAGAGACAGGCAGGATTGTTGAGTGGGCACTGGAACTATCAAGCTTTGGCCTCAAGTTTGAGAGTACTTCAACTATCCAAAGCAGAGCATTGGCAGAATTCATAGCAGAATGGACGCCAACACCAGATGAAGAAATTCCAGAAACGAGCATCCCCGTCAAGGAAGCAAGCAAAGAGTGGCTGATGTACTTTGATGGTGCTCCTTGTCGCACCCACCGGAGAGCACCTCAAGTACGTAGTCCAGATGCACTTTCCCAAGGAGCAAGCAACAAACAATACTGCAGAGTATGAAGGCTTGCTTGCCGGCCTCAAGATCGCGGCAGACCTTGGGATCAAGAAGCTCATTGTCAGGGGTGACTCGCAGCTTGTCGTCCGCCAAGTGAACAAGAGCTATCAAAGTCCGTTGATGGAAGCCTACGTCGACGAAGTGAGAAAGCTAGAAGAGCACTTTGACGGCCTACAGATGGAGCATGTTCCAAGAGCTCAGAACGCCATTGCCGATGGCCTATCAAAATGCGCCGCACTTAAGTTACCTGTGGAACCAGGGATCTTTGTGCTCAAGCTGACTCAACCGTCCGTAACGCCATCAAATGGACAGAGCAAGAAGAGGAAGTCGATTTCTAGTGACTATTTTCCGGCAGAGCTTCCCGAAGCCGCCGCCAAGAAGGTCCCCAAGATCAACACCAAGGCGATGAGGAGCAGTCTGCTCCGGCAAGCCCTAGGGTTTGTTCCGTTGAAGCAGAAGCTCCCGACAAGTTTCGCTCCGGCAAGCTTGCCGGGGAACGTCAAGCTCCGGCAGAGCCGCAGGTTCTCGCCGTAGAAGCGGATGTTCCCGCAGCAGCAGATTTGCCTTTAGTCCTTGTTGTCGAGCCACAAGCTCCATCATGGACACAGCAGATTGTCCGTTTCCTTCAGACAGGAGAACTTCCCGAAGAGCAAGAAGAAGCGGAAAGAGTAGCCCGGCAGTCAAGTATGTACCAGTTTGTCGACAACACACTGTACAGAAGAAGACTCAACAGTGTGAAATTGAAGTGTATTCACCGGGAAGACGGACAAAAGCTGTTGGCAGAGATACATGGAGGCATATGTGGTCACCACATTGGTGCAAGAGCACTTGCCGGCAAAGCATTCCGGCAAGGTTTCTTTTGGCCGACAGCCCTCCAGGATGCAACTGCACAAGTAACCAAGTGTGAAGCGTGCCAGTTTCATTCCAAGCAGATACACCAGCCAGCTCAAGCTCTCCAGACGATCCCTTTATCCTGGCCATTTTCGGTCTGGGGGCTCGACATCTCGGCCCCTTTCCCCGAGCAGTCGGGGGCTTTGAGTACTTGTACATTGCAATTGACAAGTTCACAAAGTGGCCGGAAGTGGAAGCAGTGAGGAAGGTGACAGCACAGTCAGCAGTCAAGTTCTTCAGGTCGATTGTTTGCCGCTTCGGGATCCCTAACAGGATAATCACCGACAACGGTACGCAATTCACGAGCCACACCTTCATGCAGTACGTCCAAGATCTTGGCGCCAAGGTCTGCTTCGCTTCTGTTGCTCACCCGAGAAGCAACGGTCACGCGGAGAGGGCAAATGCTGAAGTGCTGCGTGGGCTCAAGACCAGGACTTTCGACAGGCTGCACAAGTGCGGAAGAAACTGGATCGAGGAGCTGCCGGTGGTTCTTTGGTCGATCAGGATGACGCCAAATCGAGCCACTGGCCAGACACCTTTCGCTCTAGTCTATGGAGCAGAGGCAGTTCTCCCCACGGAACTCGTATACGGGTCACCTCGAGTGCTCGCTTATGATGAGCTTGAGCAAGAGCAGCTGCGACAAGATGACGCGCTGCTCCTTGAGGAAGACCGTCTTCAGGCTGTTGTACGAGCTGCTCGCTATCAGCAAGCTTTGCGCCGCTACCATAGCCGCAAAGTTAACGCCAGAAGTCTCGAGGAAGGCGACCTTGTTCTTCGGCGTGTTCAGTCCGCCAAGAATTCCAACAAGTTGACGCCGAAGTGGGAAGGCCCTTACCGGGTGAAACGAGTCACTAGGCCTGGCGCTGTCCGCCTTGAGACCGAAGATGCCATTCCGGTGAGCAACTCCTGGAACATTGGGCATCTTCGTAAGTTTTACCCGTAAGGCGCGGTTGCCGGAACCCATTCCGGCAACCACCTTTTGTACAAGTCTTGCCGCTGTTGCATGTAATCCTTTGTACAAAGCCAGGCGCAGACCCCGTGCATAAAGCTCATGTGCTCCGCACATCTTGTCAATTTCATGCTTTCTATTTTTTGCATATGTAATCTGACACTTTGTCCAGCACCTACTCCACGGTAAGCAATAACGAGCCGTAAGGCTCCATATCTTTATTTTCTCCTCTTTCTTTTTTCTCAAGGAAAGGAAGGTTCCCTCGCCCACAAGTTTGCCGGGGGGGAAAGGAGAAGATAATGGTATGGACCAGGCGTCGTTCAAGAAAGTTTCGCCTTACCGGGAAGCAAACAACAGAAAAGCTAAGTTGCCAAAGTTTGAGCAATCAGATTTTTTAAATTTTTAAGTTATCTCCCTTGAACGACCGCACTTTGTATGGAAAACCTGTGCGCGGAGGAACCAACTCGTAGCTAGTTGCACCCTTACTTTGTTTCGAGTCCGCTCAACAACTTAAGTGAGCTGCGACTGGTTGCGACAAGGTTTCTTTTCGGTAGCGGCACCGCCAGCAGGCTGCTGACGTCCTGCACTCAGCGCTCGCGGCTAAGGTGCCTGCACCGGCAAGTTCCCAAAAAGCATAGGGCAAAAACATACAAAGGGAGGAATCAAGTAAAGGGAATAACATTGCAATCATTACCCGGAATAGAGTTATATTACAAGGTAGCTTGTCGCGGCTCTAACAGATTGTTCTCATAACATGACCAGCAGCGACAAGAAAAGAAGAAAACGGGCGGCTTAGTCTACGCGATCGCCCTCAATCCTCTTGATCCCGCTCACCTTATCCACAATGGGTGCGACAAGGGTCTTGAGCGCCTCCAGATCAGCATCCGGCGGCAGGGTCTTGAGGACGTTGGTGAGGTTGAGGCCCGGGTTGCGGAAGGCCACCTTCACCAACACCTTTTGAAGAGCTCCCGCGCAGATCTTGCGCGACTCGTCGGCCAGCTGCTTCGGGATCTTCTCCCGGAGCCGCTGGAGGGCCGTCGCCACGCCTTTGAAGAACAAAGTGAGCTTGGCGCTGGGTTGGAGGTTCTCATCAGAGGGATACCCGAGATCCTCCACCCCCAGCTGCGCCAGCTCCCTATCGATATCTGCGGCAGCATTCACGAGACCCTCCGTCCAGTGCTCAACTTTCTCCAGCGTCTTGGTCAAAGTGGTCAGCTTCAACTCAAGATCTGCGTTGGAGTCCTTGGCGGCGCTAAGCTCTTTGCCCTTCTCGGCGAGACGAACCTGCAGCTCTGAGTTGCTGTGGGCGTCCTTCTCCCGATCACGCTTGAGCGCGGCAAGCTCTTCACCACTCGCCTTGAGATCGGCCTCCAGCTGCGCCACCTTCGTCTCCAGCTCCTTCTTGGCGGCCTCGGCAACTGCGGCAGCATCCTCTGCTTGCTTAAGGGCTCCGCCGAATTTTTGCTCACGCGCGGCAAGCTCCTCCTCGTGGCTGTCGAGGTTAACTTTCCGCTGCACCAGCTCGCCCTCCTGCGCAGACAGCTTCTCAGCGGCAAGCCGCTGTTGCTCTTCAACTTCGGCCTTCTCGAAGAAGAAGGCCTTCTGCTCTTCGGCGAGTTGCTCCCGCTCCTCTGCCAGGGACCGGAGAGCTTCCTGGTTGAGACCCCGGAGCTCCTCCGCGCGCTTCTCGATGTCCGCTCCCGCCTTCGCGACAAGCGCCTCGCGGGATTCCAGCTTGGCTTGTCGCGCGCGGTAGAGTGACAACAGCTTCTGCAGCAGCCGCTCCTCCTCAGGCTCGCTGTCGCTGCTGCTCGGCGGGTCAACTAGCGTCAGCCCAGCGGAGGCGAGCACCTCTCCATCAAAGCTCTCTCCCTCGACCGGCGCCCTGGAGCTTGACTCCCAGGGGAGGTTGATGAAGACGCCATCGCCGGCCTTCAAGTAGACGCCTAGCTGGGGCTCTTCGGAGCCTGGCGCTGCGGCAGCGGCGGACGGGTCGGCGGTCAACGTAGCGCCTGGCGCTCCTGCAGCCTCAGGGCCGTCAGTGCGATCGCCAGACCCCTCGCCAGCTGCTGCGGCGGCAGCTTTGGCGGCCTCGTCGCCGGCGGGATCATCAGCGCCGGCTGCTTCTTCAGTAGCAGCGGCGTCGTCGGCAGCAACCTCGGTCTCCATCGGCTCCGCAGCAGATGGGTCTGATGGCCGGAAAAGTAAGAAAAGTCAAGCAAATACCCAAAAGAAGAAGAACCCAAGGGAAGCTTTGAAGAGAAGATTACCTGTACTGGGTTCGGCAGTCGTAGTCTCCGCTGCCGGGGGGACGCTGGTGATGTCCCTTGCCGGAGAACTCTCCCTTGCCGGAGGACTCTCCCTTGGCATTTCGGGGGCGGCCTCCGGGCGCTCCTGGTGGGGCTGCTCTGCTCCTACACAAACCAACAGTCAGATGTCAGCAAAGAAAGAGTATCCATGCGCGCCTAACAGCGGAAAGCGAACCATATACTTACGCTGGGGGCTGCTCTGGAGAACAGTTGCCGGGTCCGCCAAGGTTGTCTCGGACGCACCCCCTGCTGTCGCGGTGGGTTTGTCCTCGATGACAATCACCGGGACCTTGGCTCTCTTCGCTGCTCTCTGGGCCAGAGTCCTAAAAAGGAACAAGTTCAGAGTAAAGCGAATGAGATACAAGACAAAACAGCAAGAATTGAAGAACTACAAGTACAACAAGAGAATCTTACTCTTCTTCTTCCTCGTCGGAGCTGAACGCGGAGAAGTCGAAGTCTGGCTCACGTCTGGCGCGAGGAGGCGAAGGAGTAGTTTCCCTTGGCCGCTTGGTGGGAACAGTGGCGGTGGCCTGAGACGACCCCGCTCCGGCTGCCGCCGCGGCGTGAGAAGCGGCAGGAGCAGAAGCGGTGGTCCGGGTGGACCCCGCTCCAGTTGCCGCAGCAGCGTGAGGTGCTCCCGCAGCAACAGTGCTTGCCGCGGTGGAGCGTGTCACGCGGCGCGGCGACTTTTCACTCGCCCGCCGCCCCGCTACGTCCCCGGCCTTGCGGAGACGCCTTCTCGGTGGAGATGGAGGCTCTGCTTGCGGCGAGCTGTCTGAGGAAGAGGAGTTGATCTCCAGCGAGCCGCTCGTATCCTCGGTGGGCTCGCTCGGCTCGACGTCATGCCCGGCAAGCTCTTCCCCGCCGGCAAGCCCCTCTCGCTCGGTACGGCTTGCCGCCTCTGCTACCTCTGCCTCCTCCACGGTGAATCCAAATTCGCCCGCGGCTGCGGCTGCCGCCGCCTCTTCCAGCCTAGTGGCGATGCGTGTCATCTCCGCATCGGTGGTGTCGCGGGTGAGGCTATCCTTTTCGTCGAAGCGGACCGGCACTTCTACCAAGCCGTCAAAGAACTGCTACACGACGTCGTCTGCAGGCTCTTGCCAAGTTGGGACAATTCCATGCGAATCGCACAGCGGCATCATTGCATGGATGCGGTCGAGCGCGGAGTTGTTGCACAGCGGAACGACACCCTTCGGCAACCTGAACACTTCGGGATGTTGAGGGTCGTACTTGAACAGCTCCTGGAGCATCACGTTAAGCTCCAAAACAGTGAAGTTAAAGTTGAGGCCTGGACGCAGCCTCCTGATATCCGCCGCATTCTTGAATTCCCAGGCGGGTCTCCTCCGTTCCTGCAGGGGGGCGATGCGGCAGCGAAGAAAATCTGCGCCAACAGCGCCTACAGTGAGCCCGGCATGCCTGAGGCGTTGGATCCAGGTGATGGCAATCTTAAGCCTATCGTCTTCCGGGGCCACGTCACTCCAATCGCTGCCGCGTGCTACTGGGGCTTGGCGCCGGGCGGTAAACGGCTGCGGGTTCTCCTCGACAATCCAGCACCAGTCTGCTCTCCATTCCTCCCACTTGCCGCGGAACTCTCCCTCCAGATAAGTGTCCTTCTTGCCGGCCCTCGAGATCCAGGCGATTCCGCCGGATAAAGGCTCTCCTCTCTCTACTCGGGGCATAAAGAAGTGGCGAAAAAGGGCTACATTGGGATAGACTCCGACAAAGTTTTCGCAGAGATGTGCAAAAACTGCCATGGTCAGAACGGCATTGGGGGTGAAGTCAAGGAGGCAGAACCCGTAGGTGTTCATAATATCACAGAAAAACTCAGAGAAGGGCGGGCAGAGCCCGCAGTAGAAGAACAAGGCGAAGAAAGGATATCCGTTTGGAGCCATTTTCCAAGCGGCGGCTGGAAGTACCTTCGTGCGCGGATGCGCTCGCGTCTCCGTCGACCAAAAGAGGTAGTAATTCTCCCTCAGCTCCCTCGCGGCGAGCTTGGGGGGGAAGATTGCCCGCTCCTTTCGCAACGCCACAAGCCGCTGCGCCTCGGTCGACTTCACAACCTTCCCTTTGTCGGCTCTCGGAGCCATGGCGGAAGTGGTGGAGGAGGTCGACGGCGTTGGTGGTGCTGGTGGCGATGGGGGGCGGGGCGCTGCTCTCTTTCAGCTTTGGGAAGACGAGGGAGCGGCGGAGGTTTCCAAGATTGGAGTAGCAACCGGCGAATGGGCGAACTACCCCTGTTTCCCATGCTTATAAAGAGGGAGGGGGCGGACGTTCTGCCTTTCCGAATAAAGAAACCACCCACAATCTCTCCCACGACGCCGCATTCAACGTGTGCCGTTCGGGGAGGGCGCGGTGGATACGGGGAGAGATACGGCATAACCCAGGCCGTGCGTGCCCCGGCACCGTGTATGGCCCAGGCCCGGGGGCTCCTGTTGGTGTACTAGAGTAGGGGTACCCTAGTATCCCGAACTTGTGCACGGGCAGTCGCAGCATCCCGCGGCAAGGCTTGCCGGGTGACCGCCAAGGTCCTCCGCGGTTCCTTTGGAGCCATTCAAGGACAAAGTACCCAAGCCAAGGAGACAAGACCCCGGCAAGAGGAGCTTGCCGGGAAGGCCAACCAAGGCATCTCAAGGAACTTGCCGCGACGCGCCACGCGTCCCGTCAAGGCCCGGTGAGCGACAAGCTCCCGGACGCGACAAGACAACGACCGCGGCACGGCGCTTGCCGCGGCAAGCCACCACTCTGTGTCCGCGCTCCAGCACATCCACCATCGTGTCGCTCTGGGACCCTTCCAGGCGTACGTGGCGGGAGGCTGTGCAGCCAGCGGTGCGCGGTGGCAAGCGGCGCTAACAAGATTGCCATCGTGGCGAGCGGTGGCGTCCCTGACGGTCCCTTTTGCACTATTTGGGCGACGCAGACAGGCATTTAATGCCTTTGTCCCCTGCCGTGAGGGTTAGGTATGATACACTATAGCAGGTAGCTGTACCAACCGCAACACCTTTCCATTTTTACCCTTGTCTGCGTTGCCACCTGTCGGTGACCCCTTGAGCATATAAAAGGAGGCCCGTGCGCAACATAGAGGGGGGGAGGAAGACAACACTCGCGCTCGGTCTCGTTAGCTGCTGGAGTGTACTGTAGCACTCCGCGCTCCCGAGCAAGAACTCAATACAAACCACAAAGCAGGAGTAGGGTTTTACGCATCCGTGCGGCCCGAACCTGGGTAAACTGCTCGTGTGCTTCGCCTTGATCCGCTCTTCGTGCGACCCTCGCCCCCGCCGAACCGAAAGGGACTCGGTCCGCCAGTCCCATAGATGCTCGTGGATTAGTCCCCCAACAGGCTCCATGGCATCCATCGCACCATACTTGGCAAGCATCTCGCCATCCGCGTCCGCCATCTCTTTGGAAAAGGCTGCCACGAGCTGGGCGTGGGTGGATGCGATCTGGGCCTGGACGGGCTCCGTTGTTGCAAGGTATGCGGCGGAGGAACGGACGGCTGCTCGAACGTTCTCGGCGATTGCCAGCACTTCGGCCGTGGGTTGTCGACCATTGTCGGAGAAGCGTCGCTCGATTTGTGCGGTGACTGCCAAGAGCTGGGCGTGGGCAGCCTCGACATAGTCATGGGCGGCCTCCATCAGGGCTAAGGCCGCCGCTGCGGAACGGATAGCTGTTGTGCCACTCTCGCCAGTTGTTATCCCCGAGCCAGATGTTGCTGCCACCACCTGAGAAGCAATAGCGGTCGTTTGGGCTGCCATGGCTGCCCGGTCGTAGATTGCGGTCGTGCTCATGCACCTTGTTAGCACGCGCATGGCGGCTGTGGCTGCGCTCTCGTCGGAGTGGGCCACCAAAGTTTCCCTCACGACACGGGTCCACGTGCCCATCTTTCATCGACGACGATTGAACAATGAAATGATATTTGGGGAGCGAGCTAGTGTGCTTGAGACGCCGGCCTTGGACTGTAGCCGACGCACATTCTCGCGTAAGCCATAGGCGTACTATACACCGACGCTGGTCCAGGATATTTTGTGTTGCATCTCACATGGTTGGTGATAATAAACTGTGTGCGATCTACTTGATTTTTCATCTTGATTTGAATTACATAATGGGGTCACAGCGGCAATGGACGGTGTTTGAATTGCTAGACCTTTTATCTGGAGTGAACATGCAACTATATGTGTCTCGTAAAAGAATTGGAATTATTCAGGGTTCGTTTGAACATTTTATACATTAAACTCTGGCAAAACAAATCTCACTTGATGTTGGGTCTGTGTGCGGCTCTAATACCGTTGAGTCTGCGACCTCCATGGCGGGGCTGAGCCTACCGTCCTCGGATGGCATGATCTGCTCTGGATCTAAGGCTGGAGCAGTTGCAGGTTCTATCTCCTGGGTGTAGTTCGATGACAGGTATAAGCCATGTTCATCGTGGTGACAGGGAGCGACTACTGCCGCGGTCTCAAATCCGTCAAATATCAAGTCTCCGCGGATGACCGCGACGTATGACCTGATGGCCAGGGGCGTAGCTATCGATCTGCTCTAGATGGCCAAGCGAGTTGGCCAGCAGGGCGAAGCCGCCGAACACGAAGATCTGTCCAGGAAGGAAGGTTTCTCCCTGGATAATGTTGTTGTGGATGATTGACGGGGCCATCGAACCTCTTGGCGATGACACAGCGGAACTCTCAATGAAAGCACCAATGTCGATGTCAAAACTGGCGGATCTCGGGTAGGGAGTCCCGAACTGTGCGTCTGAGGTTGATGGTAACAGGGGACAGGGAACACAATGTTTACCCAGGTTCGGGCCCTCTCAATGGAGGTAAAACCCTACGTCCTGCTAGATTAATACTGATGAGTATAGGGGTTACAAGAGTTGATCTACCATGAGATCATAATGGCTAAACCCTAGAGGTCTAGCCTATCTGATTATGATCATCCTTACATACTAAACCCTCCAATTTATATAGACACCGAAGGGGTCTAGGGTTACACAAAGTCGGTTACAATGAAAATAATCTTCATACTTGGTCGCCAAGCTTTCCTTCCATGCCAAGGAGAGCCCCATCCGGACACGGGTAGAGTCTTCGGTCTTTGTATCTTCACAGCCCATCAGTCCGGCCCATAGCTAATAGGTCGGACGCCCGAGGACCCCTTAGTCCAGGACTCCCTCACCACCCCAAATGGCCACTCGACATGCCACTCACCACAAACCGAGTATACGATAACTTTCTCGCCTGCTTGTCAATGTATCGCGCCATGGAGTACTAGCACTACTGGAAGAGATTGACGAGTTGGGGGAGGACAGCTAGCTGTAGCACGGACACCCAAGAACTTTTTACATGCATGTGTGTGGCCTTCTATTGCGACCTTTGAACACGGAGCAGTCGCATGCACCAGGAAGCGACACGGGCGATGCTCTCTCGGCCGCCGTGCCGCTTCAATGCCAGCGCCAGTGAGTGGTCATGTCCGCTCTGGCCGGGCATGAATGCGGCACTGACCGTTTCGGGTGGGAAGCACGCGCGCGTGATGAAGAGGGTTCGGGTTGGTCAAGAGCGGGCGTGGCAGCGGTCCGGACGCCCGCAAACAAGAGATGTTGTACATTAATATTGCTGCGTATATAATTGACAACGTAAATAATGTGCCAGTTGGACAAATATGATTGGAGATGGAGATGGAGATGGAGATGGAGATGGAATTTTACGTAAACATGGATATGCATGTCTATGTCTATGTCTATGTCTATGTGTGTGTGTGTGACGACTCTCGCGACCTGGAAGCGGGGGCGTGTTTTTGATCGAGTTTTCTTTCTTGGTACGTTAAAAAATTGTCCGCCAGTTTTTGTTTCTATTTTCCGGGAACGCGCGTATTCTATTTAAAACCACTGCTATGGAGAGATTTTTTTACTCCATTGTATATATAGCCTCTTGTTTGATAGGGTTTCTCACGTCTCGCTCTCTCACCCTCTCCATATGAAAACAAGATGACAGTGTCCACTCTATCTCTCTCCTCACCGGTGGTCACAGATCCAGCCGAATCCCGTTCGCTGCGGGAGGTGAGGAGGTGCAGTGTTGTCGTTGTCGCCGTCGGCGATGGAGGAAGCCAATGTGCACCGTCCTCTCGGAGCCGGCACTGGCGCGGACGAAGGTCCTCCGCGCCCTTGTTCGCTGCCGTCGTGTGGGCAGATCCCGTCCGCCCGCCTAAGCAACATCTTGCCCACCTGAGGTATAACTTCTTGTACTGGTCCAGCTCCCCAGGTCGCTGCATGCGGGTTATCTTCTATGTGACTACTCCCCAGCTCCCCATGTATAGTAGCAAGGGTTCGTCGGCTAGTCTAACGACCATCGGTATTTTACTCGAAGCTATGTTTTTGTTCGTCACATACTATGAGTTTTTCTTTGAGCGTCTTATATGATATGAGTCTTTGTTTATTTTGTTTTGCTTTTTAAGTCTTGAATCCTTGCTGGACACACCTATTTGAGAGAGCCAAAATTATGCCATGACTTGTTAGAATTGCTCTCTATGCTTCACTTAAATTTTTATGAGCTATGGATTTGCTCTAGTGCTTCACTTATATCTTTTTGAGCATAGTGTGCTTTAGTATTTTTGAAGAAATGCTCTCTTGATTCACTTAGATCTATTTGAGAGTTAGTAAATTTTTTAAGAAATTCTCTCTTGCTTCACTTCAATTAATTTGAGAGAAAGAAACATTATGCTCATGATCTTCACTTATATTTGTTTGAGCTTATTAAAAGAAACATATGAAAATTAGTCCAAAGTGATAGATATCCAAGAAGGATATAATAAAAACTTTCATGAAGATCATTGGACAAAATAAACTTGATTCCTTGTAATAGTTTTGAGATATGATGATGTGATATGTGATTCATGTTGATGAGTAATTGTGCTTTAGTAAGAATATTGGTGTTAAGGTTTGTGATTCCCTATGCAAGCACGAAAGTCAATAGTCATGCAATGAAATTACATCCTACTTGTGGTGCATTATTCGGTATTAATTATGCTTAATGCTCTCTTATGATATTGTTCGTTTCTTGGTTGGTCGCTTCTCAATCTTTTACTAGCCTTCATTTTGCACTAAGTATGATCACTACTTGTGCATCCAAAACCCTTTAAACTAGTTTTGCCACATGAGTCCACTATATCTACCTATATGCGACATTCTTTCGCCGTTCTAAGAAAATTTATATGTGCCATCTCTAATTTTCAAAATAAACTTCTCTTTTGTGTGTTCGTACCATTCACAAGGCGGTGAGGGGCGGCTAATATTTTCCATGCTAGATGTGTTATTCTCATGATGAGTGTTTATTCACTTGTCATTGCACGAGAGTAAGTGTAAGTGTATCTAGTGCCACCCCTAGTTGGTTTTGGAGTATTGACGACAAACCTGGTTGAGGGACTAATGTGTTTGTGAGAATTGCAGGATAACACAAGTAGTAGTCCCTCATTGATTCGATTTACCTACCGGAGATGACCCCTAGAAATGTGTGAAGACATTGAAGACTATGGTGGTATGTGAAGATATTCACATTGAAGACTATGACATGAGAAGACATCGCATGAAGACTTTGGAGCGCGAAGACAGAGTTGTTTCGTAGTTTCATTTTATTCTTTGTTGAGTCATAGGAACCACCGTACTATTAAGTGGGGTCCAAGTGAACAAAGTCAGAGTGACTAAAGTGATGCTCAACCAAATCCTAAGTCTTCGAGCAAAGACAATGAGAGAGAAAAAATCTAATCCAGAGCTCGATAAGTCAACTTTACTTGTAGCCCAAGTCAAGCTGCTGCGTGTGTTTGAAAACTGACCGTTGGAACACATGTCAGTTCCTTAGTGACCCAGGGTCATTTCGGACAAATCAGGTCGGGTTGCCTAGTGGCTATAAATAGCCCACCCCCTACACCATAAATTGGTGGCTGCTTAGAGTTAGTAGACGGCTTTTGTCATTTGAGAGCAACCCACCTCCGAAGCCTTTGAGAGAGAAATCCTTGCGAGGACAAAGCCCTAAACACCCAGAGCCAAAGAGTGTTAGGCATCACTGATGTCTTCCTGTCTGTGTGATCTGAAGACTTGTTACACTTGAGGACTGTGAATCCTCCAGCCGGTTAGGCATCACGTTCTAAGCATCCAAGAGTCATTGTGGATCGCCGGTGAACGAAGTCTGTGAAGGTTTGGAAGTCTACCTTGAAGACTTACCTGGGTGATTGGGCGAGGACTGTGTGTCCTTAGCTCAAGGGGAATAAGGTGAAGACACACTCTTCTGAGTTAAATCTCAGCTCCCTAACTAGACGTAGAGTTGTCACAGCAACTAGAACTAGCTCAACAAATCCCTTGTCTTCACCAAGCAACTGGTTTTATCCTTTCCTTCTCTTTATTTACAGTTGGTCCTTGTGAAGTCATTGCCTACTTGCATTGTCTGTTTGTCTTCACTGTGTGACTGTTTGTTCTGATTGGCTTCATACTATCTTCCATCCTGATCCATACTGCCTAGCTGTTATTAGTCTTCGTGCTTTCACTTCATTGTATACTTGACTATGGCTTGCGTAGTGTACTCTACCTTCCGCTGCATGTTAATAGGTTCATTTCTATCGTTTGTCTTCGAAAAACCCATGTTTTGAAGACTTTCATAAAAATCGCCTATTCACCCCCCTCTAGTCGATAACTAGCAATTTCAATTGGTATCAGAGCAAGGTACTCCCTTGTTCTGTGTGATTCAGTTTAACCACCTGGAGTTTTAGCTATGTCGACTGCAGGGATAATCAAAGTCTCCACTGTGTGCCCCGTCTTCGATGGAACTGAATATCCCTACTGGAAGAATAAGATGCGCTTGCATCTTCAAGCCATTGATGTCGACCTCTGGTATGTCGTCAAGAATGGCGCTCCCAAGACTGGTGAAGGTGTCACCCCTGCTGATGTCAAGAAGTTTGTTCAACTGGATTCTACTGCCAAGAACATCATCTGTGGTCATCTAACCAAAGGACAGTATGGCCGTGTGAGTGCTCTGGAAACGTCGAAGCTAGTCTGGGACTGGCTCTCCAAGGTCAACGAAGGCGTCTCAACCCAGAGATATCAAAGGATCAGTGTCCTTCGCAACCTCTTCAACCGCTTCAAGAGAAACAACAATGAGAAAGTTCAGCCCATGTTTGATTGCCTCACGGACATTACAAATGAGCTTCAAGATCTCGGCGCTACTGAGATCACCAAGCATGAAATCATCAAGACGCTCCTGAGATCACTTGACAGCTCATTTGCCACCCTAGCCCTGATGATTCAAGAATGCCCTGACTTCAAGACACTCGATCCGTCCGACATACTTGAAAGGCTCAACACACATGAGTTTCAGCTTTCTGAGAAAAGAGATATCTATGGCCCCAGCTATGGTCGAACTCGTGCCTTGAAGGCAAAAGCTGTTTCCTCATCTGAAGAAGAATCTGACTACAGTTCTGATGATCCTGAAGATATTGGAAAGGAGCTTGCTATGCTTGTGAAGAAGTTCCAGAAGTTCACTAGGAAGAAAGGCTTCAGAAAGTCTTCATGATCCAGCTCAAGGAATGATGAAGCTTCTACTCATGACTACAAGAAGAGAACATGTCACAAGTGCAAGAAACCTGGTCACTACATCTTTGAATGTCCGCAGTGGGACAATGAGAACAAGAAGAAGAAGAAGAAGAAGAAGAAGAAGAAGAGCAAGGAATATGATTCTGATGACAAGAAGAAGAAGAAATACTCAAAGTCTTCTTCCAAGTCTTCCTCAAAGTCTTCATCACACAAGAAGAGCTCATCTGGCAAGGCTCGTGCGTTTGTTGGCAAGGAAATGGATTCAGAGGAGGAGTCTGCTTCTGAGGAGGCGGAGGTGGAGTCTGAGGAGGAGTCCGACTCTAGCGTCGCAAGTCTGGCTACAGCCTACGTCGCCAAGTCCATCTTCAACACTAAAGACAATGGATTCATCAGTTACGCTGATGACAAGGACGACTCCGCTCCCACCTATTGCTTCATGGCACGTGGTGCCAAGGTAAACTCACGCAATGCTCACTATCAAACATCCAGTGAAGATGACTCTGATTGTGATTCCAAACTCAGCTACAAAACACTTGCTAAAATTGCAACTGAACAACAGAAAGCTATGGAACATATTCAAAAACTATTAGACAAAAGCGATGACATGTTGGACGCGGAAATGACTCGATCTCAGTCCTTAATTGAAGACATAAAAAATCTTCATGTTAAGTATGAGTGTCGGTGTCAAAACCGATGGATCTCGGGTAGGGGGTCCCGAACTGTGCGTCTGGGCGGATGGTAACAAGAGGCAGGGGACACGATGTTTTACCCAGGTTTGGGCCCTCTTGATGGAGGTAAAACCCTAAGTCCTGCTTGATTAATATTGATGATATGGGTAGTACAAGAGTAGATCTACCACGAGATCAGAGATGCTAAACGCTAGAAGCTAGCCTATGGTATGATTGTTGTCTTTTTTACAGGCTAAAACCCTCCGGTTTATATAGACATCGAGAGGGCTAGGGTTACATAGAGTCGGTTACAATAGTCGGAGATCTACATATCTGTATCGCCAAGCTTGCCTTCCACACCAAGGAAAGTCCCTTCCGGACACGGGACGAAGTCTTCAATCTTGTATCTTCATAGTCCAGGAGTCCGGCCGAAGGTATAGTCCGGCTATCCGGACACCCCCTAATCCAGGACTCCCTCAGTAGCCCCTGAACCAGGCTTCAATGACGACGAGTCCGGCGCACAAATTGTCTTCGGCATTGCAAGGCGGGTTCTCCTCCAAATTCCGTGTACCTGTTGAATAGTGTCTGGTTTCTTGTAAATGTAGCGCTCCTTGGCTTCTACGCCCAATAATGGCCATCTTCCACGTGTCAAACGATTATGAAAAGTCAGGGTGTTTTTTTATATTGACACCCCTAGCCGTGTGAATGAGCCGCCTATTTAAGGGGACGAGGATTTAGATCCAAACCACACCTTCTCCCCTCCACGAGTATTCATCAGAGCGTATCCGACAGAGGTCCATTCTATCATGGCCGGCCGCCGCAGCTCCTCCTCTCGCCCTTCCAGCCCTTAGCCTGGAGATTCGAAGAGGTGCTCCATCCCGCACAGCGAGCTAGTGACGCTCCAAACCAAGGGATTTCTCCCCCCGGCCTATATGGTCCTGGTTCGAGCCGGACTTGCCACCTATAATGGCGGAGAGCAAGCGGAGAGCGCCCCCAATCCCTCCAAAGGAGAGCGGGTATGCCTTGTCCCTTACTTAATAAGAGGGCTCGGATTTCCAATTGATCCGTTTCTCCGGGGGCTCCTGGAGTTCTATGGCCTCCAGCTGCACAACCTCATGCCTGCCTCCATATTGCATATCGCGGGCTTCGTAGCCCTTTGCAAGCTGTTTTTGGGCTGCGAGGCTCATTTCGCGCTATGGAAAAGGCTATTCTGCCTTGTGCCCCGTTCTTAGAAGTGGTCAATATATCAAGTGGGCGGAGCCGAAGTGTGGCGCATCGCCGGGACCGGATATCTATCCGGAACCCCAAAGAAGGCGTCCGAGGACTGGCCTTCGGAATGGTTTTATATAGAGGACGTCCCGCTGCCGGATCCTGTCCGGATCGGCCTCCCTGAGTTCGATAGTGCTCCCCTAAAGAAGCGCCTAAGCTGGCGTCCACGGAGCCCTCAGAGGGAAAGTGACAAGGACGTTCTTTACCTGATGGGACGGATAAGATTGTTAGCTCATTCCGGACTGACCATGATCGGGGTCATGGCCGCATGCATCATGCGAGGGGTGCAGCCGCTCCAGTATAGAGGCCACCCCATGTGGGACTTCAACAGGGAGGACGACGCCACCCGCCACGGCCGTAAGGGGCCGGATTCGGCTGCCGCTCTAATAAAGACCTTGTCCGCTTTGTACAAGGGAGAAGAGGAGGAATTTCTCCACGTCAACCCACAGGGTGGATTTCTATGTATAATCCCCCAAGTTGGGTAAGTGGACACTTTTACTTGCCCATCCGTTTATATTCCCATCATTAAATATTCAGTCTAATGACTTCAACGCAGGAACTGTGCCAGGCTGTTAAACAAATAAACAGCCCTCCTCCACAACCCGAGGATCCGGGACGGTCCCTCGACCCGGCCTCTCAAGAGGATCCGGACTTATCTGTGGAGCTGATTGATGGGGTGTTTCATCAATTGAGCAAGGACAACGCCTTGGTGGCCATTACGGCCGATTACCCAGGGCTACTCCCAGCCTCAGAGGTAACTGAGACCGAAGTCCCAGCACTTTGAAAAGGGATCTATCCTCGCGTGTTTTCGATTGCAGTATGACAACCGTGTTTTGCAGGGGATGTCCTTGAGACGGGAGGCCGAGACTGTGGAGACTAGCCAACGAGGGGCGGCAAGGCCCCGCGGGCTGAAAAGAAGTGCGGTCCGGACTAAGATGCCGGCGCAAAGGTATAGCGCGCCATCTTATTCCCAGGTGTTATTCCTTCGAGGCATATTAACGCTCGTGCTCTCTTTAGGATGAAGAGACCTCGCCAGACTATATCCGGAGAGGTTGCCAATCGCGCCTCCACCAGCCAGGCTCCAAAGCCTGGTCCGGAAGCGGAGGCGAACACAAGGCGCGCACCGGACGCTCCTCCGACAGAGGATGCGGACAGGCTGTCTGCCACCAATTCCGAGGTGGAGAGTGCCATGAACCACAGGCGTCACCGGACAGTTCTTCGCGACGCTTGTTTCTCCCAAGAGGCATTGGATGCCTTCAATTCAGGAGATGCGTACCTCTGTGCCGCTCAAAATGGTCTAGCCAGAGCCATGGAGCAGTATGTAAAAGACATACGGGTAAGAAAATGTTGGTAATTATATATATACCAGTAGCCCTCGAGACTTGAAGCAGTTAGAATAACTAATTTAAGGATCATTTGTTATGCTGGTTCTTACAGAAAAGAATACCCTACTGTCCCAGGAGCTGGAAGAGTGCAAAGCCCAACTTGAGGCCGCACTAGCCGCGGCAGGGGAGCCCAAAGAGACCCCCTCTGGTAATATACGCTTCGAAAGATAAGTATTTTGCGAAGTGCGGCGTGGGTGCGAATCTGACAAATGAAATTGCAGATGGCGAAGGATTAAATCCGGAAAAGCAACAACTCCTACGCCAGCTGAAGGCTGGTGAGAGTGTGCTGACAAAGGTGAGGTGGGAGAAGAACGATCTCCAAGATGCCAACACCAAGCTGGGCGTTGAACTGAAGGATGTTCGTGCCCAGCTGTTGGACTCCGTTAAGGAGAATCAGCGGCTTCGACGCGGCATATTTAGTAAGTGCTTAAACGAACTTTGAAAAAAGGGTTCGGCGAGGAAGTCGACTAACAGAGTAATGTCTGTAGGTATGCTAACAGGTCGTCCTACAGAGGAAATGCCCGGTTCTACGGGTGACCTTCTTCCCGAGCTCTCACAACTGCACGAGCGAGTTCGGCAGGTGATGCAAGGCGTCTCCCAGGCCTTGTGGCCATCCGTCTCCATGCCCGAAGGCCTTGGAGAGCTTGTAGAGAAACTGAAGGGAGCGCGGCGGCGCTTTCGATTGTGGAAGATGTCGGCCTGCCGTCAAGGCGCCAGGGAGGCCCGGGCCATGGTGAAGATGCGGTACACGAAGGCTGGCCCAAACCACATGGCCGAGGTCGGACCCGTGGGGCCCGATGGGAAGGAGATCCCTGTGAGCTTAGTATACGGCCAAGTAGAATTGGCCGCAAAGTATTCCCAACAGGACTGTAAGCTAGACAGCCTGCTAGATGGTATTGAAGAGGAATACAATCAGTCAGATTGACTATGTAATTTTAATTGACATGTGTAATGCCTTCTAGCCGGATTGTAGATCGTTTGTCATGGCCGACCTTTTCGCTTCAACCTCGGGACCTGACGGTCCGGAGTGTGTTCGAATACCCTCGCGGTTATATAAGAACCGGGGTATGCATGGAGACCAGGCGTAGGGGTCATTAGTGCTTGAACAGACAAGTGCCCAACTAGTTATGTTATATTACATGGTTAGTAAGAAACATCTTCCAGGGAGAATAGTTCCATTAGGGGTTCCTTTCCCTGGGAGGCATGCCCTAAAGTGCGTGTCCATTCTGCGAAAAGAGACGCAGGAAAAACATCTGGGGGCGTATAGATAAATAAGTGAAAAAAAGATCATCTTTAGTTCACCGACCGAATATTCCCTTAAGAACACTAGCTTTCGGCTTCACCCAGTCTGAGGTACACATCCGGTTGACCCGGCAGTAACAATCGCAGAGGTGCTCCCTTTACCACCTAGCCGAACAATCGGGAACGTAGGGGTAAGCACAGGAGCCAGGCAACCCAGCTTGGCCAAAACTTAAGTCATATCGATGCATATAATGGTGAATAAAAGGTACATGCGGAAGTGTGACACATGTGTTGGGCATGAAGCCCGTATAGATAAGCTTCTGTTTAAAGAAGCCCCCAGGTTTAATGAGCACGGATAGCGCATCACTTTATGAGCCTTTAAAGGCTATAAGAGAGAGAGAGAGGAGAAGGAGAGAAATGTAAGACAGAAAGTATATAAAAAATGGACAGAGGAAGGATACGAACACAGAGTCCGGCCCTAGGCGTAGAATCTTCGGAGACGGGCTGCGTTCCATGGGTTCGGCTCGAGTCGGTTATCCGATGCATCTCGCAGACGGTACGCTCCACCAGTCAGGACTTGGTCAATTATGAAGGGACCTTCCCACTTGGGATTGAGTTTTTCCTTTTTCTTGTCCGGCAGGCGTAGAACTAATTCGCCAACGTTGTAATTTTTGGCCCGTACTTCTCTGCTTTGGTATCTTCGAGCCTGCTGTTGATAGAATGCAGAACGGGCTTTTGCCACGTCACCTCTTCCTCCAAGGCGTCCAAACTGTCCTGCCGTTCGAGCTCGGCTTCTCTTTCTTCGTACATGCGCACTCGAGGTGAGTCATGAATTATGTCGCAGGGCAAAACTGCCTCTGCGCCGTACACCATGAAGAATGGTGTGTATCCGGTGGTGCGATTCGGCGTGGTCCGCAGCCCCCAGAGTATGAAGTCGAGCTCCTCTACCCAGTGCGTATTAGATTCCTTAAGGGACCGCACTAATCTGGGTTTGATGCCGCTCATGATAAGACCATTTGCATGTTCGACCTGGCTGTTAGTTTGTGGGTGATAGACGGAAGCATAATCGAGCTTGATGCCCATGTTTTTGCACCAGAGTTTTACCTCGTCGGCAGTAAATTTGTGCCGTTATCAGTGATGATGCTGTGGGGGACGCCGTAACGGTGTACAACCCCGGATATAAAGTTAATCACCGGTCCGGATTTGGCCGTCTTAACAGGCTTGGCTTCTATCCATTTGGTGAACTTATCCACCATGACCAGTAAGTATTTTTTCTTGTGGTTTCCGCCTTTAAGGGGTCCAACCATGTCAAGTCCCCAGACCGCGAAGGGCCAAGTGATGGGGATAGTTTGGAGGGCGGTGGGTGGCATATGGCTTTGGTTTGCAAAAAGCTGGCAACCGACGCATCGTTGGACTAAGTCCTGGGCGTCTGCCCGGGCCGTCGGCCAATAAAATCATGTACGGAAGGCCTTGCTTACAAGGGACCGAGCTGCAGCGTGATGACCGCCGAGTCCGGCATGAATTTCAGCCAGGCAGTTCCGCCCTTCCTCTTCAGAGATGCACCTTTGAAGGACTCCGGTAGTGCTTTTCTTATAAAGCTCTCCCTCATGGACTTTATAGGCTTTAGATCGCCGCACTATGCAGCGTGCCTCATTTTGGTCCTCGGGGAGTTCCTGCCTAGTAAGGTAGGCGAGGAATGGTTCTGTCCACGGGGCGATGACGGCCATTATTACGTGGGCTGAAGGTGTTATTTCATTGGCAGAGCCTCCAATTATGTCAGAGTGTTCGGTGTCGGGCAGTGCGATTGGGTCCGGGCTGTTATTGCCGGGTTCCCCTTCCCATACTACGGATGGCTTGAACAGCCTTTCCAAGAAGATGTTGGGGGGGACTACATCGTGTTTTGCGCCGATGCGTGACAGGACATCTGTCGCCTGATTATTTTCCCGGGCTATATGGTGAAATTTGAGCCCTTCGAACCGAGCTGACATTTTTAGGACGGCGTTGCGATAAGCTGCCATTTTTGGATCCTTGGCATCAAAGTCTCCATTTATTTGGGATATTGCGAGGTTCGAGTCCCCGCGCACCTCTAGGCGTTGAATGCCCATGGATACTGCCATCCGGAGACCATGTAAAAGGGCCTCATATTCGGCTGCATCGTTGGAGTCTGTATACATTATCTGGAGTACGTATTGAACTGTGTCTCCTGTGGGGGACGTCAAAACGACGCCAGCCCCTAGACCGGCCAACATTTTGGAGCCGTCGAAGTGCATGACCCAGTTTGAATATGTGCCATACTCTTTAGGGAGTTCGGCCTCCGTCCATTCTGCGACGATGTCGGCCAAAACTTGCGACTTGATAGCTCGCCGTGGCTTGTAAGTTATGTCGAACGGGAGGAGCTCAATGGCCCATTTTGCAATCCGGCCCGTCGCGTCGCGGTTGTTTATAATATCGTTAAGTGGCACTTCCGAGGCTATTGTTATTGAACACTCTTGAAAGTAGTGTCGCAGCTTCCGGGATGCCATAAATACCGCGTACACAACCTTTTGATAATGCAGGTACTGTGACTTGCACGGAGTAAGGACAGTGGACACATAGTAGACCGGCTTTTGAAGGGGGAATTTATGTCCGTCCGTTTCTCGTTCGATGACGAGCACTGCGCTTACGACCTGATGGGTTGCTGCAATGTATAATAGCATTGGTTCGCCAATGTTTGGCGCGGCCAAGACTGGGTTTGTTGCCAAGATGGCTTTTATTTTGTCGAGTCCGGCCGTGGCTGCATCCGTCCACTCGAAGTGTTCGGTGCGCCGAAGGAGGCGGTAAAGGGGTAGGGCCTTTTCTCCTAAGCGGGAGATAAAGCGGCTTAGAGCCGCCACGCATCCGGTTAATTTTTGTATTTTTTTGAGGTCCTTCGGGATATCCAATTGTGACAGAGCTCGGATCTTGGCTGGATTTGCTTCAATTCCTCTACCGGATACAATGAAGCCCAAGAGCTTTCCGGATGGAACACCGAAAATGCATTTTTCTGAGTTGAGCTTGATGTCGTATGTTCGGAGGTTATCGAATGTTAGCCTCAAGTCGTCTACTAGAGATTCGACATGTCTTGTTTTAATGACCACATCATCTACGTATGCCTCCACTGTTTTGCCGATCTGGTTTGCCAGACATGTCTGAATCATGCGCTGATATGTTGCGCCGGCGTTTTTGAGCCCGAAGGGCATTGTGTTGAAGCAGAATGGGCCGTATGGTGTGATGAATGCCGCTGCGGCTTGGTCTGACTCTGCCATCTTTATTTGATGGTAGCCGGAGTATGCATCGAGGAAACACAACGAATCGTGTCCTGCGATAGTGTCAATAATTTGATCGATGCGGGGGAGAGGGAAGGGATCCTTTGGGCAAGCCTTGTTAAGGTCTTTGAAATCAACGCACATGCGCCAGGATTTGTCCTTCTTTGGTACCATCACCAAGTTTGCTAGCCAGTCCGGGTGTTTTATATCTTTGATGAATCTGGCCTCCAATAGCTTGGCTAGTTCCTCTCCCGTGGCCTGTCTCTTAGGTTCGAAAAAACGCCAAAGAGCCTGTTTGACTGGCTTGAATCCTTTTAGGATATTTAAGCTGTGTTCGGCCAGCCTGTGTGGGATTCCTGGCATGTCTGAAGGGTGCCAGGCGAAAATGTCCCAGTTCTCTCGTAGGAACTCTCGCAGTGCGGCGTCTACATCAGGGTTTAACTGTGCCCCGATGGAAGCTGTTTTATTGGGGTCCGTTGGATGGACCTGGAATTTGACTATTTCGTCCGCCAGTTTAAAGGAGGTGGACTTGGATCTTTTATCGAGTATCACATCGTCCCTATTCACCGTGGAGCACAGCGCAGTCAGTTCCTCAGCCGCTAGGTCTTCGGATAGCGCCTCGAGGGCCAGTGCGGCTGTCTTGTTTTCGGCGCGGAGTGCTATGTCCGGATCACTAGAGAGAGTGATGATTCCGTTAGGCCCGGGCATCTTGAGATTCATGTACCCGTAATGGGGTATTGCTTGGAAGACTGTAAACGCTTCCCGCCCTAGCAGAGCGTGATATCCGCTACTGAACGGGGCCACCTGGAACGTGACCTCTTCGGACCTCTAATTATCCGGCGTGCCGAACACCACATCTAGTGTGATTTTTCCTGTATAGCGCGCTTCCCGACTGGGGATTATTCCTCTAAAGGTTGTGCTGCTTCGCTCAATGCGGTTCCAGTCTATTTCCATTTTTTGAAGGGTTTCCTCATAAATGAGGTTCAATCCGCTGCCGCCATCCATGAGTACCTTGGTAAGATGAAAGCCGTCCACTATTGGACTGAGGACCAATGCGGCTGGTGCTCGGGCTGTTCGGAATTTAGGTTCATCACTGGCGTTAAAAGTAATAGCCGTGTCACTCCATGGGTTTATTGTTGCTACTTGGTAGACTTCGGCAAGGCTGCGGAGTGTTCTTTTTTGCATATTATTTTATGTGAAAGTCTCGAAGACTGTTAATACTGTACTGGTTTCTCTGGGGTGGCTTTCTGTGGCTTCTGGAATTAAAAGATCTTCGCCAATTTTTGCCACCTGCCGGAGTATCCAACATGCTCTAAGGCTGTGAATTGGTGTGGCGCCCTCTGCACTATGAATTTTACAGGGTCCATTAAGCCATCCTTCCAGTACGGTTCCGTGCCCTATAGAGGGCTTTTGCTTTTTGGTATTGAACCCGGGTGTCTAGCGATGATGCACCCTTTTATTTCGGACTGGGTTTGTATTCAGGGCCAGATTGTCCCAAAATTTTATTTCGGTTTTCTAGGCGCTTTCCATCGCATAGTACTTTCGTACTATGGACGCCAAGTCAGCAAAGCGTGTAATATCACGGCGACTTATAGCATTGAGGATTCCCTTGTCCGTGCAATTATTGCAGAAGAATGAAATTGCGTCTTCCTCATGGCAGTCCTTTATCCTGTTCATAACCAGGAGGAATCTGGCCCAGTAATGATGTACTGTTTCTTCGGGCTCTTGCCTAATTTGGGATAGATCGCTTATGTACGGGTGGGTGGGTGGAATCAAATCCGAAACCTCACCCAATCTGAGACCCAGGGGCCAAGGAGTTTCCGAACTTGGAAGTTTGGATTCTTGGATGCTGTCCAATGAATCTAGCCCGTCGCCTGACTTTAAGTTCAGGTCTTGAGTGATGTCCTCCCCTCCGCGGGTATCCGGCTTGGAGGGATCGGGAATCCGGACATAGCTAGTCCTTAAGATAGATGAAGGGTTGCCGCACTGTCCCTCTACCACGGCAACGTGATGGGTGACCTGGGGAGAGTTAATCTCTCTCAGATCGGGTTTAGGCCCAATCTGGTCGTAATCCGTAGCGACTCCCAGGGCAGTGATGCGATCCAAGAGCTCGTTTAGGGAAGAGAGCTCCATTGGATCTAGCTGCTCGGCGAATTCCGAGCTGACGTGAAGATTGCTTTCGATGACCCGAGAGGTCATCATCGGCGCAGCAGCCGAACAGGCGGTCATAAGGAAACCACCTAGCCGGAGAGTTTGGCCGACAGCCAAAGCTCCCTTAGCAACGGTGCCGTCTTTAAAGACGGGATGAGGCATCCTTCCTGATGGCGACGACACAGAAGAACTCTCAATGAAAGCACTAATGTCGGTGTCAAAACCGGCGGATCTCGGGTAGGGGGTCCCGAACTGTGCGTCTAGGCGGATGGTAACAGGAGGCAGGGGACACGATGTTTTACCCAGGTTCGGGCCCTCTTGATGGAGGTAAAACCCTACGTCCTGCTTGATTAATATTGATGATATGGGTAGTACAAGAGTAGATCTACCACGAGATCAGAGAGGCTAAACCCTAGAAGCTAGCCTATGGTATGATTGTTGTCTTTTTTACAGACTAAAACCCTCCGGTTTATATAGACACCGGAGAGGGCTAGGGTTACACAGAGTCGGTTACAATAGTAGGAGATCTACATATCTGTATCGCCAAGCTTGCCTTCCACGCCAAGGAAAGTCCCTTCCGGACATGGGACGAAGTCTTCAATCTTGTATCTTCATAGTCCAGGAGTCCGACCGAAGGTATAGTCCGGCTATCCGGACACCCCCTAATCCAGGACTCCCTCAATGAGGAACTTGAAAGTCGTCATGAAACGCTCTCAACAACTCATGAAAAGCTTTCCTATGATTATCTTCAAAGGAAGCAAGAACTTGAAAAATTGAGAGCAATTCATGAAGATCTTCAAAAGGAAAACGAGTCACTTTGCGCTCAACAGATAAATCCCGCTCAGGAAGGATTTGAACCACCATGTCTAAAATACCTTGAGCATGATAACACTACTTCTGTTGCTGAATGTTCTACTGCTGCTACTGTTGCAATATCTTCAACTGTTGATGTGGTAACTAACCCCTCTGCTGGGGATGCCACTACTATTGCTGATGAAAATGCTAGGTTGAAGACATTGCTTGAAACAGGGATGTACAAAAGTCTCAAAGGGCATCAGACACCATGTGATGTCTTCAAAAGGCAGATTCTGAACCGAAACCCTAGGAAGGAGGGTGTTGGGTTCGAAAGGAAAATGAATGCTGATGGCTCTTACTAGAAGCCTGAGCAGTACCCCAAAACCACATGGGTTGCTGCAAAGGAACCTTCAGTGGATCCATCCACCCTATCTGGCTTCACTTGTGCTAACCCTATTATCATTGATGAATCCTTTGATGCAAACTATAAACTTTTTAAGAATCAGAATGGTGAAGTGTTTGCCAGGTATATTGGTACTAACTACACGAATGGGCCACCTATGAAGAAAGTCTGGGTGCCCAAAAGGTGTCTGGAGAATCTTCCTTTGAATGTCGTCATGACACCACAAGGGAAGAAGACAAACCCCAGACCACAGGCTTCATATGGTCCAAAGGCTTCATACAGACAGAGGACTCACCAGAGTCGCACTAACACAAATATTTGGCAGGGAAACCATACTCATGCCTATGAATATGAGCGTGTTTCATCAAACCGCCATGTTCATAAGACCAAGAACTACTCTACTTATTCTTATGACTATTATTCACCTCCTGCAAGACTATCTGCTAGGGCTCCAAAGCCAAGGTTCTCAGATGCTGCACTTAGACTCATTGCTTCGCAGCCACCCCTGAAGATGTGGGTGGTTAAGAAAACTTAACTCTCTTTTGTAGGGAAAGGTCTCCAGCCGAAAATCAAAGGCATCTAAAGCTATTGCTGGGAACCTAAAACATCTTGTGGGGCGCAATATAAAATTCCCAAATGGTCTTATTATGTATTTCGTTCCTGAGTCGCTTGCTATTCATCCTATCAGTCCTAACCTCGATCTAAGCTTTCATAATCCACTTGCTCGTCAAATGTTTATGCTTCACAATGCTCTTCGTGAAGCCTATCCCCCTAACTGCACTGTAGGGTATGACACCAGCTGCTTCAGAATGGATTATTGATAGTGGATGCACTAACCACATGACTGGTGAACGAAGTCTTCTCATGGACTCAACCTTACATCCATATGACAAGAGTCACATCACATTTGCTGACACTGGTAAAAGCAAGGTATTGGGTCTAGGTAGAGTTGCAATCTCAAAAGATCAGCACATGGATAAAGTGATGCTTGTTGAATCCCTTGGTTTCAACTTAATGTCTGTCTCAATGCTTTGTGACTTGAACATGATTGTGATATTTGGAAAATATCATTGCCTTGTTCTAATGGAATCTGACAAGTCTCTAGTCTTTGAAGGGTATCGCAAAGATGATTTGTACATGGTAGATTTCTCAGCAGGACCATAGCTTGTTGTATGTCTTCTTGCAAAAGCTTCAGAGTGTTGGCTCTGGCATCGGAGGCTAGGGCATGCTGGCATGAGGAACTTGCATACTCTCGCATAGAAGAAGCACGTCATAGGCATCGAGGGTGTCAAGTTCAAGAAGGATCACTTATGGGGTGCCTGTGAAGCTGGAAAGATGACAAGGGCCAAGCATCCCTCGAGGACAATCATGACAACAACTCAACCCTTCGAACTGCTACACATGGACCTTTTCGGCCCTACTCACTACTCTACTCTAACTACTATTGCTTGTCTCTATTGCTTCGTCATGTTGATGATTATTCAAGATATACATGGGTACACATAATCCTCTACAAGACTGAAGTGCGGGATGTCTTCAGACGCTTCGCCAATCGAGCCATGAACAACTATGGCGTCAAGATCAAGCACATCCGAAGTGATAATGGCACAGAATTCAAGAACACCGGCCTTGACACATATCTTGATACCTTGGGTATCACTCATGAGTTCTCAGCTCCATACACGCCGCAGCAGAATGGCATCGTGGAACACAAGAACAGAACACTCATTGAGATGGCAAGGACGATGCTTGATGAATACAATACTCCAAGAAAGTTCTGGCCCAAAGCCATTGATACGGCATGCCATGTCATCAACCTTGTTTATCTTCACATGCTTCTGAAGAAGACATCCTATGAACTCCTTACTGGTAAGAAGCCAAATGTCAGTTACTTCAGAGTATTTGGTGCTAGGTGCTGGATCAAGGATCCACATCACACTTCAAAATTTGCAACGAAAGCGCATGAAGGTTTTATGCTTGGTTACGGGAAGGATTCACACTCCTACAGAGTCTTCAACCTCTTTCACTATAAAGTGGTTGAAACTGTGGATGTGCGGTTCGATGAGACTAACGGCTCCCAAAGAGAGCACCTGCCAAATGTGCTAGATGAAATTCCACCTAGTGAATCCATCAAGCTTATGGGAACTGGAGAAATCATACCGTCTGAAGCTCAGGCTGAAGAGGAACTTATCATTTTTGCACCTAATCAACCTGAAGAAAATGCTCAACCTGAAGACAATCCTCTAGCAAGGGCAAAATCTTCGTCCAGTTCATCCTCATGTTACAAATGAAGTACAGATTGAGAAGATAATTGATAGCATCAATGCACCTGGTCCACTCACTCGTTCAAGGGCAACACAGCTAGCAAAATTCTGTGCGCACTTTGCATTTGTCTCAATATCTGAACCCAAGGAAATTGTTGAAGCCTTCATGGAACCTGAATGGATTCAAGCTATGCAAGAAGAGCTTCAACTGTAGCGACCTGACCTGAAACGGTCAAGTCTTTGTGCTTAAGTGTCATCCCTGGATCGGTATGCTGACACACAAAATACTCGAGGATTTATAACAGAGGTAAATCACATGTATAAAGTAACGTAGATACTATTACCTCAATCCAAAAATAGCATAAGTAACGACAAGGTTGTGGATTCCCATCAACACCAACGGCAAAGTTGAGTGTAGAAATCATAACCCTAACGTATCACTTACTCGTCGTAAGAATCCTGCAACATGAGACATTGCAGCCACAAAGTGTCAGTACATTGAATGTACTGGCAAATTCACACCATAGGATAATGATGAATAATAGCTATCACTACATGCATATATGGCTGGTGGAAAAGCTCTATGGTTATAATGTTTTTGCGAAAAGCCAATTTTTCCTTACTGCAAAGGAATATAATTTATTTAACTACAAAGTTGGATGAAAATATTGAGAAGGTTCCTCCAACTCAATCCCAAATTAACATCAATAACCCAACAAATTATTGAAGTAACGTGATGAGATCAATATGATAATCCAAGTACCAGATACTCAAGATGTCCATAACCAGGGACACGGCTAACCATGATTAGTTTGTACACTCTGCATAGGTTTGCACACTTTCCCCCACAAGACTCGATCTCCTCCGTTAGTTTTCTCGCACTACATGATGTTTGAGAAACGGATGACCGAGACACAATTTTTTAGAAGCATTAACTCTCTACTCCGGATAAACTATACCACCTACAACCCACTACCTGCTAGTCTATCTCTTCAAGAGCTTCACGCAACTTACTCAACTATGCTAGAGCCCATAATAGCTTGTGGCTGCACATGGAAGTTTCTATCATGAATAGTCTTATGATCCCTTTGAGCCTGGGTGGCATTCCATAGGGTGATCACACGGGTCCTTTGGGATCCCCTTGGGCAAGCACTGGGTTCTCCAGGTGCCCGGGCAAACCACTGGGTACTCCAGGGTGCCCCAATCAATCCACCCAGATGTGTATTAAAGTAGCCACCTTAAGTTAACCATTAATGATAACTCTCACATCTGTCATGAATACACTCAACCAATCCATGTCTACGAGCATAGCATGGCAATATAAGCATAACGTAGAAGTAACTCCCAAGGGTTTAATATAAAGGACAATAGGTTATACCTCATCAACTACTTCCCAATACCCACATGTTATCAATCCTACTCATGCAATGTTTGAGGGTGAAACTAATGCATAAAAAACTGGGTATGAAAGGGATATGATCAAAGTGTGAACTTGCCTTGTACTGTTGATGAAAATGAGTCGCACTCATAACTCTTGATAGTTCTACTCGTCACACTTTGTTCAATCTATCGTGAGCAAGCAATAGTAACCACACATAAGCAATCACTCAAAAGATCGGGAAGAACGAAGAAGACAGTTCGGAAAACATCGAAACCAAGAAAATAACTCTTGCAACATAAAACAATTTCTAATAGTACCAAAATTATGTGAATTTGGCCTTATCAGAAAGTTTAGGTCAAGAGCTTTGATTTGCAAAAAGAATAAACTAAATCGGAGTTACGAAACTCAAGTTATGTTCAAAACAAGTTTGAATATGAATCTAAACAAAATTCGAAATTTGAAAATTTCGAAAAGTTGATGTGACAGCCTCACTGGATAGGTGAAAACAAGACAAAGCTATAGGCGCTGGTTTCATCTAATTTGGATAAATGAGTGAAAAGTTATGACTATTTGAAAAATCAGGGCCAAGCTGTTTTACGGAAGAAAAATAGCTATGGCTAAGGTCTAATGTATAAATACGTAGACTAATTGATAATCTAATTATTCTATCATATTAGTCTAGAAATAATAAACTACGGAAGTATAAAAAAACAAAGAAAGATACCTTTATAAGGCAGAGAAAAGATGATTTTAAAGAGAAGAGACAATTTTCAGAAATCGCACTGGAGAGGAGAAATATATTTTTCTTAAATTAATCTAGACAAACCAAAATATTGATTTAATCCGAATCGGATGATTTTTGAAGGCTCTATGGGTCTATATTTATAGGTGGAAAAGAGGTTTTTGGGTTAAAGGCTAGGCAATGTGGGACTACACGTAGACGAGAATATACGAAACAGAGAAGAAAAAGGCTAACGCCTCGCACGGGCCTAAAGGCCTCGGCCGGCCGCGCACCGAGCTGCATTTTTTTAAAAGAAATTGCTAAGTAAAAATAAAATAAAAAGGCTGACTGGGCCTGGCCCATTTAGGAGAGAGAAAAAAAATGAGGCACCCGCTGCCACTATGCTACACGTTTGGGTGGTAAATAACTATGGGCCGCATGTACAGTTATTTTTTTAATAGAAACAGAAGGAAAACCGAATAACGAAAATAAAATAAAATTATATATAGGCACATTATATGTCAAAGATTTCAGAAAAAGATTTTCTACAACATGAACATTTTTATAGTGTCAGATAAAATCCACAAAAATTCAAATAAAGTAAAGAGTGCTACTGCTCTAGTAAAATCCAGTAAACATCATTTTAAAAATACCAAAACTAATTCAAATTTATTTCTTTCCAATTTTCTAATGTAGGGAATCATGTTACCCTATTTTCCATATATTTTTATTTTGGAAAAAAATAATTTGAATAGAATCCAAATTACTCCAAATGGAAAATAATTTCAAAAGGATTTTGAATTTAATTCTTTTAAAACTTCCAAGTCATATTTCATATATTTTGAAGAAGTCATATTATCTTCTCTCATGAAAATCATTGAGTTGCTTAAATTTTCTGAATTTGAAATATTTTCAAATGAAATTCAAATGTTTTCAAAAACCCTTGTCATTTAAATAAATGGAAGAAGTCATGTCATCTTCTCTCCAGGGTTTGGCGATGAAAAGAATTTGAATTCATGGAGATCAAAATGCAAAATGGAAGTTTGGGAAAGTCCTTTTATTCCCTCTCATTTAACTTTCAAAATTTTCAAACTTCACTCACTTTCAGTCAATCAATCACACATCAATCAAACAATCAATCAAATCTATCTATAACATTCCAAAATTTAGAATTTTGGGATGTTACAAACCTACCACCCTTAAAATCAATCTCGTCCTCGAGATTCGGAGAGGATAGAAAGAAATAGGTTAGGCTTCGGGTTTCTCAAAATCCATCGATCATCACAGGGGGTTTGGGGTGCTACCACTCTTAGAAGCATGGTTACGGTTCCATCAAACTCATATACTCCATCGTTATTCTTAACAGTGTCGGTCTTCTCAGATCCTCGGGAAAATTCTTTCTCTGGGCACTTCTGATAGTGGCTTAACCTTTCCCTCAATACTTCTGCCCTTTCCTCTTGGTAAGGTTCTTTTGTGACTGGGTCTTTGTAGCTGACAGGTCTGGCGCCAATACTAAACAAGTACCGATATCTCATGGTGGTCATCCATTTATGGTTTCTCCTGCAGGAAATGGGTCTGGGTTGAACCTCACCGTATATCCTATGGTTGGCAACAACTGCCTTGTAGAAGGGAAAAAATTGCTATACCATTCTAAGGTTTAATATCTCGTCTCTCTTCTATGGGTAAGTCACTCAGATTTACCATCCCATATAGCAAGGCGAATAATAAGAGTAAGTTGATATGGTGATCAATCCATCCCGCACCCAAATCATTACTTTGTAATACGGTTTAGCGAATCTCGCATCCTAACACTCGGTCATCCTCACAAGCATTGCAGAATTTTTCTTGTCGACGAACTAGATTCGGATAAATCCATTGATTCTGCAAGCCAAACAAATTTCTATCGTTCATTCACAACTCTCAGGTTTTGCGTTACTCCTATAAGATCGCCTGTCGGTAAAAGTCGTAACTTCTTCCAGGGTTTTTCCTTTAGCAAGAGTGTGCTTGCTTCTTGGAAGGTCCTGGGGCCTGTGGGTGATGGCCCATCTCATCACTTGTAAACCTTGAACTCATCCTCGAGGCAACTGATCTTTAATCCAACATCCAACTTCCAGTTTCCTAGCATACTTAAAATCTGTCCAATTGTATTGTCTCTCTTCCTTCTATTGGCACCAAACTAAGGCGTGATTACTCAGGCTCATCATGGAGTTAGAACTGCTCCTTATTACCAACATTACCTCCTCTATATCCAATAATACTTCATCCCCTCATATTCTTGGGGTATCCCACATATCGAGTTAAAACTCTTACTTATTTTGTCCAAAGTCCACTTCGGGGAATATCATTATCCTTTCCAGGGGTCAATTGTCCTCGCAGGGTACTACCACCCTTGAAATGCACAAATTCATCCATAGGCCATATTTCTCATATCCTCGAAAATGGTCAAAAATCTTCTTCATAGAGTAACAACTCTTAAAATCCATATTAGTACCAATGATGCTAACTTTATTTATTCCCCAATGATTACAATCTCTCGCTTTTCCATTACATGTCTCAACTCAACACCTCGATACAAAAGAGTTGTTCCCACTACTTCTACTACTACTACATTACTTCTCACAGACACAACTAATTATCACAAGTCTCCTTCTCCTTGGGACAATCCCTGGCAAAGTGCCCTGCTTCATTACAACGAAAACATATTACTTCTGACAACTCTCGAGGTTTCCTTGTGATTATATAGCCTCCTTGGGTCCTTGGCTTCCTTTTTGGGCAATTGCTGAGGTAGTGCCCTAACTCCTTGCACCTATAACAGGTGATATGACTCAAATCCTTCCTGGAATCCAATCTACTTCTCTTTCTGGACTTTTCCGTTCCAATCAGGGCTACTATTTTCAATGGGTCATACTCTACTTCCTCTATCGAGAATTCTACTAGCTCCCCATTCATACAATTCTGGGAGATGTGTCCTTCTTCTCCACATGAATAGCATGACTTGGTGCAAGGGTGAATATGATCTTCTTCGGGTGTGTCCTCCACCTCTTTCTTCATCACAGTTTCTTCTAAAATTTCCATGAGGGCTCCCTTCATTGCTTCTTTCTTCTGCTGGATGGTTCGTTGTACCATGGGGTAAATGTGACACTGAGCAGGGTGGTGGGTAGTCCCTTCACACAATAAACAAGTAATCTGCCTAGTTGGGTATTCTTCAACTGTGTGACTTCCTTCACAATTAGGGCATTCATCCTTGTGTTCTTTATGGGTGTGTCCTATTTCTCCATAAATCTTGCATTCACAAGGTTTCTTCATATCCCTTCCATAAGGCTTCAACTTCTGGGACACAAGCCGAGACTTTGGCATAGTCAACTTAAATTCTTTCCAAGTGGTTATTCCCTGCCATCCATTGATGGTTTGGTACATCCTCCACCAAGTAGCAGCACCTCTTTCAAAGCACTTGAGGAGCATGATGGGCCATTTCCTTTTCGGCTATAGGGTTATTCTTCATGTGATCCTCCATGTTCTGAATCCATCGGTCTGTCTCCAACTGACTCATCGGTCCAGAAAATACAAGCTCATCTCCATTCATTCTCTATTGGGTCCATGTGGGTTTGGGGTGAGATCAGAGAGATAGAGAGGGATACACACAATACAAACAATAGTTTGAAAAGAAAGATTTCTTTTTGTGGCTATCGAAAAAAACATCAAACAAATGACAGCGCACAAACGTTGCATCTAACGTAAGTATATAACAGGGGCTTGGTCTTCTAAAGGTCAATGAATCTTCAAAGTCGTCAAACTCTTCACATCTTGTTCATGTCTCTGATGGCTACTTCCGATCGTGCTTGTCCTTCTCAAGTTCTTTTGCCAAATCATCTCTGTCGACGCGGAGTCTCTCATGACGTCCTTCAATATTCTGGGGTTGCGTTCCAAACTTTTGGGTTTCAACATCCTTGGCATGAACCATGGTCCTACTGTCCTTCAGTTCCTGAAAAATTTCTGGTATCTCGAGGTTGTAGCTCCTCCAGCTTGGCTACTTTCAGCTTCTGGTTCCTGAGTTCTTCACGAAATGCTTCCTTGTCTAATACGGCTTCCTGGAGCTCCATCTTAAAATTCTTGATGTACTACTCCAGATCCTGGTGATACAGCAGCTAAGGTTAAAACTTCATCTTTTGCTGATAGATGCTCCATCAGCCTTCTACCATCCAATCCTTCCGAATAAATGCATGCTTAGCTCAGCTCGGTGACCATAGTATCAGTGGCGATGACATCACGGATAACCGTGTTTCTGCCCTTGTCATTGCCATGAGTTATCTTCCATAGTTGATATCTCCTGCCTTAGGTTTTCTTGACAAAACTTTGAGTTCGCATGCTCCATGTTCCGGTCTTTCTACGATACACCTTGATCTCGGGTATTGACAGCTTCCTTAGTCTGCCAAGTTCCATAAGGGGTGCCTTCCTATGTCATACAAATCTGGAAAATTCTACAGGGCCTTCAAATTCTCCTAGTCTTCGGAGTCTTCAACCATTGTAGTTTTCATTATTATAATACATGGTAAAATCCTCTTCATTCCGAAGTGGTCTTAGTTGTCCAATATCTTGTACTTCTTGGAGTGGTCTCATTAGTCGAATCTTCGTGTGGTCAAAAGGGGAAAGGGGTATGGTCTCACTAAAGGGAATATTTGAATAAGCTCAGAAGAGAGGAGAGGTAAAAGATCTTTTTTGAAAAGAAAGTTATAGAGAAAATCTTTCCTATGGGTTTGCCAGTTTCTAGGGGTCACGTCCTACAGTCAACATGTGCTTTGATACCATCTTGTAGCGACCCGACCTCAGACGGTTAAGTCTCTTTGCTTAAGTGTCATCCCTGGATCGGTATGCTGACACACACAGTACTCGAGGATTTATAACAGAGGTAAATCACATGTATAAAGTAACGTAAATACTATTACCTCAATCCAAAAATAGCGGAAGTAACAACAAGGTTGTGGATTCCCATCAACACCAACGGCAAAGTTGAGTGTAGAAATCGTAACCCTAACGTATCAGTTACTCGTCGTAAGAATCCTGCAACATGAGACGTTGCAGCCACAAAGGGTCAGTACATTGAATGTACTGGCAAATTCACACCATAGGATAATGATGAATAATAGCTATCACTACATGCATATATGGCTGGTGGAAAAGCTCTATGGTTATAATGTTTTTGCGAAAAACCAATTTTTCCCTACTGCAAAGGAATATAATTTATTTAACTACAAAGTTGGTTGAAAATATTGAGAAGGTTCCTCCAACTCAATCCCAAATTAACATCAATAACCCAACAAATTATTTAAGTAACATGATGAGATCAATATGATAATCCAAGTACCAGATACTCAAGATGTCCATAACCGGGGACACGACTAACCATGATTAGTTTGTACACTCTGCAGAGGTTTGCGCACTTCTCCCCACAAGACTCGATCTCCTCCTTTAGTTTTCTCGCACTACATGATGTTTGAGAAACGGATGACCGAGACACAGTTTTTTAGAAGCATTAACTCTCTACTCCGGATAGACTATACCACCTACAACCCAATACCGGCTAGTCTATCTCTTCAAGAGCTTCATGCAACTTACTCAACTATGCTAGAGCCCATAATAGCTTGTGGCTGCACATGGAAGTTTCTAGCATGAATAGTCTTATGATCCCTTTGAGCCTGGGTGGCATTCGATAAGGTGATCACACGGGTCCTCCGGGATCCCCTTGGGCAAGTACTGGGTTCTCCAGGTGCCCGGGCAAACCACTGGGTACTCCAGGGTGCCCCAACCAATCCACCCAGATGTGTATTAAAGTAGCCACCTTAAGTTAACCATTAATGATAACTCTCACATCTGTCATGAATACACTCAACCAATCCACGTCTACGAGCATAGCATGGCAATATAAGCATAACGTAGAAGTAACTCCCAAGGGTTTGATATAAAGGACAATAGGTTCTACCTCGTCAACTACTTCCCAATACCCACATGTTATCAATCCTACTCATGGAATGTTTGAGGGTGAAACTAATGCATAAAAAACTGAGTATGAAAGAGATATGATCAAAGTGTGAACTTTCCTTGTACTGTTGATGAAGATGATTCGCACTCATAACTCTTGATAGTTCTACTCATCACACTTCGTTCAATCTATCGTGAGCAAGCAATAGTAACCACACATAAGCAATCACTCAGAACATCAGGAAGAATGAAGAAGACAGTTCGGGAAACATCAAAACCAAGCAAATAACTCTTGCAACATAAAACAGTTTCTAACAGTACCAAAATTATGTGAATTTGGCCTTATTAGAAAGTTTAGGTCAAGAGCTTCGATTTGCAAAAAGAATCAACTAAAGCGGAGTTACGAAACTCAAGTTATGTTCAAAACAAGTTTGAATATGAATCTAAACAATAGCCACCCCCTGCGGCGCAACATTGAACGGATCGGGGTGGAGCTCGATGTAATGTGCCATCTCTGCCGTCGGCAAGCTGAAGATGGGGGACATTTATTTCTGCGATGCAAGGAGGTCAAGAGCGTATGGAGGCACTGCGGACTCGAATACACTAGAAAACGTCTCCTGCATTGTGATACACCTATGGAGCTGCTAACGGTTGTGATTAAACTGCTGGAAGAAATCAAGATGCATACGATATGCCTGCTATGGACTTGGTGGGCGGAAAGGAACAATGCAAATCACCAAAAGAAGCGTTTGAGCCCAGAAGTGTTTAGTGCGCGGGTGGGATGTCTGACAAAGGAATGGGAGGTGCTCGCCCAGGCCGTCCAGCAACGACATCAACAGCCAGCCCACCCATCACCAAAATGGAGTGCCCCCCCTGAGGAGGTGCTGAAGATCAATGTAGACGCCGCAGTCCGGATGGGGCCTCGTCGTACGGACAGTGCGGGAGAGTGCATTATGGCAGCGGCGGGAAAATTATAGCGCCTAAGTTGTGCCCTCCACGGTGAGACAGAAGCACTCTTGAAGGCGATCCAGTTTGCAGAGTCACAGGGTATGGGACGCGTGCATTTCGAGACGGACTACCAAGTCTTGCACTCGGCCATGGATTCCACATCCCAGGATCGGTGTCCTCTTGGTGTGTTATTTAGAGAAGCTAAGTTCCTCCTCCAGACAAGCTTCATAGGCATTCGAGTTTCGTTTGCCCTGAGGGCTTGTAATACCCCAGCCCATCTGTTAGCCGTTGTTGGCGCGCGGGCTGCACCCGACAGCCAACTAGTCTGGCAGTCAGAGCTGCCCCTAATGTAAGCCGTGCTGTGGCCGCCGATCTGGTCGGTCCACCGTAATTTTATGGAATGCAAGGTGTTCCAGTTCAAAAAAAAATTTAGGTCAAGAGCTTCGATTTGCAAAAAGAATCAACTAAATCGGAGTTACGAAACTCAAGTTATATTCAAAAGAAGTTTGAATATGAATCTGAACAAAATTCGAAATTTGAAAATTTCAAAAAGTTGATGTGACAGGTTCACTGGATAGGTGAAAACAAGATGAAACTATAGACACTGATTTCATCTAATTTGGATAAACGAGTGAAAAGTTATGACTATTTAAAAAATCAGGGCCAAGCTATTTTACGGAAGAAAAATAGTTACGGCTAAGGTCTAATGTATAAATACATAGACTAATTGATAATCTAATTATTCTAAAAATAATAAACTATGGAAGTATAAAAAAACAAAGAAAGATATCTTTATAAGGCAGAGAAAAGATGACTTTGGAGAGAAGATACAATTTTCAGAAGTCGCGCCGGGGAGGAGAAATATTTTTTTAAATGAATCTAGTCAAACCAAAATATTGAATTAACCTGACTCGGATGATTTTTGGAGGCTCTATGGGTCTATATTTATAGGTGAAAAAGAGGTTTAAGGGTCAAAGGCTAGGCAATGTGGGACTAAACATAGACGAAAATATACAAAATAGAGAAGGAAAAGGCTAACGCCTAGCACGGCCTAAAGGCCTCGGCTGGCGGCGCGCTGTACACGGGCTGCATTTTTTTAACAAAATTCGGCCTAAGTAAAAATAAAATAAAAAGGCTGGCTGGGCCTGGCGCATTTAGGAGAGAGAGAAAAAAATGAGGCGTCCGCTGCCACTATGCTACGCATGTGGGCGGTAAATAACTATGGGCTGCATGTACAATTATTATTATTATTTAATAGAAATAGAAGGAAAACCGAATAACGAAAATAAAATAAAACTATATAGGCATATTATATATCAAAATTTTCAGAAAAAGATTTTCAACAACATGAACATTTTTATAGTGTCATATAAAATCCACAAAAATTCAAATAAAGTAAAGAGTGCTACTTCTCTAGTAAAATCCAGTAAACATCATTTTAAAAATACCAAAATTAATTCAAATTTATTTCTCTCCAATTTTCTAATGTAGGGAATCATGTTACCCTATTTTCCATATATTTTTATTTTGGAAAAAATAATTTGAATAAAATCCAAATAACTGCAAATGGAAAATAATTTTAAAAGGATTTTGAATTTAATTCTTTTAAAAATTCCAGCTCATATTTCATATATTTCGAAGAAGTCATATTATCTTCTCTCGTGAAAATCATTGAGTTGCTTAAAGTTTCTGGATTTGAAATATTTTTAAATGAAATTCAAATGTATTCAAAAACCCTTGTCATTTAAATAAATGGAAGAAGTCATGTCATCTTCTCTCCAGGGTTTGGCGATGAAATGAATTTGAATTCATGGAGATCAAAATGCAAAATGAAAGTTTGGGAAAGTCCTTTTATTCCCTCCCATTTAACTTTCAAAATTTTCACATTTCACTCACTTTCAGTCAATCAATCACACATCAATCAAACAATCAATCAAATCTATCTATAACATTCCAAAATTTAGAATTTTGGGATGTTACATCAACAGTTCGAGCTGAACAATGTGTGGGAACTAGTCAAGCGTCCTGATCCTCGTAAACACAATGTCATAGGCACTAAATGGATATATCGCAACAAGCAAGATGAGCATGGTCAAGTTGTCAGAAACAAGGCTCGTCTCGTTGCTCAAGGATACACTCAAGTTGAAGAAATTGACTTCGATGAAATATTTGCTTCCGTGGCTAGACTTGAAGCCATTCGCATACTGCTAGCGTACGCAAATCATCATAACATCCTCTTGTATCAAATGGATGTGAAGAGTGCCTTTCTCAATGGCAAGATTGAAGAAGAAGTGTATGTTGCACAACCGCCTGGCTTTGAAAATCCAAAACACCCTGATATGGTATACAAGCTCAATAAGGCACTGTATGGCCTCAAACAAGCCCCTCGTGCTTGGTATGACACACTCAAAGACTTCCTGAAGAGCAAAGGCTTCAAACCTGGTTCCCTGGATCCCACATTCTTCACGAAGACATATGATGGTGAACTGTTTGTGTGCCAAATATGTGGATGATATTATCTTCAGGTGCACTAATTAAAAATACAGTGATGAGTTTGGACACATGATGCAAGAGCAATATCAGATGTCCATAATGGGTGAGCTAAAGTTCTTCGTTGGTCTTCAAATATGGCAGCAAAGCAACGGTGTAACACCCCCAGTGTCATGCTACAGTAATCCCCTATTAATGGTGCCATGTCATCATGTTACTGTGCTAATCTTCACTTGATCCAAATCACAGTTCAAATTTGGATTTTAAAATAAAGTCAAAAATAACCTTTCTTTAAACAACTAAACAAAATTGTTCACAATGTGAGAAAAATTCCCAAGCAATTGTGAAAATAACACATACTTCATTTGGATGCCCAAGTTATCCCTGTCAATTTATTTAGTGGTCAAGTTGCATTTAAATTAGCCTTTTCAAAATAAATAAATATTTAAAGTTTTCCTTTTTGACCTCAAACTTTGTGGGCCTCTTCAACGTATTGCCTATTTGTGTCCAATTTTCACATTTAACCAAATCCATTTGTTAGCTAATGTAAATAGAAAACAGTACAGAAAAATAAATAAATAGAAAAAAGTAAAAGAAAAGAAACGGAGGACCTAACTTATTAGGCCACTTGGCCCACCTATCCATAAATGGCCCAGCCCACCCCCTGTTTTCCCCTTCCTCCTGCTACAGGAAGCAGAGGGGATCGTGGAGGCCATCCGTCGGCCGACCAACGCCGTGGAGGCCATCTGCCGGCTCCCCCTCACCTACAAGAACACGGCGCCCCTCCCCTCGAACCCTAGGACGCCCCTGCCTCTTCCCCCTTCCTCCTCGCGCTGCGCCTCGCTCTCCCTCGACGCGCCCGCTCGCCCGAGCTCGCGTACGCCATGGCCGTCGACGCCATCGCGGCCACCGTGCTCCCCGCGCCATACGAATTTGTCTCGAAGCATCCTCGTCGTCATCTCCTTCGTCCCCGACCATTGAATCAAGCCGGGAGGGCCTGTACGCTCGCCATCAAGCTCGTGTCATTCGCGTACATCGCCGGCCACCGTCGTCGATTGCCTCGTCTCCGGTCCACCCCGGCCTTCGTCGACCGCGCCCACGAGATCTATGTGAGCTCGTCCTCCATTCCCCCCTGCTTGCCCCTTCGATTCGTTGCGGTAGCCTCCGTCCCCGAGCTCGTCAGAGCTCGCGCGTACGCGTACGTACGTACGTATGTACTGCTGCTGCTCCTGAAGCTGTTGCTGCCGCTGCTGTGCGCGCGCGCCCGCACGCGTCCTCGCTGCGGTTGCTCACCAACCGCTGTGGCTGCTCTGCTCCCTGCGCGGCTGCGCTGCTTGCTGCTGCCGCCGCTCTTGCACTGCTGTTGCGCTGCCGCCATTGCTCCTTTACTCTGCCGCTTCGTGCTGCTGCTGCTAGTGTTGCTTGCCGCTGCTACTACCTCCTGCTGCCGCTACTTATCTGCTGCTCTAGCTGCTACAAATGGCCATGGCCGTGGCCATGCTAGGTGCGTGTGTGTGCACAACCTCACGGCAGGTTGTGCCACCAAGCCGGCCCAAAATTCAATTAGGGACTAATCCCTCTTTAGTACTAGCCACCCCCACGTTGAGTCTATTACATGTGGCCCTCAAGTGCTAAATTAATCCTCTAAATAAAATGCTAGTTTATTACATGTGGGGCCCAACGTTAGATTAAACCAGGAAGTTAAAATAAATAATATGCTAATTTAAAGTGTGTGCCAATGACACCTAGGCCCCAACTGTAGTTTGACAAGTCAACAGTCAAACAGTTGACTGTTGATTGGACTGTTGACTGGGTCAACTGGGACCCCTTGGACCCACTGTCAGCATCTGTGTACAATCTTTTTTTTGAGAGAGCATCTGTGTACAATCTGTGTACACAGGGCGGGGTACCCATAGCGTTTTAATCATTATTTTCGAATTAATAATAATCTCAAAATATTGCTAAAACTTTGAAAATTAATAGGAAATAAACCGTAACTCGGATGAAAATGTTTTCTACATGAAAGTCGCTCAGAAAAACGAGACGAATCCGGTTACATTCTCCGTTCACCTGTCACATGCCTCTAGCATAGCGAACATGCAACCTTCCCCCTCCGGTTCGTTTGTCCAAAAATGCCAAACTTCGGGGAAACATTCCCGGATGTTCTTCCCCTTTGCCGGTATCGTGTAGTGCCGCGTTAGAACACATCTAGCTCTGTGTGTTGTCCTGGTATGCTCTTGTTTGCTCTGTATTTATTGTTTCTTCCTCCTCTTCTCTCCGGTAGACCCCGAGACCGCTGTTGATGTCCCTGTGATTGACTACGTTGACGACGACCCTTCTTCCCTTTCAGCGGAGCTTCCAGGCAAGCCCCCCCCTTTGATCATCCCGATATCGCCCATTCCATTCTCTCATGCTTGCATTAGATTTTGCTACTGTTACTGTTTGCTCCTATTCTGATGCATAGCCTGCTTTTGTATCTGTTGTTGTACCTTACCTGCTTATCATAAACTTCTTAGTATAGGTTGGTTAGTGATACATCAGTGACCCCCACCTTGTCCCTGTTGCCCCTACTTCATCATCGAAGACCCGATCAACGGGATCGAAGACCAGGCCCCAACACCGCACATCACTTCCCCTTACTTGCTCGACACTACTGGGTTACTATCGAGTGCCGAGGGTGAGACCTCTTCAGCACTTCTATTGTTAACCTGTAGTGTAGCTATTCGGTCGTGGTCATCGAGGGTGATTTCCTCCTTAACCACTTCCGATAAGGCTCTGTCGTGCAACCCCTCAAGTGTGAACCTCGAGGGTGATTCCTCTTACGTTCACCTTGATGATTACATCTAGTGGAATTCATCGAGGGTGATTCCTCGGGTTTTCCCCTTGATGTTTGGACACACGGATACTTGGACTTTACCACTGTTACTTGGAAAGACGGGTCGGCCCTGAGGGGTACCTGCGCGAGCTTAATTGCAAGTGATGTGGAGATGGGTTGGTCTGGAGGGTGCCCGCGAGATAATTACGAGGCGTGGCCGGGCATTCCTAGCCCTTGCCGCAAGTCCTCGAGACGGGGCAATGGGGTCACATCGTTCGTGAGTCTCTGCTTGTTACCGCGCGTTCCTAATCCACTACGATTTGGATATTTGATCCGAGGGGCCTCTGGCCTGATAGCACTAACCATCATGTGGGCATAGTATGGGCGTTCTGCATCGTATACATCAGCTGAAGCTTAATAGACGTCAGCGACTGAGCGGCACGCGCCGGGTTGGACTGCGTAAGCTCCTGCCTTGTTGAAGGAGGTAGCTAGGTCTGCTCACCGGCCGCCCACGCAACATGTAGGAGTGCCCGGGGCGATGGCCCATGACCCCTGGGGGCATAGGGTTAGTCCGGCATGCTGGCCTCTCTGTTAAGCCTAGGTCGGGTTGCGGCGTATTGTTAGGCCGAGGCCGGGCATGACCCAGGAAAGTGTGTCCGGCCGGAGTTAATCGAGCGTGGTGGGTAAGTTGGTGCACCCCTGCAGGGAAGAAAACATCTATCGATAGCCTGTCCTACGGTAACAAACACTTGGAGTTGTATCCCGATCGATACAACTAGAACTGGATACTTGTGATGAGAACTGGATGGTGATGAGAATTGGAATGTGTTGACACTTGGATAGTATGGCTCTGGGATTGCTTTCTCGCAGGGAGTCGAGAAAGGATCTCTGGCCGAGGTTGATAACACTTTTACTACTTTACTTTATGCTACTCTACTCCCTCCTGTTGCTGCAAGATGGTGGTTTCCAGAAGAGGCTAGTCTTCGATAGGACTAGGCCTTCTCTCTATTCTGGCATTTCTGCAGCCCAGTCCACATATACAGCCTTCCTTTGATAATGTTGCATATGTGGTGTAGATCCTTGCTTGCGAGTACTTTGGATGAGTACTCACGGTTGCTTTGCTCCCCCTTTTCCCTCTTTCTTCTTCTTTCCGGTTGATGCAACCAGATGTCAGAGCCCAGGAGCCAGATGCCACCGCCGATGCCTACTACTACGTGGAGACCGACGATTACCAGGAGTAGTTAGGAGGCTCCCAGGTAGGAGGCCTTGCCTTTTCGATCGTAGATGCTTTTGTGCTAGCCTTCTTAAGGCAAACTTGTCTAACTTATGTCTGTACTCAGATATTGTTGCTTCCGTTGACTCTTGTGTTTTCGAGCTTATGTATTTGAGCCCTCTGGCTTGTAATATAAAGCTTGTATTATTTTAATTTGTGTCTAGAGTTGTGTTGTGATATCTTCCCGTGAGTCCTTGATCTTGATCGTGCACATTTGCGTGTATGCATAGTGTACGATTGAATCAGGGGCGTCACAAACGGAATCTTCATATCTCAAGAGAAATATCTCAAAGACTGCCTAAAGAAGTTTGGAATGCAAGACTGTAAAGGTTACACGACGCCAATGCCAACCAAAAGTCATCTGGGTCCTGACGCCAATGGTAAAGAGTTCGATCAAAAGGTATATCGTTCCATGATTGGTTCTTTACTTTATTTATGTGCATCTAGGCCAGAAATCATGCTTAGTGTTTGCATGTGTGCCCGATTCCAAGCGGCACCAAAGGAATCGCATCACTTAGCTGTGAAGCGAATTTTTCGATATTTGGCTTACACCCCAACACTAGGATTATGGTATCCAAAGGGCACAGAGTTTGATCTAGTTGGATTCTCGGATGCTGATTATGTTGGTGACAAGGTGGATCGCAAGTCTACATCAGGCACATGTCACTTTCTGGGACGATCACTTGTTTGTTGGTCTTCAAAGAAGCAGAACTGTGTATCTCTCTCCACTGCTGAATCTGAATACATTGCTACTGGATCTTGCTGCGCTTAGCTTCTGTTAGGACCGGGTTTTCGGGGTATTAATTTCCCAAAAGCGGCCCTTGTGCTCACCAGCCCCAGGATTACTGTTAGCTGATGAGGCACCAACTTGATACAGAAACTCCAAGCAAAATACAAGATATGCAGTACAAGACCATTCTGGCCTATGAGTACAACAAAATGGTTTCTAGAGGTTGATGGCGGAAGCGGTTTGCGAATCATCAGCGTCTATGGGACTCCATTTCCCACAGGAACAGCTGACCTGGATAACTCCTATCTTCGCGAGGCTGTTATCACCATTGCATAGGTTCCGGGGCTGTCATCACAATGCTCTTCTCCACACAAGAAATCTGGCCAAGACAATAGCCAGGGACAAGCCAGTGAGTACTTTGAATGTACTCGCAAACATTAAGAACACATGTATAATATAGCCACTGATACTCATGTTTTGAAATATTCTATGATCACTTCGTCAGTTATGAAATAAGGTTCATGATGCACGCAAGCAGATTATTCAAATAAAACATGAGTAAACAATCCAGGAGTAGAAATGAAAAGCACAGATCGAGTGTCTGAAGCGACGCCTTGAAAGAATAATAATATGAAGCATGCCGCAGTCGGGCATCTGAGCGACGCCACATAAAGGGATTATAAATAAAAGGAATAACCAGCATGCCACAGTCGGGCGTCTGTGCGACACCACATAAAGGGCTTATAAGTAAATAAAATAACAAGCATGCCATAGTCGGGCGTCTGTGCGACACCACATAAAGGGCTTATAAGTAAATGAAATAACAAGCATGCCGTAGTCGGGCGTTTGTGCGACGCCACATAAAGGGCTTATATAAAAATAATCACAGTGAATATCCAGGAGGTAGAACCGTCCAAGGGATACTCATTGATTCAAAGAATACAAATGATTAGTCCACAATAATAATAATCATAACCATCATATGTCACAGATCATAATTAATGTTCTAGTTTAGTAGTTTTTCCTCCGAAGACCGACACTAAGACCGACACTTGACCCATCCCAGACTGTAGTCTTTAACCATTGACACGGCTATTCGAATAGATACAATCTCTGCAGAGGGTGTACTCTTCACCCACGAGTAACGGATTCCTTTAGTCCATCGGAACTAATTCCGTCTACGGTCTTTTAGTCGAAAACACGCCTGACTCGCACACACCAGCTCAACTTTACTCGTGTCTAGAATCACCCATGACACCCGTTAAGCAAAACTCTAAGTGGGGAGGCTACAACCTTGCTTAGCATGGGATCAAACTTATATTGCGCGCTCTAAGGGGTGCCCCCCTCTCGGTCCCAACCGGAAACACCCATGCCTCCGGACCAGGTGGCATGCCTACCGGATGCAGCCGGTATCTTCCACCATGGCCTCTCTGTACGGTGTGTGCCAGGACAGGGGTTGACAACTTACTGAACCGTACCCTACCTACGGCAGGGCAAGTGGCAGCACGAAATAAGTATGGGGGTTACTGGAACAAGACTCGATCTACGGCCGACTCAGGAGGTTTAAGCATTCCTGCATGGTTAGCTCAAGAATTATATTACACATCCATCAGACAGAACCACCACTCATCATACCTCCTCATGCCCCACCGGTCATAATCGTCTCGACGAGGGACAAGCTCATGTCTACCCAAGACAGAGGCTTTCCCGGATCCTTCCCGGTAGGCATGAGAGGCATATGAGGGGGATTTCTATCACAAACATATCAAATGCCAACAGCATGAAATCATCAATATGCATTATGATCGTATCATCGCATAGAATAACGAAATCTCCGAAACAAGATGGGGTTGCAACCGTATCAACAATGCAAGACAATATTATGCCAGGGTTTAGAATGCTTGCCTTCAAGTTGTGGAGAGGCAGGGTGCACTCCAAAACTTTTGAAAGTTTTTCTTCGCCCTCTCCAAAATCCTATTTTAAGTAAATTTGAATTAACACATACTTTAAAAACAGCACAAAAAGGTTGTTTCGAAAATTTTGAAATAAATATGAAAATAAACTAGACAATATTTGGGAAACAACAGAAAAAGAATCAAGTCATTTGGATTTATATTTAAAAAGATATAGCCAGTCAAAGTTTCAGTCAAACTCTGTTTTTAAAATAAAACAGAAAAGAAAACGTTTCGATGAGAATACGCTTTCGAAGCAGGGGAGACGTACTTGGGGGTTTTACGCTTCCACTTACGCCAGTGTGGACCGGCTCGTGGTCACTGACAGTGGGTCCCTTGGGCCCACTGGTCAGGTTTGACCAGTCGCCCCCCGCCTCCTACCTCCTCTGGCCGAACAGAGGCAGGGCTCCGGCGATTGGCGGCTCATCGCGGGCTCCGGAGGGCAGGGATGGATCCGCTAGACCGGGGCGGTCCTCCCGGTGGTTGTTGGGTTGGCGGGGGTGGAGGGAGTCGCCGGCGGCGAGCTCCGCGGCGGACGGCAGATTCGGGTGGATTGGGGCTTTGGGCTACGGTGGTTCCCCGTCGCAGCTGAGGGCTTGGGCGGCTCCGTAAGATCGAGGGGAAGTGGACGGTTGCTTTGGAGGGGCGGGGGAGGGTCTGGTTGCGACGAACGGCACCGGAAGGCGGCGGCGGCCAAACCGACCGGAGTCGAGGAAGACGGTTACCAACCGACAATTGCTGGCTGTGGGGGGTGCTATGGGGGTGGCCTGAGGTCGCCTGAGTGCTCGGAGGAGCTCGGGGCCTCCTTTTATAGTGCAACGAGGTCGGTTCTGAGGAGGCCGTGGATAGGGTCGACGACGAACCGCCGTTCTGTAGTTGCAGGGCGACGGGCGCTAGGGGACGAGCTTGTGGATAAGTTTGAGCTGCTCCAGGGGGCAGCTGGCGAGCGAGGGTGGCTCGGGCGGCGCCGTCCGCGACAGAGGCTGCTGTGGCCGACCTGATGACGGCGCTGTAGGGCTCCAGGGACGACTCTGCAGCGAGGGAGGGGGCGGGCCTGTTGGCTGCGAGTGGGGAGAGGCTAGAGCGGGCGCGGGGAGGCAGCAGTGCGACGCGGCGACTCGGTGCGCGCGCGTGCAAAACGTGCGCTCTGGGCGCGCCCAGAGCGTGCACGCCAAGCGTTCGGCGAAATGCCAAGGCAGGCTAGGTGGCTTGGGTGGGGCTGGGGATTAGCAGGTCTAGGTTAGAGGCATTTAGGAGCTTAGTGGACATGCCAGTATGTCCAGAGGGGCAAGATCACTGTGCAAAACTAAAATCATGCCAAAACTGTCCATGCACTCAAGATGTTTGACAGAATGTCAAGGGCATCTACGCAACTCTTGGAGTGGCCAAAATCTCCAGGTCAGGGTCTCTCTAGATGTAGGTGATGATGGTAAGGTCATTTGGTCAAGACTAGAAACTTGATAGAGCAAGTTTTTGGGAAAACCATTTCTGCACAGAAAGAAAAGGGCATAGTTTCATGGACCAAAAACACTCCAAAGGTTCCACCCTCCTGGACTTAAGGTTTTGCAGGGTGGTCTATAAGTAGGAAAAAGCTCATGGTTACTAGAGCAAGATAAATTAGGGTTGCAGTACAAATCATCAAGCTGGACCAGAATGAAACTGAGGTTGATTCACTCAAATTTTTCAAAGAACATCACTGGTTTTTTTTTTGCATAAATTTGAATAATATACTCCTATTAGCATCCCATAATTTTGGTGGGAGTTTTAAAGAAATATTTAAATAGGTTGTAGTGCAAAATTGCCCACTGGACCAGATTTGAAAACTTGGTGTAGAGCTCAAAATTTCCAATGAATAGAAGATATTTTTGCATAAAAGTGATTTAAAAACATCACATGACATCTCCAAATTTTGGTTGGAATTTTAGATAAATTTATCAAATGGTTGTAGTTCAAAAAGAGCTCCAAAACTAATGAAAAATCACTTTAAGGAATAAAGCTCAGAGAGAAATAATTATGCAAATACATCCACTGATAATAGCAATGTTTTTCTTGAAAGGGCAAACAAGTCCAATAATATATTTGGAAAAAAAATTTCACTTGGGGTAAAAACTCCATAAAAATCAAAGAAAGAAGGGGTTCTGAAATCAAAGAAAAACCAGAAAATGAAAAATTTAATTTTCCTGGCAAAATTTTAATTAATAAAACAAGGTTGAAATTTTGGGGTGTCACAACACTACCCCCTTAAGAAAAATCTCGTCCTCGAGATTTGCTAAGGGTCGTTTTTAAAATATAACTCATATTAGCTGAAACCGAACAGTTTACTCATAGCACGAACTTGGGTACAATGCATAAGCTGCAACACATAAATAAACATAGCCATGACATTTACAATGAAAACGGTAAGAGGACAGGGTCCTGAGAAAACGTCTCTGGCACTTGGGCACACTCCTCCTCTATCGGGGGAAGCGGATTGATTAGCCGATGGACGCGTCTCTCCTGGCCGGGTCTCAGCGGTCTGCCAATGGCGATCTGAGGATTTAAATCAGCGAGGCTCCGAAGGTAACCCATTATCCGCTGGGTCAGACGCTCTTGCGCGATGACGTACTGGGCAAGGTTGGCCAGTACTGGGTCTCTCTCAATTCGTCCACTGGGAAAAGATGCTACTTCCCCGGGTGCAGCACGGCTCGGAAAGTAGTAATACCCTCCTTCGCTGGCATAGGGGATCGCGAATCAAAGGCGAACAAGCGCTTCATGTGCAGCCGCTTCTATGGCCATCTGCGGAGTCGGCATAGATTTCCCCATGAAGGAGACTTCTGTTGGGTCTTGGTTTGAGTTTACGGGAGGGATGTGCACTACTGCCCAATATTTCGAGGTGGATGAGGTGATTCTCGATTTGAGCAGCTCGTACTGGGGTGGCTGGGTAGAACCCATGGTACTCTAGGTAAAGTCCCACAATAATTTAACAAAACTACCTGGGGTTGCCTCAGGGGTCCTCAGATAAATGCTAGGGCTCGGCATGTCAAGAAATGGTTGAGAGGGTGGTGCACAAGGTAAGGGGTTCTTGGCAAGGTCACGAGGTGGCCTTTTATATAGCAACTGGGCTAGGTTATTTACTGCGGTGAAGGGCAACTAGTTTGTCGGTCCTGCTCTCATGGGGTCGGGGTCCAGGCCACAGATACACACATCTCACAAAAGTGACGTGTTACTGTGGGTGCCGTCGGGGTTGGTTTGTGGTAGCTACGCCCGGAATTAAAAATGCAATTGTACATCAACATAATTTTGCATGGCTACTATTTAATATAGGGGCGTACCAACAAACAGCGTTTTAATCATGACGATACAGGATCACACAATTACAGGGTGTGGGCATACTAAGATTCGGTACTACTCGAGTGACTTAGTCTACCTCGTTTATGTCCAAGCGGGCTTGCCTTGTGGACGCCGAGGCTTCTCCACGGTTTTCACCATCGGGGTTAGCTGGAGGGGGTTGAGGGGCTACAGGGTCGGGGTAGCGATGATGACCATCGCGGGGGTTGTTGGCCACAATCCCGCTGGAGTGGTGTTCCCAAAAGGCGATGAAGCACTTCTGGGGACATCAATGCATTATGGTCGATGGCTGGGGAAGACCTTAAGGACTCGATCGGATGTCCGAACAGCACGACTGGGCTGTCGGTGCCGGGCTCATCTTCTCTTCTTGTCGGGGCTCGGCGGATCAGTTCTCCACGAGCTGTGATCAGATCAAGGGTGATTTGATCGAACAGTTCCTCTAGTGCACTTTCATAGCGCACCAGATGCAATAATGCATGATCCGTCTCGTGATCTCCGTTGGCAACTTGGGGTGGCCTACCATACCCGTCACGGCTGGGGTAGTAGTAGAAGGAGCGACAGTTAACTCTGGGCGACAAGTGCCGGAGTTGAACTATAGCCTCTCGATCAGCTAGCTGGGTGGCCTGTGGCTCAAAGGAAGTTGTCCTTCTGGTGAACCTGTAGGGGCGTTCTGGCGATAGACCCCTACCATAAACGTGCACAGTGGCCCAGAATTGACGGCTCTCACCGCTCATGGGTCCTTGGTACACAGCATACTCTAGGGGCTCTTCTAACGCGAAGGCACGGCGGGTGAGGTTTGCTAGCACGGTCATGAAACCTCCAAGGTTGGTTGCTGTGGTCTCATTGTGAACAATGGGTCCTGGCATTTTAGCCCGGTTTGGGGTAGAGGTTGTGCTGTGCTGGGTTGAGGCTAGCGTGCCCTTTTTATAGAAAAAGGGGACGGAGTCTTCCTTCGCACGCTTGCGAATGAGACAATTTAGGTGTCGGTCACTAGCGCATGATCGACAGGCTAGGTTGATAGGATGGGCACCGACTGCCAAAAGGTGTCGGGTCACTGTGTGGTTATCTTACACGAGAAGCTTGGCCGGGGTTAGGTTAAGGTCTGGTGGGTTGGTTAACCTAGGTTTTTCGACCTGGCTAAGATAGGATTAGCCAATGGTCAGCTCGGCTCTGATACCAAGTTTGTCAGGACCGGATTTTCAGGGTATTAATTTCACAAAAGCGGCCCTTGTGCTCACCAGCCCCAGGATTACTGTTAGCTGATGAGGCACCAACTTGATACAGAAACTCCAAGCAAAATACAAGATATGCAGTACAAGACCATTCTGGCCTATGAGTACAACAAAATGGTTTCTAGAGGTTGATGGTGGAAGCGGTTTGCGAATCATCAGCGTCTATGGGACTCCATTTCCCACAGGAACAGCTGACCTGGATAACTCCTATCTTCACGAGGCTGTTATCACCATTGCGTAGGTTCCGGGGCTGTCATCACAATGCTCTTCTCCACGCAAGAAATCTGGCCAAGACAACAGCGAGGGACAAGCCAGTGAGTACTTTGAATGTACTCGCAAACATTAAGAACACCTGTATAATATAGCCACTGATACTCATGTTTTGAAATATTCTATGATCACTTCGTCAGTTATGAAATAAGGTTCATGATGCACGCAAGCAGATTATTCAAATAAAACATGAGTAAACAATCCAGGAGTAGAAATGAAAAGCACCGATCGAGTGTCTGAAGCGACGCCTCGAAAGAATAATAATATGAAGCATGCCGCAGTCGGGCGTTTGAGTGACGCCACATAAAGGGCTTATAAATAAAAGGAATAACCAGCATGCCACAGTCGGGCGTCTGTGCGACACCACATAAAGGGCTTATAAGTAAATGAAATAACAAGCATGCCACAGTCGGGCGTCTGTGCGACACCACATAAAGGGCTTATAAGTAAATGAAATAACAAGCATGCCGCAGTCGGGCGTCTGTGCGACGCCACATAAAGGGCTTATATAAAAATAATCACAGTGAATATCCAGGAGGTAGAACCGTCCAAGGGATACTCATTGATTCAAAGAATACAAATGATTAGTCCACAATAATAATAATCATAATCATCATATGTCACAGATCATAATTAATGTTCTGGTTTAGTAGTTTTTCCTCCGAAGACCGACACTTGACCCATCCCAGACTGTAGTCCTTAACCATGGACACAGCTATTCGAATAGATACAATCTCTACAGAGGGTGTACTCTTTACCCACGAGTAACGGATTCCTTTAGTCCATCGGAACTAATTCCGTCTACGGTCTTTTAGTCGAAAACACGCCTGACTCGCACACACCAACTTAACTTTACTCGTGTCTGGAATCACCCACGACACCAGTTAAGCAAAACTCTAAGTGGGGAGGCTACAACCTTGCTTATCATGGGATCAAACTTATATCGCGTGCTCTAAGGGGTGCCCCCCTCTCGGTCCCAACCGGAAACACCCATGCCCCCGGACCAGGTGGCGTGCCTACCGGATGCAGCCGGTAACTTCCACCATGGCCTCTTTGTATGGTGTGTGCTAGGACAGGGGTTGACAACTTACTGAACCGTACCCAACCTACGGCAGGGACAAGTGGCAACACGAAACAAGTATGGGGGTTACTGGAACAAGAGTCGATCTACGGCCGACTCAGGAGGTTTAAGCATTCCTGCATGGTTAGCTCAAGAATTATATTTCACATCCATCAGACAGAACCACCACTCATCATACCTCCCCATGCCCCACCGGCCATAATCGTCTCGACGAGGGACAAGCTCGTGTCTACCCAAGACAGAGGCTTTCCCGGATCCTTCCCGGTAGGCATGAGAGGCATATGAGGGGGATTTCTATCACAAACATATCAAATGCCAACAGCATGAAATCATCAATATGCATTATGATCGTATCATTGCATAGAATAACGAAATCTCCAAGACAAGATGGGGTTGCAACCGTATCAACAACGCAAGACAATATTATGCCAGGGTTCAGAATGCTTGCCTTCAAGTTGTGGAGAGGCACGGTGCATTCCAAAACTTTTGAAAGTTTTTCTTCTCCCTCTCCAAAATCCTATTTTAAATAAATTTGAATTAACACATACTTTAAAAACAGCACAAAAAGGTTGTTTGGAAAATTTTGAAATAAATATGAAAATAAACTAGACAATATTTGGGAAACAACAGAAAAAGAATCAAGTCATTTGGATTTATATTTAAAAAGATATAGCCAGTCAAAGTTTCAGTCAAACTCTGTTTTTAAAATAAAACAGAAAAGAAAACGTTTCGATGAGAATACGCTTTCGAAGCAGGGGAGACGTACTTGGGGGTTTTACGCTTCCACTTACGCCAGCATGGACCGGCTCGTGGTCACTGACAGTGGGTCCCTTGGGCCCACTGGTCAGGTTTGACCAGTCGCCCCCCGCCTCCTACCTCCTCTGGCCGTACAGAGGCAGGGCTCCGGCGATCGATGCCGGCGATTGGCGGCTCATCGCGGGCTCCGGAGGGCAGGGATGGATCCGCTAGACCGGGGCGGTCCTCCCGGTGGTTGTTGGGTTGGCGGGGGTGGAGGGAGTCGCCGGCGGCGAGCTCCGCGGTGGACGGCAGCTTCGGGTGGATTGGGGCTTTGGGCTACGGTGGTTCCCCGTCGCAGCTGAGGGCTTGGGCGGCTCCGTAAGATCGAGGGGAAGTGGACGGTGGCTCTGGAGGGGCGGGGGAGGGTCTGGTTGCGACAAACGGCACCGGAAGGCGGTGGCGGCCGAACCAACCGGAGTCGAGGAAGACGGTTACCAACCGACGATTGCTGGCTGTGGGGTGTGCTATGGGGGTGGCTAGAGGTCGCCTGAGTGCTCGAAGGAGCTCGGGGCCTCCTTTTATAGTGCAACGAGGTCGGTTATGAGGAGGCCGTGGATAGGGTCGACGACGAACCGTCGTTCTGTAGTTGCAAGGCGACGTGCTCTAGGGGACGAGCTTGTGGATAAGTTTGAGATGCTCAAGGGGGCAGCTGGCGAGCGAGGGTGGCTCGGGCGGCGCCGTCCGCGGCAGAGGCTGCTGTGGCCGACCTGACGGCGGTAATGTAGGGCTCTAGGGACGAGTCTGCGGCCAGGGAGGGGGCGGGCGTGTTGGCTGCGAGTGGGGAGAGGCCAGAGCGGGCGCGGGGAGGCGGCAGTGTGACGCGGCGACTCGGTGCGCGCGTGTGCAAAACGTGCGCTCTGGGCGCGCCCAAAGCGTGCACGCCAAGCGTTTGGCGAAATGCCAAGGCAGGCTAGGTGGCTTGGGTGGGGTTGGGGATTAGCAGGTCTAGGTTAGAGGCATTTAGGAGCTTAGTGGACATGCCAGTATGTCCAGAGGGGCAAGATCACAGTGCAAAACTAAAATCATGCCAAAACTGTCCATGCACTCAAGGTGTTTGACAGAATGTCAAGGGCATCTAGGCAACTCTTGGAGTGGCCAAAATATCCAGGTCAGGGTCTCTCTAGATGTAGGTGATGATGGTAAGGTCATTTGGTCAAGACTAGAAACTTGATAGAGCAAGTTTTTGGGAAAACCATTTCTGCACAGAAAGAAAAGGGCATTGTTTCATGGACCAAAAACACTCCAAAGGTTCCACCCTCCTGGACTTAAGGTTTTGCAGGGTGGTCTATAAGTAGGAAAAAGCTCATGGTTACTAGAGCAAGATAAATTAGGGTTGCAGTACAAATCATCAAGCTGGACCAGAATGAAACTGAGGTTGATTCACTCAAATTTTTCAAAGAACATCACTGGGTTTTTTTTTGCATAAATTTGAATAATATACTCCTATTAGCATCCCATAATTTTGGTGGGAGTTTTAAAGAAATATTTAAATAGGTTGTAGTGCAAAATTGCCCACTGGACCAGATTTGAAAACTTGGTGTAGAGCTCAAAATTTCCAATGAATAGAAGATATTTTTGCATAAAAGTGATTTAAACATCACATGACATCTCCAAATTTTGGTTGGAATTTCAGATAAATTTATCAAATGGTTGTAGTTCAAAAAGAGCTCCAAAACTAATGAAAAATCACTTTAAGGAATAAAGCTCAGAGAGACATAATTATGCAAATACATCCACTGATAATAGCAATGTTTTTCTTGAAAGGGCAAACAAGTCCAATAATATATTTGGAATGTTTTTTTTCACTTGGGGTAAAAACTCCATAAAAATCAAAGAAAGAAGGGGTTCTGAAATCAAAGAAAAACCAGAAAATGAAAATTTTAATTTTCCTGGCAAAATTTTAATTAATAAAACAAGGTTGAAATTTTGGGGTGTCACAGCTTCTATGGATGAAGCAAACACTCTAAGACTATGGCGTCCATTTGAAGCAAGTACCACTCTACTACGACAATGAAAGCACCATCAAGATTTCCAACAACCCAGTTCAGCACTCGAAGACAAAGCACATTCACATCCGTCATCACTTTCTCAGAGATCATGTCATGAAGGAAGATATTGATATCATTCACGTCAACACTGAAGAGCAACTGACAGATATCTTCACAAAGCCCTTGGACGAGAAAAGGTTTTGCAAGTTGCGGTGTGAGCTAAATATCTTGGAATCCTCAAATGTCCTGTGATCAGGAACACATCCTAACACTTATGCATGTTGATGACTTAGATGTGCAACACACGAAGTAACGTATATCTTCAATTAATGAAGACTTACAGTCTAAGTGTGAATACATTAATGCGGAATTTGACTTTGGAGCGCCACGATAATTGTGCGCCGTGTATGGGTCTAATACTTCCTATACGGTGGGTAACGCCACCACCAAACTTTTGCTTGGAGTGTTTTCTATTGGTGTTACATTTGCAAAATCTTTGCATTTGGTTTGTCTTCAATATTAACATGACTTCATGTTTATCTTCACTATATTGCTTTGGTCTTATTCGGATATATATTCATATATTAGCGTTCTGTCCTCTACAGCATTCACTTATAGCTATGCCTTCTCATTTGAATCTTTTGAACTAAGTGAATGTGATCGGATCCTAATATGCTCCCGTCTCAAATCTATCTATCCAAATCATATGCATTCTATTGAAACTGTCGAATGTCTTCTCTGCGTCCTTGTCAGCAGAAGACACAGAGACAAACATTAAATCTGATTTAAATGCTCAATCCTTGTGACAGCCCAAAATTTTGACCTTGTTTCATTGATTTAAAATTTTGCCAGGAAATTTAAACTTTCATTTTCTGGATTTTTCCCTTGATTTCAAAGCCATTCTTTTCTTTGTTATTATGGAGTTTTTACCCCAAGTAAAAACTTTCCAAATATATTATTGGACTTGTTTTCCCTTTCAAAAAAAACATTTCTATTATCAGTGGAACTTATTTGCACAATCATTTCTCTCTGAGCTTTATTCCTAAAATGATTTTTCCTTTAGTTTTGGAGCTCTTTTTGAACTACAACCACTTGATAAATTTATTTAAAATTTTCACCAAAATTTGGAGATGTCATGAGATGTTTTTAAATCACTTTTATGCAAAAACATATTTCATTCATCTAATATTTTGAGCTCTACACCAAGTTTCCAAATCTGGTCCAGAGAGCAATTTTGCACTACAACCCCTTTAAATATTTCTTTCTAGCTTCCACCAAAATTATGGGATGTTAATAGGAGTATATTATTCAACTTGATGCAAAAACCCATTGATGTTCTTTGAAAAATTTGAGTGAATCAACCTCTTTTTCATTCTGGCCCAGTTGGGTGTTTTCAACTGCATCCCTAATTAATTTTTCCCTAGTGACCATGAGCTTTCTCCTGCTTGTAGTACTCCATACCAAACCCTTAAGTCCAGGAGAGTGGACCCATTGGAGGATTTTTAGTGCATGCAGCTATGCCTTTTTGCTTCTGTCCAGAATTGGTTTTCCTATAAACTTGCACTAACAAGTTTTTGATTTTGGCAAACTAACCTCACCACCCTCTGTATCATCTAAAGAGACATTGATTTGGAGAATTTGGCCACCCCAAGAATTGCCTAGGTGCCATAAGCATTCTGTCAAACACCTGGTGTGCATGTCCAGTTTTGGCATGATTTTTGTTTTGCACTGTGATCTTGCCCCTCTGTACATACTCGCATGTCCGCTAATCTCCTAAGGGACCCTAGCCTAGACTTGCTAACCCCTAGCTTCACCCTCGCCGCCTAGCATGCTCTGGCACTTCGCCGAACGATTGGCGTGCATGCTCTGGGCGCGCCCAGAGCGCGCGTTTTGCACGTGCGTGCACCGAGCCGCCGCGTCCCGCTGCCGACGCCCCGCGCTCTCTCTGGCCCTTCCCCTCTCCCAGTCGAAACCCCGACCCCTCCCCTCGCCGCAGAGCCGCCCCTGGACCTCCACAGTGCCGCCGTCAGGTCGGCAGCGGCGGCTAGCGGGCAGCCACAGTGCGCCCTGCCATGGACGGCGCCGCCCAAGCCACCCCCGCATGCCAGCTTCCCTCTAGAGCAGTCCGAGCTCATCCACAAGCTTGTCCGCAAGCGCTCGTCGCCGCCACGTCCCCCTGCTGCAACAGAATGACGGTCGCCGGCGTTCTTATCCACGGCCATCGTCGGAACCGACCCCGACCGCCTATTTAAGGAGCCCTGAGCCTCTCCGAAACCTCAGGCGACCTCAAGCCACCCCACCTAGCACCCTGCTAGTCTCGAGCTAGCGTTGGTTTTCCCCGAAGAGGAGGGGGTGATGTAGCACAGTAGCGTAAGTATTTCCCTCAGTTTTTGAGAACCAAGGTATCAATCCAGTAGGAGGTCACGCGCAAGTCCCTCGTACCTGCACAAAACGGTAGCAACTCGCAACCAACGCTTAGGGGTTGTCAATCCCTTCACGGTCACTTACGAGAGTGAGATCTGATAGAGATAATATTTTTGGTATAAAGATGCAAAGTAAAAAGTAAAAGCAAAACAAGTAAAATAAAGTAATGGAGATTGATATGATGAGAATAGACCCGGGGGCCATAGGTTTCACTAGTGGCTTCTCTCAAGAGCATAGATATTCTACGGTGGGTGAACAAATTACTGTTGAGCAATTGATAGAATTGAGCATAGTTATGAGGTTATCTAGGTATGATCATGTATATAGGCATCACGTCCGTGACAAGTAGACCGACTCCTGCCTGCATCTACTACTATTACTCCACTCATCGACCGCTATCCAGCATGCATCTAGAGTATTAAGTTAAAAACAGAGTAACGCCTTAAGCAAGATGACATGATGTAGAGGAATAAATTCATGCAATATGATAAATACCCCATCTTGTTATCCTCGATGGAAACAATACAATACGTGCCTTGCAACTCTTTCTGTCACTGAGTAAGGACACCGCAAGATTGAACCCAAAGCTAAGCACTTCTCCCATTGCAAGAACTACCAATCTAGTTGGCCAAACCAAACGGATAATTCGAAGAGACTTGCAAAGATAACTCAATCATACATAAAAGAATTCAGAGAAGATTCAAATATTATTCATAGATAAGTTGGATCATAAACCCACAATTCATCGTTCTCAACAAACACACCGCAAAAAGAAGATTACATCGAATAGATCTCCACGAGAGAGGGGGAGAACATTGTATTGAGATCCAAAAACAGAGAAGAAGCCATCTAGCTACTAGCTATGGACCCGAAGGTCTGAAGTAAACTACTCACACTTCATCGGAAGGGCTATGGTGTTGATGTAGAAGCCCTCCGTGATGGATGCCCTCTCCGGCGGAGCTCCGGAACAGGACCCAAGATGGGATCTTGTGGATACAGGAAGTTGCGGCGGTGGAATTAGGTTTTTGGCTCCGTCTCTAGTCTAATGGGGGTACGTAGGTATACATAGGAGGAAGGAGCGCGTCGGTGGAGCTCCGAGGGGCCCACGAGGCAGGGGGCGCGCCCAGGGGGGCGCCCTCCACCCTTGTGACCTCCCCGAAAACTTCTTGGAGTAGGGTCCAAGTCTCCTGGATCACGTTCGGTGAGAAGATCACGTTCCCGAAGATTTCATTCCGTTTGGACTCCGTTTGATATTCTGTTTCCTCGAAATACTGAAATAGGCAAAAAACAGCAATTCTAGGCTGTGCCTCCGGTTAATAGGTTAGTCCCAAAAATAATATAAAAGTGGAAAATAAAGCCCAATATAGTCCAAAACAGTAGATAAAGTAGCATGGAGCAATCAAAAATTATAGATACGTTGGAGACGTATCAGGTATCCCCAAGCTTAATTCCTGCTCGTCCTCGAGTAGGTAAATGATAAAAAGAGAATTTTTTATGCGGAGTGATACTTTGGCATAATTTCAATGTAAATCTTCTTAATCATGGTATGAATATTCAGATCCGAAAGGTTCAAGACAAAAGTTCATATTGACATAAAAATGATAATACTTCAAGCATACTAATCAAAGTAATCATGTCTTCTCAAAATAGCATGGCAAAAGAAATTTCATCCCTACAAAATCATATAGTTAGGCTATGCTTCATTTTCGTCACACAAAGATGTTCCCAACTTCTATACCCCCGATGACAAGCCAAGCAATTGTTTCATACTTAAATAATCTCAAACTTTTTCAACCTTCACGCAATACATGAGCGTGAGCCATGGATATAGCACTATGGGTGGAATAGAATATGATGATGGGGATTGTGTGGAGAAGACAAAAAAGGAGAAAGTCTCACATCAACGAGGCTAATCAATGAGCTATGGAGATGCCCATCAATTGATGTTAATGCAAGGAGTAGGGATTGCCATGCAACGGATGCACTAGAGCCAAGAATGCTCAACAAAAGAAAACTAGTGGGTGTGCATCCAACTTGCTTGCTCATGAAGACCTAGGGCATTTTGAGGAAGCCCATCGTTGGAATATACAAGCCAAGTTCTATAATGAAAAATTCCCACTAGTATGAACAAGACAACTTATAAGACTCACTATATGAAAATCATGGTGCTACTTTGAAGCACAATATATGAGACTCACTACATGAAGAACAAGGTGCTACTTTGAAGCACAAGTGTGGAAAAAAGAGATAGTAGCATTGCCCTTTTTATTTTCTCCTTCTTTTTTTGGGCCTTTCTTTTTTTCTTTTTGGACTTTCTCTCTTTTTTTGATTGGGCAATGCTCTAATAATGATGATCATCACACTTCTATTGATTACAACATAACGATTACAACTCGATACTAGAACAAGATATGACTCTATATGAATGCCTCCGGCGGTGTACCGGGATGGTGCAATGAATCAAGAGTGACATGTATGAAGAATAATGCATGGTGGCTTTGCCACAAATACGATGTCAACTACAAGATCATGCAATGGCAATATGACAAAAGTAAAGCATGTCATGATGATGATGATGGAAGTTGCATGGCAATATATCTCGGAATGGCTATGGAAATGCCATGATAGGTAGGTATGGTGGCTGTTTTGAGGAAGATATAGGGAGGTTTATGTGTGAAAGAGCGTATCATATCACGGGGTTTGGATGAACCGGCGAAGTTTGCACCAACTCTCAATGTGAGAAAGGGCAATGCACGATACCGAAGAGGCTAGCAAATGGCGGAAAGGTAAAAGTGCGTATAATCCATGGACTCAACATTAGTCAAAAGAACTCATATACTTATTGCAAAAATTTAGAAGTCATCAAAAATCAAGTACTACGCGCATGCTCCTAGGGGGATAGATTGGTAGGAAAAGACCATCGCTCGTCCCCGACCGCCACTCATAAGTATGCACAAGCCAGGTACACTTCATGCTTCAAATTTGTTACACAACTTTAACCATACGTGCATGCTACGGGACTTGCTAACTTCAACACAAGTATTTCTCAAATTCACAACTACTCAACTAGCACGACTATGATATTATCACCTCCATATCTCAAAACAATTATCAAGCATCAAACTTATCTTAGTATTCAACCCACTAAAAAGAAAGTTTCACATATCTTGAATACCAAGTATATTAACATTAAGCAAATTACCATGCTATTAACGACTCTCAAAATAATCTAAGTGAAGCATGAGAGATCAAGTTTCTTTAAAACAAACCACCACCGTGCTCTAAAAGATCTAAGTGAAGCACTAGAGCAAAAATTATCACGCTCAAAAAGATATAAGTGAAGCACATAGAGTAAACTATCAAGCTCAAAAGATATAAGTGAAGCACATAGAGTATTCTAACAAATTTCAATTCATACATGGCTCTCTCAAAAGGTGTGTACAGCAAGGATGATTGTGGTAGATTAACAAGCAAAGACACAAATAATACAAGACGCTCCAAGCAAAACACATATCATGTGGTGAATAAAAATATAGCTCCAAGTAAATTACCGATGGAAGTGGACGAAAGAGGGGATGCCTTCCAGGGCATCCCCAAGCTTTTACTTTTTGGTGTCCTTGGATTATCTTGGGGGTGCCATGGGCATCCCCAAGCTTAGGCTCTTGCCACTCCTTGTTGCATAATCCATCAAAAGAATTCACCCAAAACTTGAAAACTTCACAACACAAAACTTAATAGAAATCTCGTGAGCTCCGTTAGAGAAAGAAAACAAAAGACTACTTTAAGGCACTGTAGTGAAATTGTTCTTTATTTGTATTGGTGTTAAACCTACTGTATTCCAACTTCTCTATGGTTTATAAACTATTTTACTAGCCATAGATTCATCAAAATAAGCAAACAACACACGCAAAACAGAATCTGTCAAAAACAGAACAGTTTGTAGTAATCTGTTACTAACGCAAACTTCTGGAACCCAAAAAATTCTACCAAAATTAGTCGACCTGGGAAATTTGTTTATTGATCAGCAGCAATTGGAATCACTATTTTATCACGTTCTGGTGATTTTTGACAATTCGGGCACTGAGCGCAAAGATTCTGGAAATTACAGCAAGATCAAATAACTATCTTCCAAGAAGATCTAATAGGTTTAACTTGGCACAAACACTAATTAAAAGATAAAACCACATCTAAACAGAATCTAGATGGATTATTTATTCCTAAACAGAACCAAAAACAAAAACACAAAATAAAATTGGGTTGCCTCCCAACAAGCGCTATCGTTTAACGCCCCTAGCTAGGCATAAAAGCAAGGATAGATCTAGGTATTGCCATCTTTGGTAGGCAATTCTTCAATGAGGCATCCACCTCCTTTAGAATTTTCTTTCTTTCTAGTGATTATCAAACTTTTTGGCATAAGATCGAAAAATTCATTCATGGAAAATGGTTCCTTAATGATTGTAAAAAGATCGGGGTGAATACTTATAGATTTAAGATCCGCATTTTCCTTACTAGATAATTCACCCTTATTTTTAGGAACATACATAAACTTGGCAATTTTAGTGGGAGGACTAGGAGTACTTTTTACGGAAGAAAAAGCTGTTCCCAAGTTGGTAATGATACCCTCAAGTTTATCGATTCGAGTAGAGTCTAGATTTATTTTTTCATTAACCATGGGTTCCTTCTCCTTAATATTTTTCAAAGTCATTCCTACCTTAGATCCATATTGAGTAATTTTATTATGAATCTTTTTATCTAGATTTTCAATGGATTCAATGGTAGCAACTTTGTTTTCAATAATTTCAAGCCTTTGCATAACATGCTCCAAGGTTAACACAGTTCCATTAACCAAAAGGGGAGGTGAGCCAAATAAATCTATTAAAACATTATAGGAATCAAAAGTATGGCTACCCAAAAAATTCCCTCCAGTAATGGTATCAAGGATATATCTATACCAAGGATTAGCACCTACATAAAAATTGCGAAGAAGGACTGAAGTAGATTGCTTTCTGGTAGATCTATTTTGAGCATTGCAAATTCTATACCAAGCATCTTTTAGATTTTCTCCCTCCCTTTGTTTAAAATTTAGCACTTCATTCTCGGGAGATAACGGAGAAGATAAGGAATTCGACATAGCGACAGGTAAGCAAACTAACACACGAGCAAACAAAAGGCAAGGGGAAAAAGAGGAGGGCGAATAAAACGGCAAGGGTGAAGTGGGGGAGAGGAAAACGAGAGGCAAATGGCAAATAATGTAATGCGAGAGATAGAGATTGTGATGGGTACTTGGTATGTTGACTTTTGCATAGGCTTCCCCGGCAACGGCGCCAGAAATGGATCGTTGACGGGAGAGTAAATCTTGACTTGACTTGGCGTAGGCCTCCCCGGCAACGGCGCCAGAAATGGCTCGTTGACGGGAGAGTAAATCTTGACTTGACTTGGCGTAGGCCTCCCCAGCAACGGCGCCAGAAATGGCTCATTGACGGGAGAGTAAATCTTGACTTGACTTGGAGTAGGCCTCCCCGGCAACGGCGCTAGAAATCCTTCTTGCTACATCTCGAGCTAGCGTTGGTTTTCTCCGAAGAGGAGGGGGGTGATGCAGCACAGTAGCGTAAGTATTTCCCTCAGTTTTTGAGAACCAAGGTATCAATCTAGTAGGAGGTCACGCGCAAGTCCCTCGTACCTGCACAAAACGGTAGCAACTCGCAACCAATGCTTAGGGGTTGTCAATCCCTTCACGGTCACTTACGAGAGTGAGATCTGATAGAGATAATATTTTTGGTATAAAGATGCAAAGTAAAAAGTAAAAGCAAAACAAGTAAAACAAAGTAATGGAGATTGATATGATGAGAATAGACCCCGGGGCCATAGGTTTCACTAGTGGCTTCTCTCAAGAGCATAGATATTCTATGGTGGGTGAACAAATTACTGTTGAGCAATTGATAGAATTGAGCATAGTTATGAGGTTATCTAGGTATGATCATGTATATAGGCATCACGTCTGTGACAAGTAGACCGACTCCTGCCTGCATCTACTACTATTACTCCACTCATCGACCGCTATCCAGCATGCATCTAGAGTATTAAGTTAAAAACAGAGTAACGCCTTAAGCAAGATGACATGATGTAGAGGAATAAATTCATGCAATATGATAAATACCCCATCTTGTTATCCTCGATGGAGACAATACAATACGTGCCTTGCAACTCTTTCTGTCACTGAGTAAGGACACCGCAAGATTGAACCCAAAGCTAAGCACTTCTCCCATTGCAAGAACTACCAATCTAGTTGGCCAAACCAAACGGATAATTCGAAGAGACTTGCAAAGATAACTCAATCATACATAAAAGAATTCAGAGAAGATTCAAATATTATTCATAGATAAGTTGGATCATAAACCCACAATTCACCGGTCTCAACAAACACACCGCAAAAAGAAGGTTACATCCAATAGATCTCCACGAGAGAGGGGGAGAACATTGTATTGAGATCCAAAAAGAGAGAAGAAGCCATCTAGCTACTAGCTATGGACCCGAAGGTCTGAAGTAAACTACTCACACTTCATCGGAAGGGCTATGGTGTTGATGTAGAAGCCCTCCGTGATGGATGCCCTCTCCGGCGGAGCTCCGGAACAGGACCCAAGATGGGATCTCGTGGATACAGGAAGTTGCGGCGGTGGAATTAGGTTTTTGGCTCCGTCTCTAGTCTAATGGGGGTACGTAGGTATATATAGGTGGAAGGAGCATGTCGGTGGAGCTCCGAGGGGCCCACGAGGCAGGGGGCGCGCCCAGGGGGGGCGCCCTCCACCCTCGTGACCTCCCCGGAAACTTCTTGGAGTAGGGTCCAAGTCTCCTGGATCACGTTCGGTGAGAAGATCACGTTCCCGAAGGTTTCATTCTGTTTGGACTCCGTTTGATATTCTGTTTCCTCGAAATACTGAAATAGGCAAAAAACAGCAATTCTGGGCTGGGCCTCCGGTTAATAGGTTAGTCCCAAAAATAATATAAAAGTGGAAAATAAAGCCCAATATAGTCCAAAACAGTAGATAAAGTAGCATGGAACAATCAAAAATTATAGATACGTTGGAGACGTATCACACCCACGTAGCAGTCAATCGACCAGGGAAGGTCTTCTTCCCCATCTCTGGCCAGTACAGCCGCTGCCACCCTCCGGCCCATTCAGTAGCAACCCGAGCCCCTCCCGTCCAACCAGTGCCACCATGCGATTCCCCTCGACCGTGCAGAGCTGCCCAAACTCTCAAACGCAACCCAGAGCCAACGTAGCCCAAACCCCCATTGCTCCCGAAGCTTCCTCCGCCGCGGGGCTCGTCGCCGGTGATTCCCTCCACCCCCGCCGACCCAACGACCACTGGGAGGACCGCCCCGGTCTTGCGGATCCATCCCAACCCTCTGGAGCCCGCGGGGAGCCGCCGTTCGCCGGCGTTGATCACCGGAGCCCTCACCTCTGTTCGGCCAGAGGAGGACGAAGGCGGGGCGACCGGTCAAACCTGACCAGTGGGCCCCCTGGACCCACTGTCAGCGACCCCGATCGAGTCCACGCTGGCGTAAGTGGAAGCGCAAACCCCCGAGTATGTCTCCTCTGCTTCGAAGACGTATTCTGCCCGAAACGTTTTCCCTTTTTCTGTTTTATTAAAAAAATAGAATTGACTAAACTTTGACTGGCTATAACTTTTAAAATATAAATACAAATGACTTGATTCTTTTTCTGTTGTTCCTCAAATATTGTCTAGTTTATTTTCATATTTATTTCAAAATTTTCCAAGCAACTTTTTTGTACTGTTTTTAAACTATGTGTTAATTTAAATATTTCCAAAAATAGGATTTGTTGGAGAGAGAAGAAAACTTTCAAAGTTTTGGAACGTACCCTGCCTCTCCACAACGTGAAGGCAGGCATTCTGAACCCTGGCATAATATATTTTGGGGATTGTTTGATACAGTTATAACCCCACCTCAACATAAAGCATTAGTTATTTTTTTGTGACGATATGATCATACGCTTTGAGTGCAAAAATGGTAATTTTTGCTGTTGGTAATGGACATACTTGTGATAGCAATCACCGTCATATGCCTCTCATGCCTACCGGGAAGGATCCGGGAAAGTCTCTGTCTTGGGTAGACACGAGCTTGTCCCTCGTCGAGATGGTTATGACCGGTGGGGCAGGGGGAGGTATGATGAGTGGTGGTTGTGTCTGATGGATGTGAAATATTATCCTTGAGCTAATCATGCAGGAAATACTTAAGCCTCCTGAGTCAGCTGTAGATCGAGTCTTGTTCCAATAACCCCCATACTTGTTTCGTGCTGCCACTTGTCCCTGCCGTAGGTAGGGTACGGTTCAGTAAGTTGTCAACCCCTGTCCTAGCACACACCGTACAGAGAGGCCATGGTGGAAGATATCGGTTGTAGCCAGTAGGCATGCCAGTTGGTCCGGGGGCATGGGTGTTTCCGGTTGGGACCGAGAGGGGAGGCCACCCCTTAGAGCGTGCGATAAAAATTTGATCCCATGCTACGCGAGGTTGTAGCCTCCCCACTTAGAGTTTTGCTTAACAGGTGTCTGGGTGATTCCATACACGAGTAAAGTTAAGCTGGTGTGTGCAAGTCAGGCGTGTTTTCGACTAAAAGACTGTAGACAGAATTAGTTCCGATGGACTAAAGAAATCTGTTACTCGTGGGTAAAGAGTACACCCTCTGCAGAGATATTGAACCTATTTGAATAGCCGTGTCCATGGTTAAGGACTACAGTCTGGGATGGGTCAAGCGTCGGTCTTAGTGTCGGTCTTCGGAGGAGAAACTACTAAACCAGAATATTGATTATGACTTGTAATATATGATGGTTATGATTATTATCATTGTGGACTAACCGTTTGCATTGTTTGAAATAATGAATATCCCTGGGATGGTACTACCTCCTGGATATTCACTGTGAATATGTTTATATATAAGCCCTTTTGTGGTGTCGCTCAGACGCCCGACTGCGGCATGTTTGTTATTTCATTTACTTATAAGCCCTTTATGTGGTGTCGCACAAACGCCCGACTGTGGCATGTCCGTTATTTCATTTACTTATAAGCCCTTTATGTGGTGTCGCACCGACGCCCGATTGTGGCATGCTTGTTATTCCTTTTATATATAAGCCCTTTTTGTGGTGTCGCTCAGACGCCCGACTGAGGCATGCTTCATATTATTATCCTTTCGAGGCGTCGCTTCAGACACCCGATCGGTGCTTTATATTTTTACACCCTGATTGTTTACTTGTGATTTATTTAAATGATCTACTTGCGTGCATCATGAACCTTATTTCATAACTGACGAAGTGATCATAGAATATTTTAAAGCATGATTTTCAGTGGCTATATTATGCCTGTGTTCTTAATGTTTGCGAGTACATTCAAAGTACTCATTGGCTTGTCCCTGGCTATTGTCTTGGCCAGATTTCTTGCATGGAAAGGAGCGTTGCGATGAAAGCCCCGGAACCTATGTAATGGTGATAGCAGCCTCGCGAAGATAGGAGTTATCCTGGCCAGCTGTTCCTGTGGGAAATGGAGTCCCATAGACGCTGATGATCCGCAAACCGCTTCCGCCATCAACCTCTAGAAACAAATTGTTGTACCCATAGGCCAGAATGGTCTTGTACTTCATATTTTGTATTTTGCTTGGAGTTTCTGTAACAAGTTGGTGTCTCATCAGCTAACAGTAATCCTGGGGCTGGTGAGCACAAGGGCCGCTTTTGGCAAATTAATATCCCGAAAATCTGGTCCTGACAAACTTGGTATCAGAGCCAAGTTGACCATTGGCTAATCCTATCTTAGCCAGGTCGAAAACCTAGGTAAACCAACCCACCAGATCTTAACCAAGCCCCGGCCAAGCTTCTCATGTAAGATAGCCTCATAGTGACCCGACACCTTTTGGCAGTCGGTGCCCAACCTATCAGCCTAACCTGTCAGTCACACGCCAGTGACCAGCCCCTAAATAGTCCTTTTCGTAAGCGTGTGAAGGAAGACTCCGCCCCTTTTTCTATAAAAGGGCACGCTAGCCTCAACCCAGCACAACACAGCCTCTACCCCAAACCGAGTTATAATGCCTGGCCCCATTGTTCACAATGAGACCACAACAACCAACCTTGGAGGTTTTGTGACCGTGCTAGCAAACCTCACCCGCCGTGCCTTTGCATTAGAAGAGCCCCCAGAATATGTTGTGTACCAAGGGTCCATGAGCGGTGAGAGCCGTCAATTTTGGGCCATTGTGCACATCTATGGTAGGGGTTTATCACCAGAACGCCCCTACAGGTTCACCGGAAGGACAACTTCCTTTGAGCCACAAGCCATCCAATTAGCTGCTCGAGAAGCTATAGTTCAACTCCGGCACTTGTCGCCCCAAGTTAACTGTCGCTCCTTCTACTACTACCCCAGCCGTGATGGGTATGGTAGACCACCCCAAGTCGCCAACAGAGACCACGAGATGGATCCTGCATTATTGCATCTAGTGCGCTATGTAAGTGCACTAGAGGGACTGTTCGATCAAATCACCCTTGATCTGATCGCAACTCGTGGAGAACTGATCCGCCGACCCCCAGCAAGAAGAGAAGATGAGCCCGACATCGACAATCCAGTCGAGCTATTCGGACAACCGATCGATACCTTGAGGTCAGCCCCAGCCATCAACCAAGGTGCTTTGATGACCCCAGAAGTGCTTCGTCGCCTTTTGGGAACACACTCCAACGGGATTGTGGCCAACAATCCCCGCGATGGTCATCATCACTACCCCGACCCTGCAGTTCCGCAACCCCCTGCAGCTAACTCCGACGGTGAAGCCAATGGAGAAGCCTCGGCATCCACAAGGCACGCCCGCTTAGATATAAACGAGGTAGACTAAGTCACTCGAGTAGTACCGAGTCTCAGTATGTCCACAACCTATAGTTGTGTGATCTTGTATTACTGCAGTGTTGTCTACATGTGCGCCCCTATTTTTTCAAAAAAATAGCTGTGCATAAGTGTGTTGATGTACGATTGCATTTTTAATTCCAGGCGTAGCTACCAAAACCAACCCCGACGACACCCACAGTAATGTGTCGCTTTGGCGAGATGTGTGTATCTGTGGCTTTGACCCCGACCCCATAGGGCAGAACTGACAAACTAGTTGCCCTTCACCGCGGTAAATAACCCAGCCCAGTTGCTTTATAAAAGGCCACCTCGTGACCTTGCCGAGTACCCCTCATCTTGTGCGCAACCCTCACAACCATTTCTTGCCATGCCGAGCCCTAGCATTTATCTGAGAACCCCGGATGCAACCCCGGGTAGTTTTGTTAAAATATTGTGGGACTTTACCTGCAGTACCATGGGTTCTACCCAGCTGCCCCAGTACGAGCTGCTCAAATCGAGGATCACCTCTTCCACCTCGAAATATTGGGCAGTAGTGCACATCCCTCCCGTAAACTCAAATCAGGACCCAACGGAAGTCTCCTTCCTAGGGAAATCTATGCCGACTCCGCAGATGGCCATAGAAGCGGCTGCACACGAAGCGATTGTTCGCCTTCGATTCGCGGTACCCTATGCCAGCGAACGAGGGTATTATTACTTTCCGAGCCGTGCAGCACCCGGGGAAGTGACATCTTTTCCCGGTGGACGAATTGAGAGAGACCCAGTACTGGCCAACCTTGTCCAGTATGTCATCGCTCAAGAGCGTTTGACCCAGCGAGTAATGGGTTATCTCCAGAGCCTCGCTGATTTAAATCCTCAGATCGCCATCGGCAGACCACTGAGGCCCGACCAGGAGAGACGCGTTCATCGACTGATCAATCCGCTTCCCCCGATAGAAGAAAAGTGCGCCCCAGTACCAGAGATGTTTTCTCGGGACCCCATCCAGTTGCCATTTTCATTCTAGACGTCACTGCTATGTTCTTTTATTCTCGCATTTAGTTAAGTGTTGTAACTCATGCGTGTTATTCTAAATCTTGTGCGATGAGATGAACATTTGGTTTCAATTGTAATGAGTAATTTTTGCTGCTGTAAATTTTGATGAACTAATTTTTTCCTCGCGAGAAATCCTGGAGTGAGATTTCTTTTCCCTGAGTTGCTACAGCATATGTCTCCTCACGACATGGAATTTTATTCACGCAGCACCACGGCAGCAGACTCACAACCGCAACCACTCGGACACATACACTACTTGCAACACCACGTAACCGTGTTGCATCTGGCTAATCATCTCCCTAACACACCCCAATCTCTGAAGGAGAGATTAGTGGGTAATCATCCGGGTACAAGTTACCCAGCATACCGACAACAGTCAACACCCGACACCACACCTACTCCTCGTGATCACCGCCACCGCGGAGAGCCAACACTCGAGCGGCAGCATCACGACAATCATCGAGGATCATCGCACACAGGAGCACGGAGAGCCCCAGCAATGCCGCCAGCCCTCCGCACATCAGGATCACGTACCAATCCGGCATCGCCTCCGCCATTAAAACCTCGTCTCTAGCTTCTGTAAATGGAAATGGAGGAGGAAGAAGGGGAAGGAGAAGTGAGGCCAGGTGTGAGGAAGAAGAGAGAAGCACCTCGGCCGTTTTATAGCTCGAGCTCGGTGTACGGTGGGCGAAGTCCACCAGCACTGCTCGTCGCCCGATCGCCGGTGTTCGGAGGCGAATCCGCGAGCAGTGCCGACAGCACGCTGGCCCGCGAGGTGAGTGCACGCTGCACTGGTAGCTAGCACGCCGCGCACTACCACGGGTACGGCCTAGATGCCGTACGCGCTAGACGTCGCCGATGGAGAAAGCGCGGGAAAGCACGCGGGAGAGAGGAAGAAGAGAGAGCCAGAGGAAGAAGAAGAGGCTGACAGTGGGCCCCGGGTCCACCTGTTAGCCAGAGAGAGCACTGTGCTCTCGGGTATGACCAGCGTATTTTAAATTTAGAATTTATTCTAAATTTACTGTATCCAACGTAGAAATCTCTCGTTTTCCCCCTAACCGTAGATTTTTCCCACACAGCGCCAGTGTTCCACATTGTGGTTTTACACCACTTATTGCCCTCTCACTGTAGCCACATTTTATTGCTTATATTTTCTTAAAGCCACTTTTAGCAAATCTCGAGGACGAGATTTTTCTTAAGGGGGGTAGTGTTGTGACACCCCAAAATTTTGACCTTGTTTCATTGATTTAAAATTTTGCCAGGAAATTTAAACTTTCATTTTCTAGATTTTTCCCTTGATTTCAAAGCCATTCTTTTCTTTGTTATTATGGAGTTTTTACCCCAAGTAAAAACTTTCCAAATATATTATTGGACTTGTTTGCCCTTTCAAAAAAAACATTTCTATTATCAGTGGAACTTATTTGCACAATCATTTCTCTTTGAGCTTTATTCCTAAAATGATTTTTCCTTTAGTTTTGGAGCTCTTTTTGAACTACAACCACTTGATAAATTTATTTAAAATTTTCACCAAAATTTGGAGATGTCATGCGATGTTTTTAAATCACTTTTATGCAAAAGTATATTTCATTCATTTAATATTTTGAGCTCTACACCAAGTTTCCAAATCTGGTCCAAAGAGCAATTTTGCACTACAACCCCTTTAAATATTTCTTTCTAGCTTCCACCAAAATTATGGGATGTTAATAGGAGTATATTATTCAACTTGATGCAAAAACCCATTGATGTTCTTTGAAAAATTTGAGTGAATCAACCTCTTTTTCATTCTGGCCCAGTTGGGTGTTTTCAACTGCATCCCTAATTAATTTTGCCCTAGTGACCATGAGCTTTCTCCTGCTTGTAGTACTCCATACCAAACCCTTAAGTCCAGGAGAGTGGACCCATTGGAGGATTTTTAGTGCATGCAGCTATGCCTTTTTGCTTCTGTCCAGAATTGGTTTTCCTATAAACTTGCACTAACAAGTTTTTGATTTTGGAAAACTAACCTCACGGCCCTCTATATCATCTAAAGAGACATTGATTTGGAGAATTTGGCCACCCCAAGAATTGCCTAGGTGCCATAGGCATTCTGTCAAACACCTGGTGTGCATGTCCAATTTTGGCATGATTTTTGTTTTGCACTGTGATCTTCCCCCTCTGTACATACTGGCATGTCCGCTAATCTCCTAAGGGACCCTAGCCTAGACCTGCTAACCCCTAGCTTCACCCTCGCCACCTAGCATGCTCTGGCATTTTGCCGAACGCTTGGCGTGCATGCTTTGGGCGCGCCCAGAGCGCGCGTTTTGCACGTGCGTGCACCGAGCAGCCGCGTCCCGCTACCGATGCCCCGCGCTCGCTCTGGCCCTTCTGCTCTCCCAGTCGACGCCCCGACCCCTCCCCTCGCCGTAGAGCCGCCCCTGGAGCTCCATAGCGCCGCCGTCAGGTCGGCAGCGGCGGCTAGCGGGCGGCCACAGTGCGCCCTGCCATGGACGGCGCCGCCCAAGCCACCCCCGCATGCCAGATGCCCTCTAGAGCAGTCAGAGCTCATCCACAAGCTTGTCCGCAAGCGCTCATCGCCGCCACGTCCCCCTGCTGCAACAGAATGACGGTCGCCGACGTTCTTATCCACGGCCATCGTCGGAACCGACCCCGACCGCCTATTTAAGGAGCCCCGAGCCTCTCCGAAACTTCAGGCGACCTCAAGCCACCCCACCTAGCACCCCCGTAGTAGTCAATCGACCAGGGAAGGTCTTCTTCCCCATCTCCGGCCAGTACAGCCGCTGCCCGCCCTCCGGCCCATTCAGTAGCAACCCGAGCCCCTCCCGTCCAACCAGTGCCACCATGCGATTCCCCTCGACCGTGCGGAGCTGCCCAACCTCTCAAACGCAACCCAGAGCCACCGTAGCCCAAACCCCCATTGCTCCCGAAGCTTCCTCCGCCACGGAGCTCGTCGCCGGCGATTCCCTCCACCCCCGCCAACCCAACGACCACCGGGAGGACCGCCCCGGTCTTGCGGATACATCCCAACCCCCTGGAGCCCGCGGGGAGCCGCCGTTCGCCGGCGTTGATCGCCGGAGCCCTCACCTCTGTTCGGCCAGAGGAGGACGAAGGCGGGGCGACCGGTCAAACCTGACCCGTGGGCCCCCTGGACCCACTGTCAGCGACCCCGATCGAGTCCACCTGGCGTAAGTGGAAGCACAAACCCCCGAGTACGTCTCCTCTGCTTCGAAGACGTATTCTGCCCGAAACGTTTTCCCTTTTTCTGTTTTATTTAAAAAAACAGAATTGACTAAACTTTGACTGGCTATAACTTTTAAAATATAAATCCAAATGACTTGATTCTTTTTCTGTTGTTCCTAAAATATTGTCTAGTTTATTTTCATATTTATTTCAAAATTTTCCAAGCAACTTTTTTGTACTATTTTTAAACTATGTGTTAATTTAAATATTTCCAAAAATAGGATTTGTTGGAGAGAGAAGAAAACTTTCAATGTTTTGGAATGTACCCTGCCTCTCCACAACTTGAAGGCAAGCATTCTGAACCCTGGCATAATATATTTTGGGGATTTTTTGATACGGTTATAACCCCACCTCAACATAAAGCATTAGTTATTTTTTTGTGACGATATGATCATACGCTTTGAGTGCAAAAATGGTAATTTTTGCTGTTGGTAATGGACATACTTGTGATAGCAATCACCCTCATATGCCTCTCATGCCTACCGGGAAGGATCCAGGAAAGTCTCTATCTTGGGTAGACACGAGCTTGTCCCTCGTCGAGACGGTTATAACCGGTGGGGCAGGGGGAGGTATGATGAGTGGTGGTTGTGTCTGATGGATGTGAAATATTATCCTTGAGCTAATCATGCAGGAAATACTTAAGCCTCCTGAGTCAGCCGTAGATCGAGTCTTGTTCCAGTAACCCCCATACTTGTTTCGTGCTGCCACTTGTCCCTGCCATAGATAGGGTACGGTTCAGTAAGTTGTCAACCCCTGTCCTAGCACACACCGTACAGAGAGGCCATGGTGGAAGATACCGGTTGTAGCCGGTAGGCATGCCACCTGGTCCGTGGGCATGGGTGTTTCCGATTGGGACCGAGAGGGGAGGCCACCCCTTAGAGCGCGCGATAAAAATTTGATCCCATGCTATGCAAGGTTGTAGCCTCCCCACTTAGAGTTTTGCTTAACAGGTGTCTGGGTGATTCCATACACTAGTAAAGTTAAGATGGTGTGTGCAAGTCAGGCGTGTTTTCGACTAAAAGACCATAGACGGAATTAGTTCCGATGGACTAAAGAAATCCGTTACTCGTGGGTAAAGAGTACACCCTCTGCAGAGATATTGAACCTATTCGAATAGCCGTGTCCATGGTTAAGGACTACAGTCTGGGATGGGTCAAGCGTCGGTCTTAGTGTCGGTCTTCGGAGGAGAAACTACTAAACCAGAATATTGATTATGACTTGTAATATATGATGGTTATGATTATTATCATTGTGGACTAACCGTTTGCATTGTTTGAAATAATGAATATCCCTGGGACGGTACTACCTCCTGGATATTCACTGTGAATATTTTTATATATAAGCCCTTTTTGTGGCGTCGCTCAGACGCCCGACTGTGGCATGTTTGTTATTTCATTTACTTATAAGCCCTTTATGTGGTGTCGCACAGACGCCCGACTGTGGCATGTCCGTTATTTCATTTACTTATAAGCCCTTTATGTGGTGTCGCACCGACGCCCGATTGTGGCATGATTGTTATTCCTTTTATATATAAGCCCTTTCTGTGGTGTCGCTCAGACGCCCGACTGAGGCATGCTTCATATTATTATCCTTTCGAGGCGTCGCTTTAGACACCCGATCGGTGCTTTATATTTTTACACCCTGATTGTTTACTTGTGATTTATTTAAATGATCTACTTGCGTGCATCATGAACCTTATTTCATAACTGACGAAGTGATCATAGAATATTTTAAAGCATGATTTTCAGTGGCTATATTATACCTGTGTTCTTAATGTTTGCGAGTACATTCAAAGTACTCACTGGCTTGTCCCTGGCTATTGTCTTGGCCAGATTTCTTGCGTGGAAAGGAGCATTGCGATGAAAGCCCCAGAACCTACGTAATGGTGATAGCAGCCTCGCGAAGATAGGAGTTATCATGGTCAGCTGTTCCTGTGGGAAATGGAGTCCCATAGACGCTGATGATCCGCAAACCGCTTCCGCCATCAGCCTCTAGAAACAAATTGTTGTACCCATAGGCCAGAATGGTCTTGTACTTCATATTTTGTATTTTTCTTGGAGTTTCTGTAACAAGTTGGTGTCTCATCGGCTAATAGTAATCCTGGGGCTGGTGAGCACAAGGGACGCTTTTGGGAAATTAATATCCCAAAAATCCGGTCCTGACAATCCTTCTGCCTGAAACCCGGAGAAGCAGGAACGACCACCCGACAATCCAGGCATGCATGGGAACATGCTACAACCTCCAATGTGTTGCATGGTCGCCACATGTCCTTCAGATGTGAACCGCGAGGGGCACATGCATAATAACATTGTGGCGCCCCTGTCCTTATAAATACACGCCACACCCCAGTCATTATCTCTTCTTCCACTTCTCCTTCTCGCACAAACCCTAGCGCCACTGCTAGCTCTCGACGATGCCAGCGACGAAGAGCTTAGCTGCCGCGACCTCACCAGCACCATCCTCACGCCGGCCACGGACATCGTCTTCTCCGTCGTCGTCGTAGGTGTCCTCCATCGCCAATTTAGGGCACGGAAGATTGAACTGCTTGGCCTCATCTTCTACTCCGTCTAGCAGTTCTTCGTGTGGTAAATAAAACCTCTTTTTACAGTCCTTTTGATCCAATAGATTCATCCTTTTCAACCACAAGTGGTTTTTGTCCCTACAAATTTGGATCTATCATGTTCTGCATCTCATAGCATGCCTAGTATATTACTTATGCTTCACAAAGTAGTTAGATTCCTCACTTGTACTTATTCTTGGATTCGTACAAATCTGGAACCAACTCTCATCATATGAGTGAATTTCTTCGCACTATGAGGTAAATGTCTCCTAAACTGATTTATCTTCAAAATCTTCTGAGAATGCATATGACCTCTTCCCCTTCCCTCGCATCTCTAAATGCTATCATAGGTACATGTCTGTGGGAGAATCCCTTGGTTATCATAGTCTGCATTCATTTGCAGAGTTCTTACAGCGTCACATCAATTCTCCTGAAGCCAGTTCCTGTCTGACCAGCAGATAGAAGCCTTTGCAAGTTCTGAAGCCATTCAGTCTGAACTTCATGGCAACAAAGAAATCTGTTAGGAAGGGCGGCAGACAGCGCCGTGGGAACACAGCTAAGGACCTGCCACCAGATCTCTATGAGCTATATAAGTCAGATCCAGAAGAGACCTATGGAGAACGTAAGAACCGAATCCAGTGGATTCGAAGATATTGGGCAGAGGAATGGTTCAAGTACAAATTTTTCACTGACGAATATGCTGAAAAGAATGCCATCAAGGGGCCCTGGGGAGATATTATATACAAAGGGCTTCCGCCCAAGTCGAAGCCCGAAGCCATTGCTCAAGGCTTCTACCCCTGCATGGTCCGCGGACTTCAGCCTGCTGATGCCGACCCATCCTCTCTGTTATGGTGTCGTGAAGACATTCTCTTCAAGCACAGCTACCAGTTTGCCAAGAACTCGGCCAAAGAGAACAAGAAGTCGTGGGGATTAGATTTCAACCCCGGTCCCTCTGCTCCTCGTGCCGACGGCACACGCGATGCTGAACCTAATATTGTTGGGCCCTTCTACAACCTTGAAGGTCTCATCACTCACATTATGGTTCAAGGGGCAGCCGTGGATCACTCTGCAGATGACGTTGATTCTGACGAAGCGCCTGCACCACCGAAGCCTGCGAAGTAGAAGAAACCCAAGGCTTCGAAGCCATCCACTGCACCCAGTGTTTCGCGAGCGAAGCCTCTGGCCGCTGCTCCTCCTGCACCAAGTGTGCATTCTGAAGATCTCTCTCGCATCTCCAAGTTTGAGAAGAGGAAGAAGCCCATGCAAACTACTAGTCAAGCATTGACCCCAGCTGCCGCTGTGAGGAATGAGAACGAAGCCATTGATATGTTAAGTGACGACGATCTTGGCGATGATGCTCTTGAGCTGCTAATAAAGAGCAAGCAAGAGGCAGAAATCTTCAATGATCTTCCCCTCTTTGATGTGAACATCCTGAACAAGTTCATTAACGAGTGGTTTGACAACCCAAACCTCAGTTTTGATGATCTTCAACTCCCTATTAGCCTCAGCGTCTCCTTCCATGGAGCCATTGCTCCTGAGCTGGCTCTAGCTCAGAGAATTGTTGAACTGAAGCACAAGATTGACTATGAAAAGGCTCAGTTCAAGAAGCACATGGCCCAGCTCAGTGTGACAGACGTCCAAAACTTCAAGCAAATGATGCATGAGCTCAAGGAGGCGTTTCACAAGAAACGTGACGAAGCTAAAGGTTCTCAAGAGCGCATGAAACACCTGGCTGCCAAATGTGTTCAAGCCTACAATGAAGCTGAGAAGCGCAAGGCACTTGGGCGTCCTTGCATCGACCCCAAGATGGCTGCCAAGAAGAAGAAGCCTACTGTGGCCCCAGCTGAAGCATCCAGGCGGGAAGAACCTTGCATTGTCTTCCCTGCCAGTATGACAGGCGTGAAGCCTAAGGTCCCCACAGTGGCTTCGGAGCTCAAGAAAACAAGGGCAGCTGAAGCCGAAGCCCGTAAGTGCAAGACCAAGAACACCACTTACGACGCTCCACCGAACAGGAAGAGAACAACCAAGAAGAAAGATCGGGTTGCTCCCACAGAGCCCCTTGTCGTCGAGCCAATCTCAGTGGCTCGTCCTGCGTCTGAACACCGTGAGCTAGTTGATAGTTCATGAGCCTGCTAACACAGAGACTCCTGAAGCTGAAGAAGATCCAGCTGTTGACCCCACCGCAGCTGAAGACATTGGTCCCCAAGACAATGCTGAAGATGATGAAGTCCTTCCTCAGATCGAGCACAACATGGTATCATCGCCTGTTCTGACAAACAGCGAACTCATTAGCATTGGTCGTCCTTTGACGCCAATTGCTCGGGATGATTCATGGGCTGATCACCCTCAAGACTCCCCCCGTCAAGAATCACCAAGTACTCCCCCACCTCAAGCCACCACTCTGGTGCTTGAAGATGATGACTTTGTGGCCCAGCCGACTCCCTCTCCAAAGGCATCGCTAGCGTTTCGCAGGCTTCGCAAAGGACCAAGGCCACAAGTCACTCTTTCGAGTGTTCCAGAAGGAGAAGAGCACCACCACTCAGTATCGCGCCAAGTGTTTCCTGAAGCCACTCCAACTGCGAACATCTCAGAGTCTGAAGCCAAAGCTGCTGAAGACATTCCGGCTGCATCAGCCGATGAACAAGAAGAACCAAGTCAAGAAGAAGAACGTGTTGCTACACCCCCATCCAACCAAGAAGTTGTTCTCGAGGAGAACGTGTCCGACCCTCCAGCTACTCAAGTGGAGGTTGAAAATAGGGAGGCGGACACAAACACCAATACTGAAGCCAATGACGTTGTCATGGCCGAAGCAAATGTGGCGCCTGAAGCTAATGTGGCGCCTGAAGTGCATGTGAACCCCGAAGCCATTGTGCAGCTCGAAGCCCACGTCAATGCCAATGTTCCTGTGCCTCCTCCAAGGCCTCATACCATTGAGCTGGCTTTTGACCACGGCCAACATGTCATGGTTCGTTGGCCCATTCTGGTACCTCCTCCTGCACCCGGACCACAATTCGACTATCATGTGGAGCACAGGCCTCAGGTCTAGAAGCCAAAGCCTAGGCTGCCAAGGTTTCCTGGTACTACAACGTCACTAGGATCATTTAATATGAATGGCTTCAAGGCACACAACACATTCTTTGACAGTGCCAACAACCCCTACACAAGGCCAAGAATTTCATCAGATCGATTCTGGAGTTATTGCTACCTCTTGAGCACTGCGTTGGTTTTCCCTGAAGAGGAAGGGATGATGCAGCAAAGTAATGTAAGTATTTCCCTCAGTTTTTGAGAACCAAGGTATCAATCCAGTAGGAGGCTACGCGCGAGTCCCTCGTACCTACACAAAACAAATAAATCCTTGCAACCAACGCGATAAGGGGTTGTCAATCCCTACACGGCCACTTACGAGAGTGAGATCTAATAGATATGATAAGATAATATTTTTGGTATTTTTATGATAAAGATGCAAAGTAAAATAAAAGCAAAGTAAAAAAGAAAAGTAAATTACTAAGTATTAGAAGATTAATATGATGAAGATAGATCTAGGGGCCATAGGTTTCACTAGTAGCTTCTCTCAAGAGCATAAGTATTCTACGGTGGGTGAACGAATTACTATTGAGCAATTGACAGAATTGAGCATAGTTATGAGAATATCTAGGTATGATCATGTATATAGGCATCACATCTGAGACAAGTAGACCGACTCCTGCCTGCATCTACTACTATTACTCCACTCATTGACCGCTATCCAGCATGCATCTAGAGTATTAAGTTAATGAAAACAGAGTAACGCCTTAAGCAAGATGACATGATGTAGAGGGATAAACTCATGCAATATGATGAAAACCCCATCTTGTTATCCTCAATGGCAACAATACAATACGTGCCTTGCTGCCCCTACTGTCACTGGGAAAGGACACTGCAAGATTGAACCCAAAGCTAAGCACTTCTCCCATTGCAACAAAGATCAATCTAGTAGGCCAAACCAAACTGATAATTCGAAGAGACTTGCAAAGATAACCAATCATACATAAAAGAATTCAGAGAATATTCAAATATTGTTCATAGATAGACTTCATCATAAACCCACAATTCATCGATCTCAAAAAACACACCACAAAAAGAAGATTACATCGAATAGATCTCCACAAGAGAGGGGAGAACATTGTATTGAGATCCAAAAAGAGAGAAGAAGCCATCTAGCTAATAACTATGGACCCGTAGGTCTGAGGTAAACTACTCACACTTCATCGGAGGGGCTATGGTGACGATGTAGAAGCCCTCCGTGATCGATGCCCCCTCCGGTGGAGCTCCGGAACAGGCCCCACAATGGGATCTCATGGATACAGAAAGTTGCGGCGGTGGAATTAGGGTTTTGGCTCCGTATCTGATCGTTTGGGGGTACGTAGGTATAATACTTTGAAAAACGTGCAATTTTTCGAATGCAAATAAAATCAAATATTTGATTTTAATATTTTTCCTCCATTATTTCAATTATTTTGGAGAAGTCATATTTTCTCCTCTCATATATTTTAATAGGAAATATTTTTGGAGATAAAAATAATTAAAACCAAAATCCTCGTTTCAATATTTGATAAAAATCAAATATGAAAACCGGGAAATCCCCAACTCTCTCTGAGGGTCCTTGAGTTGCTTAGGATTTCGAGGATCGCGAAACGAAAAAGCAATAAAATATGATATGTAAGAATGATCTATGTATAACATTCCAAATTGAAAATTTGGGATGTTACAGATAGACATCCCTCTAGTCATCTAAATGATCACGTGATCCATATCAACTAAACCATGTCCGATCATCACGTGAGATGGAGTAATTTTCAATGGTGAACATCACTATGTTGATCATATCTACTATATGATTCACGTTCGACCTTTCGGTCTTAGTGTTCCGAGGTCATATCTGCATATGCTAGGCTCGTCAAGTTTAACCCGAGTATTCTGCACGTGCAAAACTGGCTTGCACCCATTGTATCTGAATGTAGATCTTATCACACCCGATCATCACGTGGTGTCTCGGTACGACGAACTGTAGCAACGATGTATACTCAGGGAGAACACTTATACCTTGAAATTTAGTGAGAGATCATCTTATAATGCTACTGCCATACTAAGCAAAATAAGATGCATAAAAGATAAACATCACATGCAATCAAAATATGTGACATGATATGTCCATCATCATCTTCTGCCTTTGATCTCCATCTCCAAAGCACCGTCAAAATCTCCATCATCACCGGCTTGACACCTTGATCTCCATCATAGCATCGTTATCGTCTCGTCAACTATTGCTTCCATGACTATTGTGACACCCCCGATTTGACCGTACACTAATCATACACGCAAATGTGTACAACCAAGATCAGGGACTCACGGGAAGATATCACAACACAACTCTAGACACAAATAAAATAATACAAACTTTATATTACAAGCCAGAGGCCTCGAAGGCTCGAATACAAATGCTTGAAGACACAAGAGTCAGCGGAAGTAACAATATCTGAGTACAGACATAAGTTAAACAAGATTTCCTTAAGAAGGCTAGCACAAACTGGGATACATATCGAAAGAGGCGCAGGCCTCCTGCCTAGGACCCTCCTAAACTACTCCTGGTCGTCGTCAACGACCTACACGTAGTAGTAGACACCTCCCGAGTAGTAGCAGTCGTCATCGACAGTGGCGTCTGGCTCCTGGACTCCAACATCTGGTCGCAACAATTGGATATAGAAAGGGGGAAAAGGGGGCAAAGCAACCGTGAGTACTCATCCAAAGTACTCGCAAGCAAGGAGCTACACTACATATGCATTGGTATCAATGAAAGGGGTAGCATATGTGGACTGAACTGCAGAATGCCAGAATAAGAGGGGGATAGCTAGTCCTATCGAAGACTACGCTTCTGGCAACCTCCATCTTGCAGCAGAAGAAGAGAGTAGATGGTAAGTTAACCAAGTATCATCGCATAGCATAATCCTACCCGGCGATCCTCTCCTCCTGTCCCTGTTAGAGAGCGATCACCGAGTTGTATCTGGCACTTTGAAGGGTGTTTTTATTAAGTATCCACTTCTAGTTGTCATAAGGTCAAGGTATAACTCCGGGTCGTCCTTTTACCGAGGGACGCGGCTATTCGAATAGATAAACTTTCCTGCAGGGGTGCACCACATTTCCCAACACGCTCGATCCCCTTCGTCCGGGCACACTTTTCTGGGTCATGCTCGGCCTCGGAAGATCAACACGTCGCAGCCCTACCTAGGCACAACAGAGAGGTCAGCACACCATTCTAAATCCTATGGTGCAGGGTCTGGGCCCATCGCCCATTGCACACCTGCACGTTGCGAACGCGGTCGGCGAGCAAACCTAGCCTCCCTTATACAAGAGCAGGCATTCCAGTCCAACCCGGTGCGCGCCCCTCAGTCGCTGACGTCATGAAGGCTTCGGCTGATACCATGACGTCGAGTGCCCATAACTGTTCCCGCGTAGTTGGTTAGTGCGTATAGGCCAGTGGCCAGACTCGGATCAAATACCCAGATCTCATTATGCGTGTTATTTTGAAATAACCACGGATGCCGACCAGGGCCAGGCCCACCTCTCTCCTAGGCGGTCTCAACCTGCCCTGTCGCTCCGCCACAAAGATCCACTCAGAGGGCCGTCGGCACAAATGGCCTTTCGGACCCAATCCATGAATCACTCGCGGGTACTCTACGAGCCGACCCGACTTTAATCACCACATGTATCATGTATAAAGTATATAGCATATACCCGTGATCACCTCCTGAGTGATCACGGCCCGATAGTATAGCATGGCAGACGGACAAGAATGTAGGGCCACTGATGATAAACTAGCATCCTATACTAAGCATTTAGGATTGTAGGTAAGGTATCAATAACTGTAGCGACAATGACAAGCTATGCATCAAGATAGGATTAACGGAAAGCAGTAACATGCTACACTACTCTAATGCAAGCAGTAGAGAGAAGAGTAGGCGATATCTGGTGATCAAGGGGGGCTTGCCTGGTTGCTCTGGCAAGAAGGAGGGGTCATCTTCGATGTAGTCGAATACACGGACATCGGCAGCGGTCTCGGAGTCTACCGGAAATAAGTAATGGAGGGGGAACACAATAAATAACAGAGCAATCAAATGTAACACAAAGCAAGATGCGACAATACGTTGTGCTAGGGGTGACCTAACGTAGGGATAGGTGATACCGGTGAAGGGGGAAACATCCGGGAAGGTATCCCCGGTGTTTCGCGTTTTCGGACATATGAATCAGAGGGGGGAAGTTGTGTGTTTGCTATGCTAGGGATGTGTGGCGGACGAACGGGCTGCGTATCCGGATTCATCTCGTCGTTCTGAGCAACTTTCATGTACAAAGTTTTTCCAACCAAGCTACAGCTTATTTTATATTAATTTTAAAAGATTTAAATCATTTTAGGATTTATTTAATTATTTAAATTCAACATTATCCAGAACAGTGCACACTAACGTCGGCATGATATCAGCATGACGTCAGCAGTCAACAAAGGTGTTGACTGGTTAACTGACGTGTGGGTCCCGTTCGTCATTGACTAGACTAACTGATCATGATTAATTAGTTTAATTAGTTGTTTAGATTAATTAATCAAAATTAATTAAGTTAATTAATCCTTTAATTGATTATTATTAAATTATTATTTATTTTTTTAATTCTTTTTTTTTCAAAAACGTTCTGGGGGCGTGGGGCCCCCATGTCATTGGCCCCAAGGGCCTAGCGGGCGACGGGCGCCTGGGCATGGGCGAACCCGCCTGGCGTCGGGGGAGCCCGCCCAGGGAGGGCGCGGACACGCTGGCGGGCAGCGGCACGAGGGGCTGGTGGCCAGGGTTGGGGAAGAGCGGGGTGGCGCGACGCTTGGCAGCAAGCGGCTGCAACAACAGCGAATCAGTGGGCGGCGGAGGCCAGCGAGGCGTGAGCGGATGGTGGAGGAGCAACAATGGCTAGAGCCAGGGGCGTGGGGTCGAGCTGGGTGCCGCAATCACGGCGATGGAGCGAGCAGGACGGTCCCAGGTGCGCGGTCAGGGTGCACGGCGCGTGTGAGAGCGGCAGGGGAGTGACAGGGCGTGGTGAGCGCGCCAGGGAGGGAGGCGATGCACGGGTGCGCGCGTCGGGCGTGGACGATGTGGCACGGGCGCGACCAGGGCGTGGCCACGGCGGAGCGGCAAGCCACGACGCGCTGGGCTGCGGACGAGCACGGCTGCGAGGCGGTTGCGGGCACGACGTGGTGAGCGCGGTCGAGCGGCGGTGTCCGCGGCCAATATAGAGAGAGGGGGAGGGCGTGGCCCTCACCGGCGTTGCCGGGGTACGGGGGCGGCCAGGCTCGGTGGAGCAGGTGATGGAGAGGCGGGGGCGGTGCAGTCTGACGCGAGGGCGAGGAGGCGACGACGTTGACGGAGTCGGGCGGCGCTGGGGATGGGCGCGGCGGCCAGTGGGAGGGGAGGCGGCCGGTTTACATAGATACTTGTATTATTTTCTTACTTTTATTATTGCATCTTATATAGTGGGATGGTTTTGGTATCCGCCCCCGTCGGCCCTCGTCCTGTCTATGATTCGGATGTGGTATATATATATTATCTTTATAACTATTGGTTCATTTATTATTTATGAAAATTATGCCGACCAACGTGACATAGATTTTATTTATGTAGGATGTATGTGAATCGGAAATGCCAACCGACCCTATTGTCGAGAGGTTAAATTTAGTTGAAGAAGAAAACAATTTGTTGAAGGAAAAAATAAAAAAATGAGGAGGAGAAGATGATATTGGAGTTGCATGTTGCAGATGTCGTCGATGATCACAAGATCAAGATGGATGCAATGGGCTTGAAGATTAGAAAGATTAGAAAATATGCCATTCATACCGAGGCTTGGTATCATTATGCCGTTGGATCAATTGTTACCTTGGTTGCGATTATGATCGCATTTGTTTTCGCATTGAAATGTTTTACATAGTTTCAATGTATGGTTTAATTAATTAGATGCTCTGGAGAGCTATATGTTGTTAGATGAGAACTATGTATGCACTTTGGTTTTAATGTGATGATGAACTTCTATTAATTTGGACACTTAATTATATATAATGTACGCAGATGAACCGGCAATGGATGTATGGTGACAGACACACCTGCGAGTACATTAAGGGCGTGCATGAGTTTCTCGATGCGGCTGAGGCAAACAAGCAGAATGGTTTTATGTGTTGTCCATGCACTGAATGTGGGAATACGAGGTCTTACTCTAACCGGAAAATCCTTCACTCCCACCTGCTTTACAAGGGTTTCATGCCACACTATAATGTTTGGACGAGGCACGGAGAAATAGGGGTTATGATGGAAGACGACGAAGAAGAAGAGTACGATGACAACTATGTGCCCCCTGAATACGGTGATGCTGCAACGGGGGGAGCTGGTGAAGATCAAGAGGAACCATACGATGTGCCCAATGATGCTGCAACGGGTGAAGCTGCTGAAGATCAAGAGGAACCAGACGATGTGCCCGATGATGATGATCTCCGCCGGGTCATTGTCGATGAAAGGACGCAATGCGAAAGTCAAAAGGAGAAGCTGAAGTTCGATCGCATGTTAGAGGATCACAAAAAAGGGTTATACCCCAATTGCGAAGATGGCAACACAAAGCTCGGTACCGTACTGGAATTGCTGCAGTGGAAGGCAGAGAATGTTGTGGCTGACAAAGGATTTGAGAATCTACTGAAAATATTGAAGAAGAAGCTTCCAAAGGATAACGAATTGCCCGACAATACATACGCAGCAAAGATGGTCGTATGCCCTCTAGGATTGGAGGTGGAGAAGATACATGCATGCCCTAATGACTGCATCCTCTACCGCGGTGCATACAAGGATCTGAAGGCATGCCCGGTATGCGGTGCATTGCGGTATAAGATCAGACGAGATGACCCTGGTGATGTTGACGGCGAGCCCCCCAGGAAGAGGGTTCCTGCGAAGGTGATGTGGTATGCTCCTATAATACCATGGTTGAAACGTATGTTCAGAAACAAAGAGCATGCCAAGTTGATGCGATGGCACAGTGAGAACTGAAAGAAAGATGGGAAGTTGAGAGCACCCGCTGACGGGTCGCAGTGGAGAAAAATCGAGAGAAAGTACTGGGATGAGTTTGCAAAGGACCCAAGGAATGTATGGTTTGCTTTAAGCGCGGATGGCATTAATCCTTTCGGGGAGCAGAGCAGCAATCATAGCACCTGGCCCGTGACTCTATGTATGTATAACCTTCCTCCTTGGATGTGCATGAAGCGGAAGTTCATTATGATGCCAGTTCTCATCCAAGGCCCTAAGCAACCCAGCAACGAAATTGATGTGTACCTAAGGCCATTAGTTGAAGAACTTTTACAGCTGTGGAATGGAAACGGTGTACGTACATGGGATGAGCACAGATAGGAGGAATTTCACCTTAAGGCGTTGCTGTTCGTGACCATCAACGATTAGCCCGCTCTTAGTAACCTTTCAGGACAGACAAACAAAGGATACCACGCATGCACGCACTGTTTAGATGACACTGAAAGTATATACCTGGACAAATGCAGGAAGAATGTGTACCTGGGCCATCGTCGATTTCTTCCGACCAACCATCAATGTCGAAAGAAAGGCAAGCATTTCAAAGGCGAGGCAGATCACCGGAAGAAGCCCGCCATGCGTACCGGTGATCACGTACTTGCTATGGTCAATGATTTACACTACATAATCTTTGGAAAGGGTCCCGGTGGACTAGCTGTTCCGAATGACGCTGAGGGACATGCACCCATGTGGAAGAAGAAATCTATATTTTGGGACCTACCCTACTGGAAAGACCTAGAGGTCCGCTCCTCAATCGACATGATGCACGTGACGAAGAATCTTTGCGTGAACCTTCTAGACTTCTTGGGCGTGTATGGGAAGACAAAAGATACACCTGAGGCACGGGAGGACCTGCAACGTTTGCACGAAAAAGACGGCAAGCCTCCGAAGCAGTATAAAGGTCCTGCCAGCTACGCTCCTACGAAAGAAGAGAAAGAAATCTTCTTTGAATGCCTGCTCAGTATGAAGGTCACGACTGGCTTCTCGTCGAATATAAAGGGAATAATAAATATGCCAGAGAAAAAGTTTCAGAACCTAAAGTCTCATGACTACCACGTGATTATGACGCAACTGCTTCCGGTTGCATTGAGGGGGCTTCTACCAGAAAACGTCCGATTAGCCATTGTGAAGCTATGTGCATTCCTCAATGCAATCTCTCAGAAGGTGATCGATCCAGAAATCGTACCAAGGCTAAGGAGTGATGTGGCACAATGTCTTGTCAATTTCGAGCTGGTTTCCCACCATCCTTCTTCAATATCATGCCGCACGTCCTAGTTCATCTAGTCGACGAGATTGTCATCCTGGGGCCCGTATTTCTACACGATATGTTCCCCTTTGAGAGGTTCATGGGAGTCCTAAAGAAATATGTCCGTAACCGCGCTAGGCCAGAAGGAAGCATCTCCATGGGCCATCAAACAGAGGATGTTATCGGGTTTTGTGTTGACTTCATTCTTGGCCTTAAGAAGATAGGTCTCCCTAAATTGCGGTATGAGGGGAGACTGACTGGAAAAGGCACTCTTGGAAGAGACTCAATAATATGCAGGGACGGATATTCTTGCTCTCAAGCACACTACACAGTTCTACAGAACTCTACCTTGGTGACCCCGTATGTCGATGAACACAAGAACAGTCTGCGCTCCAAACACCCGGAGTAGTGCGATGACTGGATTACATGTGAACACATCAGGACTTTCAGCAGTTGGTTGGAAACACGTCTCAGAGGTGACAACACTATTTGTGATGAGTTGTACTTGTTGTTTAGGGGACATCTTTGACTGTATTGACTTACAAATAATACGAGATAAATGGGAATACATTTTACACGATCGCCCAAGATCAAAAGAGAACCAACAAAAACAGCGGTGTCCGCTTTGATGCAGCAACCGAGAGCGGAAAGGACACATATTATGGTTACATAGTGGACATATGGGAACTTGACTACGGACCTGATTTTAAGGTCCCTTTATTTAAGTGCAAATGGGTCAATCTGTTAGGCGGCGGGGTACAGGTAGACCCACAGTACGGAATGACAACAGTGGATCTGAAAAATCTTGGGTACACTGACGAACCGCTCGTCCTAGCCAATGATGTGGCATAGGTTATCTATGTGAAGGACATGTCTACCAAACCGAGAAAAAGAAAAGATAAGGAAGTGAATACATCATACGATGAGCCAAAGCGCCACATAGTTCTTTTAGGAAAAAGGGACATCCTGGGAGTGGACGGCAAGACAGACATGTCTGAAGATTATGAAATGTTTCATGAAATTCCTCCGTTCAATGTCAAGGCTGACCCAAGCATCCTGATAAACAATGAAGATTATCCATGGTTACGGCGCAATAAGCAAATGACACAAGCGAAGAAAAAGTGAAGACTTTCTCCCGCAACTATTATGATGATACCATGCCAACTTTGTAACACACGAACATGCTACCATTGTCCGTTTTGTACATGCACATGCTATGTGGGTGAAATTATGATACCATGCCAACTTTCAACTTTTTCAGAGTTCATTTGAAATGCTTTCATGTCTTATGGTTCGGCCCTCGTAATACCATGACCATTAGTCCCTGGCCCATGCCAAATTTCAACTTTCAACTTTCTAAAACTAATGGCACTAACAGAAAGTTTATAATTTTGCTCCTCGCCCCTGGCCCATGACCATTAGTCCCGGTTTGTGCCACAAACCGGGACTAAAGGGTTGGTCCTCATTGCGGGCAGAGTTTAGTCCCACCTGGCCAACCGAAGGGGGCTCACACCGGTTTATAAGCCCTTCCCTCTCTGCCTTGTTGAGCTCCTCTCAAAGTGAAAATAGATGCCCTAATAGAGAAAAGTTTAACCTAAAGTTTAACCTAATAGATGCCCTAATAGATGCCCCAACCGAAGGGGTCTCCTGCCTGGGCTGCGCGCACAGGCCACGTGGAGGCCCATCAGTCCCGGTTCTGGATTGAACCGGGACTAAAGGGGCAGGGCATTAGTACCGACCCTTTAGTCCCGGTTCAGGAACCGGGACAAAAGGCCCTTACGAACCGGGACAACAGGCCCTTTTTCTACCAGTGAAGCAGAAGTACCACATGGTTCGCTAGACTGAGATCTGTAAGCCGCGCGATCAGGGCGGTCTTCGGATCATGTCCTCCAAGCGGATGAACATTGCCCTCCTGACTAGGTGGCTGTGGCGGATTACGAACGGTGAGGGTGGCCTATGGCTTCGCATCATCCAGCAGAAATACCTTTGGGGCCAACCGCTCGCCTTCTGCCAGCGGTCCGGCGGTTCCCAGTTCTGGCAATCCATCATATAGCTCCTCCCAGTCCTCCGCATTGGATCTTCGATTGCGGTTGGGTCTGGCACTGCCATGCTATTTTGGTTCAATCGCTGGGATGGGGACGCCCCCTTCGCGGCTCATTTTCCTGACCTGTTCTCCATCACGGTTGACCTGCGGATTTCTGTTGTGATGGCCCTTATTGACTTAGGACAACTCACGTTCCAACGACAATTTGGACCAGCAGAGAATGCGGCTTGGCATGACTTGCTCAACTGCATTGCGTTGCATGAGCCTGAGCTAGAGACGGGAGATGACCGCACTAGGTGGCAGCTGGAGCCATCTGGTCTATTCTCTACTAAATCACTCTGCCAGGCGATCGCCCCCTCACCGGGTCCTGAGGCTCTTACCACCATCTGGGAGATCCGGCTCCCCTTGAAATTAGGATTTTCTTATGGCAATGGATCCACGGCCGCCTCCCTTCCATAGTGGAAGTCTTAAACCACAACGGTCCCGGCGATGGACGTTGCCCGCTTTGCAGGCCTGAAGAGGATTCAAACCATATCTTCTTCACATGCGTGTCCGCGCAGTTCCTCTGGAGCTGTTTCCGCGAAATAGTGGGTGGAAGTTGGGACCACAACAACTTCCCCACTCTCTTCGCCGAACTCCAGGCACTACCACTTTCGTCTCGCCACATTAGGTGGCTGACTATCGGTGTGCTTGCCTGGACGCTGTGGACTGTTAGGAATAAGCTTGTGATTCAGCGTATACCTCTTCGTCGCGCTACTGACGCTTTGTTCAAATGGTCTGGTTTACCTGCAGCTTTGGCGACCGCTTAGCCGCCCCAGGGAGAGAGACGCCATCAGCTCCATCATCACCCAGCTTCGCGCGATGGCTCTCTGGATGGCTCCACCACTTCCCCCACCACCACCTGAGCCGGATTAGTTCTCCTTCGTCGTCGACGCCGCCGCCGTTTATGTATGTGTGTGCCTTATGTTTGTGTTGGGCTTGTTGTGCTGTGCCCACAGCTGAACCCGTGTTGTGTGTTGTGTTTCGTGCGTGTGTGTTGGACCTTCCTGCGGTGGCGTTGGGTGTGTGTGTTATTCGGATGATACCTTGTTGACTTTGTGCTTGGTGGTTGCTTTATTTATAAAGCGGGGCGAAAGCCTTTTTCGGTAAAATGTACTTGTACTGAATAATCAGTGACAATGAAGATCTGGGTACTCATTTGGTTTAACTGAAAGTGAACCAGTCAAACACTTGAGGCAAAATCAAATTGTGAGAAAAGAACCAAGGATTGGTGAATCAAACAGCACACTAGTTCAACCAACCTGAACTACAAAGAACTCTGGTTCTAGCAATACCTACGGATAATACTTGGAGAAGAAGACGATAACCCAATCCACGATCCGCCAGAATGCAGAAGCTATTAATAGGAGGAACTGAAATTGCACGCAGTGAAACAGAGTTAACTGAAGTTTACAGCAGCTAAACTTCAGTTAACTATAGCCGTTGTCGGACACTGAGCAAGGGAGCCCTTGTGTCTCTGAGGGGCGTTGATCTTTCACAAGTGAAGCGCATCCTAGCCGTCTGTCTTTCTGGCAGTTGTCCAATTCTTCAGGGAAGTTGTCAATTTCTTCAGGTGTGTTCAGAGACAGGAAGTTCAGAGAATTAGTGTACCGACGCATAGTCCAAACAAAATTCAAGTGCTCATTCGGTATAACTGAAATTAAACAAGTCAACATACAAGGCAAAACCGGAAGCATATGCAACTCTGAATCTGTTATATATTGGCCATAGCATATTACTTTGATCATCACTCGTTAGCTTAAACCGGAACGGATTACTCATTTGGTTAAACTGAAAGTTAATCAGTCAAACACTTGAGGCAAAACCAAAGCGTCAGAAAAGAGCCACAGATCCAAAGAATGACATATCCACGCTGATTTGCGCGTTTGTGGGGAAAACTGCGCAGCAAAGCACGCGTATGCTTCTAGTACCAGATTAAAGTCACTGGATACAGTTCATGGCGATCGATCTGAACTACCAAGTACTCTAATTCTAGCACTAGGTACAAGTAATACTTGGAGAAGAAGATGACAACTCGATCCATGAATGACGGAAGCTACTTATAGGAGGAACTGAAATTGCACGCAGTGAAACAGAGTTAACTGAAGTTTACAGCAGTTAAACTTCAGTTAACTGTAGCTGTTGTCAGCCAATGAACAGGGGAGCCCTTCGTCTTCAAGAGGCGTTGATCTTTCATAACTGGAGCACATCATATCCGTCCGTTTCCCTGGCAGCGTACTGGTTCACGTCTTGATACTTGTAGCTGTCGAATTCTTCAGAAAAGATGTCGATTTCTTCTTGTTTAGAGACAGGAAGTTCAGAGAACTAGTGTCCTGACCCATAGTTTGAAAAAAACTTGAGCACTCATTCGGTGTAAGTGAAAATAAACCAGACAACAATAAGTGCTAAAATAAAAGAATCAGTAAACAACAAAAGATTATTCTCCGTGACAAATCATTTACCGGCGACAAAGGACTGAAAGATACGAAAGGAAAGAGCGACAAGCATATGCAGCACTGAATCTGTTACATGTATTGGCCGTAGCATATTTTTATAATTTACAGTGATCACTACTTGTAAGATTAAGCTGAATCAGTAGCAACGAAGCTCTGAGAACACTCTATGTATTGGCAATGTATGATACAGTTGCTCGCATACATGGGCATTTTACCTCATAAAATGCTTTTCATGCTATGCTTGTCTTCCTTGTGCCATACAAGCACATATAATTCCACCATCACCTTTTCTGCCGATGTCTCTATCGAAGCCGAGGTTGAATCCATGAAACAAGGTGTGGAAACATCAATTTTCCAATGAGAAACAACGTTGTGTCATGAGCGAAAAGGTCGGTCGTACGGTATGGACAAAGAAAGAAGTCTGCCAAATGTATTTTTGAATGTAATGTTTTGGCTGTTCTCGACCTTTGACCTTTTGAGCATTTTATACTGTCTGTAATGCAAGCAAGTACGCCAACAAGCGGCTCACTCGTGTTAACCCAATCCACGATCGCCACTTATAGGAGAACTGAAATTGCACGCAGTGAAACAGAGTTAACTGGAGTTTACAGCAGTTAAATTTCAGTTAAATGTAGCTGTTGTCGGAAAATGAACAGTGGATCCCTTGGTCTTCAAGAGGAGTTGGTCTTTCATAACTGGAGCGCATCCTAGCCATCCGTTTCCCTGGCAAGGTACCGGTTCGCATCTTGATACTCGTAGCTGTCCTATTCTTCAGAGAAGGTGTCGATTTTTTCCCTCAGAAAGAAAAAGAAAAAAGAAAAGAGAAGGTGTCGATTTCTTCAGGTATGTTCAGAGACAGGAAGTTCAGATAAATAAATTTGAGCGCTCATTTGACTTAACTGAAAATAAACCATTCAAGCATACGAGGCAAAACCAAAGCATCCACAGCCTATTCTCCACGCCAAATCGTTTACCGGCGACAAAGAACTGAAAGATATAAAAGGAAAGAGCCACAAGCATATGCAGCACTGAATCTGTTACAGATATTGGCCACAGCATATTACTAGAACTAAACTCTAAGTACTCGTTTGGTTAAACTGAAAGTGAATCAGTCAAACACTTGTGGCAAAACTAAAGCGTCATATAAGAACCAAAGATTAACGAATCAGAGTGCACACTGAATGGCACCCACAGCAAGTACTGTGTCATCTAGTAGAGACTTCACAGGGAAACAAGTCCTATAGTTTCATCGATCGAGCTACTCAAGTGTGCATTGCCACATTTGGCCACATCACAGGAATCATTCTTCAGAGAAGGTGTTGATTTGTTTCAGGTATGTACAGAGAACAGGTGTCGTGACGCTTTAACTGATACTAAACCATTCAAACATACTAGTAAGTATTACCAACAAATCAGACTGTGCTTTAAAGGACTGCAAGATATAAAAGGAAACAACCACAAGCATATGGACCACTGAATGATCTATTGTATGTATTGGCCTTGGCCATAGCATACTAGTTGTTAGAAGGGAGAGAAAGGATTTGATGGAATAGTTGTTTATTGCTTGAGCCTCGTGGGCATATATATAGGAGTACATGATATACTTGGAGTACAAGGCAAGCCAGAATATTTCCTAGTCTAACCTATGTTTCATAATACAATCACGTTACTCAACATCCCCCCGCAGTCACAACGGTAGCGATGCAGGCGGTGAGACTGGAGAAGAATCCGAAGGCAAGCCGACGGACACCCCCCCCCCAGTCGTAACGGTTGACGCATCACGGAGTCGTGGCTGGAGTGGAAACCGACGAGGTTGCTCAAGCAGGCGGTAGCCCTTTGTGCCGTTTGTCGATGTAGCCGAGAGCGTGGGTGCTGGAGCCGTGGTCGAGGTAGCCGTGCGAAGAATGTCGTCGTCGATGCCGAGTCAGGGTGGCCGGTGTCGAGGAAGTCTCCATGGAGCCGCGGGCGCAAGGGGGCGTCGAGTTAGCATGGGCGCAGTGGTGTCGAAGTAGTGGTGCGCCTGGGAGAAGATGTTGTTGACGACGTGCCGCGGCGGGTTTGCCAAGCCCGGGGACACATCGTGGACAAAGGCACGCAACGGTGTTGCCAGCACCGGGCATGCGTAGACGGACGAAGACGAAGTTGACGAAGCGCCTACCAGGCTTGCCAGGCCTGGGGACACGTCGTGGATGAAGGCACGCATCGGTGTTGCCAACACCGGGCATGCGTAGACGAGGGACCTGCACGAGCTGTATGCTATGCCGGAGAAGTCGGAGGGGCTAGCAAAGAAGAACTCGACGATGATTGCGGCGTCCATCGGCGCGGGGCCGATGTCGCCAACGGTGGTCGGAGTAGACGAAGTGGTCGGGATAGATGACGGCGACGCTGGCGACGGGCTGGTGCTTGGACGAAGACGAAGGGGGTGGACGGGCGACGGCGACGGCTAAGGGGGTAGTCGCAGCGGTGGCCGAAGAAGAGCAGCTGCGGCGGCCTGATGGAGGCGGCGACTAGGTTAGGAACGCGGCGGCGATGCTCGAAGGAGGCAAAGAACCCGACAGCGTGACGAAGACCGGCGCGAACGGTTACGTTCCCGCGCCAAGGGAGAGGGCGCGACGCATATCACGGGAGGTCGACGCGCGTGACGGCGAAGTGGACCGCGGGCCGCGGCGCTACGGCCCGAAGGGGCGATGCAGTGGCGGCGGGCAGGTCGGGGCGATGGCTGGGACCGTGGGCTGTGGCGCTACGGCCCGAAGGGGCGACGCAACGGCGGTGCGCGAGTCGGTGCAGCTGCGGGGACGGTCTCGGGCGGCGACGGAGACCACGTGCCACGCTCGCTACGGCCCGATGGGGCGACGCAGCGGCAGCGCGAGGGTCGGTGCTGCCACGGACACGGCCTTAAACGGGCGTACTCGAGGCGGCGGTAGACCGCGGGCCGCGGCACTACGACCCAAACGGGCGACGCAGCGGCAGCACGCGGGTAGATGCAGCCGCGGGGAGAACCATGGGGTGACGGCGCTGCGGCCCGACGGGGCGACACAGTGGCAGCCCGATGCTCGATCGGTGGAGAGGCGTGCTGAACTCGAGGACGATCCTCACGGGGCCTTCGAAGGCGCGCTCAATCGATGGGCCAGGTCAGTCGCAGTGCGTAGCTGAGGCGGATCGCGGCAGCGGGCGGGTGATCAATCTGATCGCGCGTGAGGTCGGGGACGCCACTCGGTGGAGGCGGGATGGCGAAGGAGTCCGAGACGAAGCCGGCGACAGCGGGCGGCAGGGCGGCTATGATTGGCCGCCGCATGGCGCGAGGCCGCCGGGTCGGGGCGATGCAGATTTCCCGGTCGGAGCAGGGTGGTTATGGCCGGCGCAGGTCGACGGGCGGACCGACGCGCGGACGACGACTGGCCTTGACGGGCCGCCTTGGCGCGCGTGGACGCCGGGTCGGAGGAGAGGCCGGTTGGTCGCGCAGGGGTTGGAGTAGAGACGCACGGGGATCGACGGCGGCGGCGGGCGACGCAAACCGATGAAGATTAGATCGGAAAACCAAAAAGAAAAACGCCGATCAAAATGACCGGCAAGAGAGCGAAAAACCCGGAGCAAGGGCTCGAAAAAAGACTCTCCAGAGCAGCCGGCTAACACGGTCGGCGGACGAACCCTAGGTACGGGCAGCGCGGCCCCCGACGGCGGTTATAGAGGCCGACCGCCTCGGGGCAGCGCAAAAGTGCGGAAGCGGCGGTGGCTAGGGTTTAGGATCGACTTGCGATAGATACTATGTTAGAAGGGAGAGAAAGGATTTGATGGAATAGTTGTTTATTGCTTGAGCCTCGTGGACATATATATATATAGTAGTACATGATCTACTTGAAGTAAAAAGCAAGCCAGAATATTTCTTAGTCTAACTTATATTTTCTAATACAATCACGTTACTCAACACTAGTATTGGAATTTGCAGTGATCATCACTTGTAAAATGCAAGCTTAAAATGAATAACCAATCGAACACTTAGGCGAAACTGAAGAATCAGAAAAGAAGCAAAGATCATCGGATCAAACTGCTCACTGAATGAAATCCAGAGCGAGTATATATCAGTTTTGCTAAATGACAAGGAAACTAGTACAAGCATGCATATAGTTTCATTGATCTACTCAAGTATGTATCAATTGCCACATTTGACGGCATCACATGAATCATCGTACTGGTCGATCAGAGCAGCATCTTTGTAAAAACAGAGTAAGCAGAAAACATTATCAGAGTTCAGAAAACATTGTCACCCACATTGGATTGGATTGGACGAACAAGTCCTACAGGTAGTATATAGTTTCATGGATCGATCGATCTACTCAAGTATGCATTGCCACATTTGGCCACATCACAGGAACATTCTTCAGAGAACGTGTTGACTTGTTTCAGGTATGTACAGAGAACAAGTGTCGTGATGGTTTAACTGATACTAAACCATTCAGGAAGAAGGCTGGTCACCCTCCGGCTCCTGACCACTCTGTGGTGCTGGCGCTGGCTCGAGCTGCAAATTAAGAGCCAAGATAAATGAGTGATTTGAGTTGTTGACAGGAGGACAAGCCCAAATAAGGAAAGAATCGTACTGCAGCTGCAGGAGGACATTACCCCGTCACTGAGCTCGGGCTGCCCTGTTCCTGTATGCAGGTTCCCGCCAGAGACCGAGTCACTCCCACAGGGCCGGCTATATAGACGACGACAGACAAAGCGTCGTCGTCTCCCAGCTCCCGCTGCAACCAATTTAAACAAGATGGGCCTACTGTAGTTTGGATAGCCCAAGCCCACCCGATGGCCCATATGAATTGGCTCATTTTCCAAAGTTTCTGCAAGCCTTCAACTTTCCTTCAAATAAAAGAAAGAAAATGCATGCCTTCAGCCCGCTCCAAAATCATTGAAAACATAGTACATTTAGCCATCACTCAAACAAATACGAAGAACCCTATTTCTAACTAGAGATGTCTTCCTATGTTTCTCCACTTGTTTCCTTAGCTCAAACTGACCAATTGGCGGGGTACGATCTTTGTGCGGATGTAGCGATTCTACCGTGAGTTTTCTTAGCGTGCTTCCCATCCCGGCATGTGCACTTAGTGATTTGGGTGTTGATTGGGGTATGTCTCCTTGTGTTCTCTTCACTTGGGGTGTGCATGTTGGGTTTGCATGTTGATTTGTGTATTAGTTTGCATGTGGTTGACGTCATGTGCATGTGTCCTTGGATGGGAAGGTTTCATCTGATTTTTAAAGCATGATTTGCGTGAGACATTTCTTGATAATTCTCCATCAAAGATTCACATCGTCCATCGCTCAGCGCATCGCCCGCCGCACTGCCGTCCTTCAACGCTGTCACATTTCAGATTTTTCCCAAATCTGGTATGTTCAAAAAATCACAGGGATTTAAAAAATTTCTAGGTATTTTCTATAATTGCCAAGGTTTTGTTGTGAATGGCTTTGATTTGTTTGATTGTTGCCTAGAAGGATGAAAATCCAAATGCCACTAGTGAAACCCTAACTAATTTTGGTAAAGACCAAGCCATTTTGAAATATTTTTGGGCACAAGGCTAACCTAAATAAGTCCCAAGAATATCAAAGCCAAAATGATTCCCGTAGAAGGAATTTAAATTGGTTTTATTTTGAAATCAATTCAAAGGACAAAGGGGATTATTCAAAAATGGCTTTGCATTTTATTTGGAGGGAATGATATTTCATAAGTCCAAATAATATTCTTGACCCTCTGCCTTCTTTTCTAAATTGAATTTGAAAAACATTTGGTTTTGAAACCAAATTCAAATTCAAATTCAAAATAAAAATGCAAGTGCAGTGAAAATATGTCCAAAATGCCCCAATGAAATGTTCAAACTTTCCCAAATATTCCATTTGGAATTTAGAAAGTGTCCTATGTCCAAAGAAAATTCAAATTCAAATTAATCTTGAATAGAGAGAAAGAACTTGGTGTTTTCTTGCGAGGGAACGCACCTGGATTTCCTGGAGGCAACTGGGGAGAGAGGTCGAGGAAGCCTCCATGATTAGCTGGTGGAAGCGGCTGCAAGCCAATGTCTGCATCCGCCAGCAAAGCGTCGTTGCTGTCTGTACTCTCCGTCCGCCCTGCACGCAGACACGGCTCTCCTTCTAGCTCTGTGTCCGCCTTCTGCTTGTCCCTCAACTCGCCTCGCCTCGGTCAAACAGCTTCCGAAGAACCACGGGCATGAGTAGATGAAGAGGAGACGGAGAGCGCGGTAGGATGGAAGCTACGAGAAAGGATGGGAGAGGAAGGAGAGGGAGATGCTATATAGACGACGGCGGACAGAGCGTTCTCCCGCTGCAACCAATTTCAACAAGATGGGCCTAGTGCACTTCAGATAGCCCAAGCCCAACCGATGGCCCATATAAAGTTGGCTGATATTCTAAAGTTTCTGCAAGCGTTCAACTTTCCCTCAAAAAAAGAAAAGAAAGACTTCTTCACCTAAAAAAAGCCTTCATCCCTATCCAAAAACATTGAAAAAATAGTACATTTAGCCATCACTCAAACAAATACCGAGATGAAATTGCTTCATGCACGATAGTTTCTGCACGACCTATGAACAATGCACCCTCCCCAACAATACTCCTGTGTGCATGCTCACTGTTAGTGCCGCCGCGTATGAATCATGCAGGTGTCGGCCACATCTTATCATGTGTAGAGCGGCTCTCATACAAAGAACCATATTTCTAACTAGAAATGTCTTCCTATGCTTCTTCACTTGTTTCCTTAGCTTAAATTGGCCAACCAGCGATTGACACGCGTATTAGTTTGGTATCTGGCAGGGTATGATCTCATGTGGACGCAGCGACTCTACTGCGAAGATTCCCATCATCCACCACTCAATGGACCGCCCGTCGCACTGTCGTCCTTTAATGCGCCACCGCTCCACCACCTACATTCTAACTCGATATAAAATGGCTCCCCACATTTTCGCAGCAGTGACCCCGGGTACCCGGCGGTGCCCAGCTGCCCACACCCATCCTTTTTGACCTCCCCACCGGCCGGAGCCTCGAAGGAAGACCCACCTCCGAGCCCCCATCTTCCCACCCTGTTGAGGCTGCCGCTGGTGCTCATAAGTGCCGCAGTCACCACCCCACTAATCAAGGCTTCCTCCTATCTCCGTGTCAAGTGATGATGATAGCGGCACCACAACGGGACAGGTTTGCGTCGCCGCATCGTCGGGGAAAGACCGCACCAAGATGCAGGCATTGCGCCATGCATGGGAGTGAGAGGGGCCTCTTAACCGAGACCTATGCCAACCCAGGCATCGACGCCACATCGCTGTGTTGCAGATGTTAGTTGTCGCCTCGACGGCGACAATTCTGCAGATTGATTGCGTCTGGGTGAGCATCCGATCAACAGTGCGCTCCTCTCTCTCTCTCTCTCTCTCTCTCTCTCTTCATGCTGTAAGTGAAGGGGGCGACACGGGGACAGAATACCATGCGGGGGAGCTGAGGTAGAACCCGGCGTGAGCAGGAGGGATGGTGTGACAAGTGTGCTGCGCAAATGTGTCGGCTAACCACCGCATGCATGCGACGCCGAGCGGCGGCAGGCATTATCCATGCCCATTCACACCCCCGCCACCAAGGCGAGCCGTAGCTTCCCACGTACCGTGTTGGTTGTTCCTCAGCATCCAGCACATGTATGCTCCGGCGCGGCCGAGACACGAGAGTACGAGATTGGCCATGCTATTGGAGAAAGCACGATTCATGCGCTGCTGACTCAATAATTGCGGTGTTGTGCCTGGTTTGTATGCACGAGATAGTTGCGACGTACAACTGTCAGAGGTTTTATGGCATACATAGAGTTCTCGATCAAGAAGGATAGACACAGCTAAGGAGCTTGGCGACCTCACGCTCTTCCTCTCCCACGTCGCATCCTTCTACACGAACGACCTCTCCGATCTGCCCAACCAGAACGGCGGCCCGCTCGACACTAACGCCCGCACGCTGCCGTCGGACCTCCAGGTGCAATTCGTGCAAGCGCCGATATTTTTTTTAAAAGAAGGATTACCCTCGGCCTTTGCATCTAAACGATGCATGCAACCATTTTATTAATTATTCACAAAGACCTTACAAAGTATTATATCAGGTAGTCTGAAGCCACTATGTTAACAACAACCATCACTATTCGTATCCACTTGATGAAGGGGTGCCAATAGTCCGAGCCTAATACCAAACAGATATCGCACCAAAGCCTAACATCTAAAGCCGGAGACTCCATCCAAGCCACATACTGGGTTTGGAGTACAAACCGGTCCGACACACTCTCATGTGTCATCACCGCCGTCTTCCACCAGTCCATCTTCAGAGCAGAAACTAATGCACCGACCTTCCCAGGCCTCTCTGCCATCGATGCCACCATGACACCAAACAACGTCTTCCTCCTGTGCCGAGTCCATCTCCGTGCATCGGACACCGAGTCTCAACTGCGCCACGCCGCCGAGATTCACCGCCATCAATGAGTAAGATGAAGCACCGCTCCACCAAAGAAACCGTCCACTAGTCCCTCGAGCCCGTGTACACCTCCAAGAATGACGCCCTCAAGGGGGAAACGACACCAGAGCGCCGTCTTCATTCGATATATCGATCTAGGGTTTCCCCCGGAGGTAGCGGATAGATGTCTTGAGCTTTTCCATGGTGATGCCTTCAAGAAGGTAACGACACAAAAGAGCACTACCATCGTCGGTCTTGGCATCAAGCCGAGAACGAGGCTTTCCCCGGATCCACTTGACGAACCTCTATCTCGCATCATGTGCACAGACCACCACCCATCTCCTCTGCCGCGAAGCGAGCAATCCACTCTGGCCAGATCAGATCTGACTGGAGGGCCAACCACGCCCGTAGCCGACCAGACCACCAAAGCCCTCCATGCCGCCGTCGATCTGAGGTGCCACAACGTTGTGGCCAGGTGCAGCAGTGTCATTCACCGTCGCTTGCCACCAGGAGCGAGGCACCGCCGTGGAGGCTCTGATCCGGGGGTGCACTTCTGCTCCCCTGGGTGCCCCGCGCTACCAGCATGTGCGAGGAGACTCCTCCGCCACCGCCGCCTGAGCTTAGACCGGCGACTTCCTCCAGCGGCAGCGATGGAGAAGGATGGGAGGGGGGGTGACGGGCGGCTAAGATTGGGGCCCCTTGGCTGCCCGTGCGGGGGGCGACGAAGGGGAGAGGAAGGAAACAGCGGGCGGCGGCGCTGTGATACGTCTCCAACGTATCTATACTTTTTGATAGTTCCATGCTATTATATTATCTGTTTTGGATGTTTTATATGCATTAATATGCTATTTTATCTTATCTTTGGGACTAACCTATTACCTAGAGCCCAGTGCCAGTGTCAGTTGTTGTTTTTCCTTGTTTTTGAGTTTGGCAGAAAGGGAATACCAAACGGAGTTCAAATGGAATGAAAACTTCGCGATGATTTTTCTGGACCAGAAGACAACCAGGAGACTTGGAGATGAAGTCGGAGGAGCCACGAGGCGGCCACAAGGACGGAGGGCGCGTCCCCCACATTTGTGGGCCTCATGTGACCCTCCTGACCTAATTTTTTCGCCTATATATTCCCAAATATCCCCCACACCACCAGAGGCATCCACGGAAACACTTTTCCACCGCTGCAACCTTCTGTACTCGTGAGATCATATCTAGGGACCTTTTCTGGCACCTTGCCGGAGGGGGATTTGATCACAGAGGGCTTCTACATCAACCCTGTTGTCCTTCCGATGAAGCGTGAGTAGTTTACCACAGACCTACGGGTCCATAGCTAGTAGATAGATGGCTTCCTCTCTCTATTTGATACTCAATACCATGTTCTCCTCGATGTTCTTGGAGATCTATTCGATGTAATACTTTTTTGCGGTGTGTTTGTTGTGATCCGATGAATTGTGGATTTATGATCAGCTTATCTATGAATATTACTTGAATCTTCTCTGAATTCTTATATGCATGATTTGGTATCTTTGTAATTCTCTTCGAACTATCGGTTTGATTTGGTTGGTTTTTCTTGCAACAGGAGAAGTGCTTAGCTTTGGGTTCAATCTTGCACTGTCCTTTCCCAGTGACAGTAGGGGTAGCAAGACACGTATTGTATTGTTGCCATCGAGGATAAAAATATGGGGTTTTCATCATATTGTTTGATTAAATTTCTCTACATCATGTCATCTTACTTAATGCATTACTCCGTTCTTTATGAACTTAATACTCTAGATGCATGCTGGATAGTGGTCGATGTGTGGAGTAATAGTAGTAGATGCAGAATCATTTTGGTCTACTTGACACGGACGTGATGCCTATATTCATGATCATTGCCTTAGATATCGTCATAACTTTGCGCTTTTCTATCAATTGCTTGGCAGTAATTTGTTCACCCACCATATTATTTACTATCTGGAGAGAAGCCTCTAGTGAAACCTATGGCCCCCGGGTCTATTTTCCATCATATAAGTTCTACTTTCCGTCATATAAGTATCCAATCTACAATAGTAGTTTCTGATGTACTATTTTTGCAATCTTCTACTTTCCAATCTATAAACCAAAAATACCACAAATATTTACTTTATCGTTTATCTATCTCTATCAGATCTCACTTTTGCAAGTAACCGTGAAGGGGTCGGCAACCCCTTTTATCGCGTTGGGTGCAAGTTGTTTGATTGTTTCTGCAGGTATTCGGTGATTTGTGCGTGGTATCCTACTGGATTGATACCTTGGTTCTCAAACTGAGGGAAATACTTATCTCTACTTTGCTGCATCACCCTTTCCTCTTCAAAGGAAAAACCAACGCAAGCTCAAGAAGTAGCAGGAAGAATTTCTGGCGCCATTGCCGGGGAGATCTACGCCAAGTCAAGACATACCAAGTACTCATCATAAACTCTCATCTCTTGCATTACATTATTCACCTTTCGCCTCTCATTTTCCTCTTCCCCACTTCTAAAACGATTTTTGAAAAGATTTGCCTTTTCTCCGCCCCTCTTCTGTTTGTCTTCTTCATTTGCTTTTTGTGTGCTCATGTGTTGGATTGCTTGCTTTGTCACGATGGCTCAAAAGAATAAAAAATTGTGTGACTTTTCCAACACCAATAACTATGATTTTATTAGCACCTCGATTGCTCCCGCCACTAGTGCGGAATCTTATGAAATTAATGCCGCTTTGCTGAATCTTGTTATAAAAGATCAATTTTCCGGCCTTCCTAGTGAAGATGCCGCATCCCATCTGAATAATTTCGTTGAGTTATGTGATACGCAAAAGAAAAAAGATGTGGATAATGATATTATTAAATTGAAGCTATTTCCGTTCTCGTTACGAGACCGTGCTAAAACTTGGTTTTCATCTTTGCCTAAAAATAGTATTGATTCATGGAATAAATGTAAAGATGCTTTTATTTCCAAGTATTTTCCTCGCGCTAAGATCATCTCCCTTAGGAACTGTATTATGAATTTTAAGCAACTTGATCATGCACATGTTGCACAATATTGGGAGATGATGAAATTGATGATACGAAATTGCCCTACTCATGGTTTGAATTTGTGGATGATTATACAAAACTTTTATGCCAGATTGAATTTTGCTTCTAGAAATCTTTTAGATTCGGCCGCGGGAGGCACTTTTATGCAAATTAATTTAGGAGAAGCTGCTAAACTCCTAGATAATTTTATTGTTAATTATTCTCAATGGCATACCGAAAGAAATTCCACTAGTAAAAAAGTGCATGCAATTGAAGAGATTAATGTTTTGAGTGGCAAGATGGATGAGCTTATGAAATTATTTGCTAGCAAGAGTGCTTATATTAATCCTAATGATATGCCTTTGTCTACTTTGATTGAAAATAATAATGAATCTATGGATATGAATTTTGTTGGTAGGAACAATTTTGGTAATAACGCGTATAGAGGCAATTTTAATCCTAGGACGTTTCCTAGTAATTCCTCTAATAATTATGGTAATTCCTACAACATTTTTTATGGAAATTATAATAAGATGCCCTCTGATTTTGAGAATAGTGTTAAAGAATTTTAAGTTCGCAAAAGAATTTCAATTCTTTGATTGAAGAAAAAATGCTTAAGATTGATTATTTGGCTAGGAACGTGGATAGAATTTATCTTGATGTTGATTCTTTGAAACTCAGATCTATTCCACCTAAGCATGATATTAATGAGTCTCTCAAAGCTATGAGAATTTCCATTGATGAGTGCAAAGAAAGAACCGCTAAGATGTGTGCTAAGTGAGATTGGTTTGTAAAAACATGTTCTTCTAGTTTCCATGAAAATAATAATGAAGATCTTAAAGTGATTGATGTGACTCCTATTGAATCTTTGTTTTCCAATATAAATCTGGGACTGGAGATGAGCCAACTTTAGTTAAAAGGCGTCCCAATGATTCGGAGTTTTTAGATCTAGATGCAAAAAATTGATAAAAGTGGGATTGGAGAGGTCAAAACTTTAGGTAGCAACGAACCCACTCTTTTGGATTTCAAGGATTTTAATTATGATAATTTTTGTTTGATAGATTGTATTTCCTTGTTGCAATCGATGTTGAATTCTCCTCATGCTTATAATCAAAACAAAGCTTTTACTAAACATATGTTGATGCTATGATGCAATCCTTTGAAGAAAAGCTTCAATTGGAAGTTTCTATCCCTAGAAAACTTTATGATGAGTGGGAACCTACTATTAAGATTAAGATTAAAGATTATGAGTGCCATGCTTTGTGTGATTTTGGCACTAGTGTTTCCACGATTCCAAAAACTTTATGTGATGTGTTAGGTTTCCGTGAATTCGATGATTATTCTTTAAATTTGCATCTTGCGGATTCCACTATTAAGAAACCTATGGTAAGGATTAATGGTGTTCTTATTATTGCAAATAGGAATTATGTTCCCGTAGATTTCATCGTTCTTGATATAGATTGCAATCCCACATGTCCTATTATTCTTGGTAGACCTTACCTTAGAACGATTGGTGCAGTCATTGATATGAAAATAAGGAAACATTAGATTTCAATTTCTGTTAAGGAAGGGCATGGAACACTTTCCAAGAAAGAAAATTAAATTTCCATATGAATCTATTATGAGATCCACTTATGGATTGCATATCAAAGATGAGAATACCTAGATCTATTCGTGTTTTATGCCTAGCTAAGGGCGTTAAACAATAGCGCTTGTTGGGAGGCAACCCAATTTTATTTTTGTTTTTGCTTTTTGGTTCTGTTTTGCAATAAATAATTCATCTAGCCTCTGGTTAGATGTGGCTTTTGTTTTTTAATTAGTGTTTGTTCCAAGTAAGACCTTTGGGATGGCTTACGGGGATAGTTGATTTGATCTTGCTGAAAAACAGAAACTTATGCGCTCAGGAAAACAATTCTCATTTTTAATAGAAGCGTGATAAAATACTGATTCTTTTTGCATAAGTTTAATAAACAAATTTATTAGGTTGTCCTAATTGTTCAGAATTTTTGGAGTTACAGAAGTATTCGAGAGTTACAGATTGCTACAGACTGTTATGCTTTTCACAGATTCTGTTTTGTATGTGTTGTTTGCTTATTTTGATGAATCTATGGGTAGTTCGGGGGGCATGAACCATGGAAAAGTTGGAATACATTAGATATTACACCAATATAAATAAATAATGAGTTCACAACAGTACCAAAAGTGGTGATTTATTTTCTTATACTAACGAAGCTTATGACATTTTCTGTTGAGTTTTGTGTTGTGAAGATTTCATGTTTTGGGTAAGGATTTGATGGACTATGGAATAAGTAGTGGCAAGAGCCTTAGCTTGGGGATGTTCAAGGCACCTCCAAGGTAATATTTAAGGGCAACCAAGAGCCTAAGCTTGGAGATGCCCCAGAAGGCATCCCCTCTTTCGTCTTTGTCTATCAGTAACTTTACTTGAGGCTATATTTTTATTCACCACATGATATGTGTTTTGCTTGGAGTGTCTTGTATGATTTGAGTCTTTGCTTTATAGTTTGCCAATAACCCACAAGTATCGGGGATTACAACAGTTTTCGAGGGTAGAGTATTCAACCCAAATTTATTGATTCGACACAAGGGGAGCCAAAGAATATTCTCAAGTATTAGCAGCTGAGTTGTCAATTCAACCACACCTGGAAACTTAATATCTGCAGCAAAGTGTTTAGTAGCAAAGTAATATGATAGTAGTGGTAACGGTGGCAAAAGTAACGTTGGCAAAAGTAACAGTAGCAAAAGTAATATTTTTGGGTTTTGTAGTGATTGTGACAGTAGCAACGTAAAAGTAAATAAGCAAAGAAAATATATGAAAAGCTCGTAGGCATTGGATAGGTGATGGAGAATTATGCCGGATGCAATTATTCATGCAACAGTTATAACATAGGGTGACACAGAACTAGCTCCAATTCATCAATGTAATGTAGGCATGTATTCCGATTATAGTCATACGTGCTTATGGAAAAGAACTTGCATGACATCTTTTGTCCTACCCTCCTGTGGCAGCGGGGTCCTATTGGAAACTAAGGTATATTAAGGCCTCCTTTTAATAGAGTACCTGACCAAAGCATTAACACATAGTGAATACATGAACTCCCCAAACTACGGTCATCACCGGGAGTGGTCCCGATTATTGTTACTTCGGGGTTGCCGGATCATAACACATAGTAGGTGACTATAGACTTGCAAGATAGGATCAAGAACTCACATATATTCATGAAAACATAATAGGTCCAGATCTGAAATCATGGCACTCAGGCCCTAGTGATAAGCATTAAGCATAGCAAAGTCATAGCAACATCAATCTCATAACATAGTGGATACTAGGGATCAAACCCTAACAAAACTAACTCGATTACATGATAAATCTCATCCAACCCATCACCGTCCAGCAAACCTACGATGGAATTACTCACGCACGGTGGTGAGCATCATGAAATTGGTGATGGAGGAAGGTTGATGATGACGATGGCGACAGATTCTCCTCTCCGGAGCCCCGAACGGACACTAGATCAGCCCTCCTAAGAGAGTTTAGGGCTTGGCGGTGGCTCTGTATGGTAAAACGCGATGAATCCTTCTCTCTAATTTTTTTCTCCCCGAACACGAATATATGGAGTTGGAGTTGAGGTTGGTGGAGCGTCAGGGGGCCCGTGAGGTAGGGGGCGCACCCAGGGGGGTAGGCGCGCCCCCACCCTCGTGGACAGGGTGTGGGCCCCCTGACGTGGACTCTTCTTCCAGTATTTTTTATATATTCCAAAAATAACCTCCGTTGATTTTCAGGTCATTCTGAGAACTTCTATTTCTGCACAAAAATAACACCATGGCAATTCTGCTGAAAACAACATCAATCCGGGTTAGTTCCATTCAAATCATGCAAGTTAGAGTCCAAAACAAGGGCAAAAGTGTTTGGAAAAGTAGATACGTTGGAGACGTATCAACTCCCCCAAGCTTAAACCTTTGCTTGTCCTCAAGCAATTCAATTGATAAACTGAAAGTGATAAATAAATTTTTTTACAAACTCTGTTTGCTCTTGTTGTTGTAAATATGTAAAGCCAACATTTAATTTTTCAGCAAAGATTATGAACTAACCATATTCACAATAACATTTAGGTCTCATGTTTACTCATATCAATGGCATAATCAACTAGCGAACAATAATAATAAATCTTGGATGACAACACTTTCTCAAAACAATCATAATATGATACAACAAGATGGTATCTCGCTAGCCCTTTATCAGACAGCAAAACATAAATGCAGAGCAACTTTAAAGATCAAGGACTGACTAGACATTGTAACTCATGGTAAAAGAGATCCAGTTATAGTCATACTCAATGTAAACTAACAGTAATGGATGCAAATGATAGTGGTGCTCTCCAACTGGTGCTTTTTGATAAGAGGATGATGACTCAACAAAAAAGTAAATGGATAGGCCCTTCGCAGAGGGAAGCAGGGATTTGTAGAGGTGCCAGAGCTTGGTTTTGAAATAGATATGAATAATATTTTGAGCGCTATACTTTCATTGTCAACATAATAACCGGGAGATCTCGATATCTTCCATGCTACACACATTATAGGCGGTTCCCAAGCAGAATGGTAAAGTTTATACTCCCCCACCACCAACAAGCATCAATCCATGGCTTGCTCGAAACAACGAGTGCCTCCAACTAACAAGAGTCCTGGGGAGTTTTGTTTACAGTTATTTTGATTTGATTTTCATAAAGCATGGGACTGGGCATCCTGGTGACCAGCCATTTTCTTGGGAGTGAGGAGTGGAGTCCACTCCTCTTGAGAATAACCCGCCTAGCATGGAAGATACAGACATCCCTAGTTGATACATGAGCTATTCGAGCATACAAAACAGAATGTTTATTTGAAGGTTTAGAGTTTGGCACATAAAAATTTACTTGGAACGACAGGTAGATACCTTATATAGGTAGGTATGGTGGACTCATATGGAACAACTTTGGGGTTTATGGAGTTGGATGCACAAGCAGTATTCCCGCTTAGTACAAGTGAAGTCTAGAAAAAGACTGGGAGCGACAACCGTCATGAGCATGCATTAAAATTAATCAACACCGAATGCAAGCATGAGTAGGATATAGTTCACCATGAACATAAATATCGTAGAGGCTATGTTAATTTTGTTTCAACTACATGCGTGAACATGTGCCAAGTCAAGCCACTCGAATCGTTCAAAAGAGGATACCACCCTATCATACCACCTCACAACCATTTTAATAGCATGTTGGCACGCAAGGTAAACCATTATAAACTCCTAACTAATTAAGCATGGCATAAGCAACTACAATCTCTAATTGTCATTGCAAATATGTTTCTTCCATAATAGGCTGAATCAGGAACGATGAACTAATCATATTTACAAAAACAAGAGAGGTCGAGTTCATATATACCAGCTTTTCTCATGTCAATAAGTTCATCATATAATCATCATTATTGCCTTTCACTTGCACGACCGAATATTGTGGATAATAATAATAGTGCACATGCATTGGACTAAGCTAGAACCTGCAAGCATTCAATTCAAGAGAGAAGACAAGGTAATATGGGCTCTTTGTTTGATCAACAATAATGCATATGAGAGCCACTCAATATTTTCATTATGGTCTTCTCCTCTCGACCCCCGAAGAAAAGAAACAAAACTATTTACACGGAAAGCTCCCAACAAGCAAAAGAAGAACGAGAAATCTTTTTGGGTTTTCTTTTTAATTACTACTACTACAGGCATGGAAAGTAAACTAACTAAAGGCTACAACTATTTTTTTTTATTTTTCTTAAGGTTTGTCAAATACACAAGAAGAAAGCTTAAAAAGAAAATAAAATAGCATGGATGATACAATGAAAAAGTATGAGCACCGACAACTAGCATGAGTGTGTGAACATGAATGTAATATCGGTGAGGAATACGTACTCCCCCAGGATTAGGCTTTTGGCCTAGGTTAGTCTACTGCCATGGCTGGCCTGGCGGATATCCAAAGTTGTAGTTGGGGTCGTACTGTGATGCAGCAGCTATTGCCTCATGAGCTGCCGCTTGGAGGCGAGCTGTCTCTGTCCTCCTCTTATACTCGTTCACCTCCTCCCGGGTTATAACATATGTCCTCTTTGCTTGAAAGTCAAAGAAAGCGGGAGCAGGGAGAGCGACGTGATAGGTGCATCATCTGTCAAAGATTAGTCGGTACTGGAGGGACTGGTCGTTCATCTCAACAAACTGATGACGAACCATAGCATCATAATCTAGATAAGGAGGCAACTCAATATCATCTCCACGTATGGGTATCTCAAGAAAGTTAGCTATACGAGTTGCATAAATTCCACCTAAGAAATCTCCATTAATACTATTATTATCCAACCTACGTGCAACAATAGCCCCCAAGTTGTATTGTTTATCTCCTAAAATAGCGCTCCTGAGAACGCTAATATCAGGTACACGCATGTGACATGCTTCATATTTACCATTTATGCACCTTCCTATGAAGAGAGCAAAATAATGTATAGCGGGAAAATGAATGCTCCCTATGGTGGCTTGTGTTACATATCTAGATTCCCCCACTATAATACTAGCAAGAAAATCTCTAAGCTCAGATTTGCTAGGTTCACTAGCACTACCCCATTGTGGGAGTTTGCGGCAGTATTAAAATCCTCTAAATCCATGGTATAAGATTTATCATAAAGATCAAACAGGACAGTTTGTGAATTGCGCGAGGTTGAAAATTTAAACCTTCTCACAAATGAATCAGTTAAATAGAGGTATTACCGGCACTTATCTGCCTCGAAGCTCTCCGGATCAGCATTATGCACATATGCATCAAATTCCTCTTTAATTCCGGCTTGGACCATGAAATCCTCTGACGGCCATTCACAAGGCCGCACTTGAGCGTCCCTCGGTGGCTCATCGTCCGCATCGCGTATTGCGGGTTTGGGTCCTTGCTTCCTTGAAGAACCACCTTGGTACATTTTCCTAAACATATTTCTTCCTCTGAAAAATTTCTGAAATTTTTAGTAACTCAAAAATGAAAGTGAGCCAAACTCAACAAAATTGATAGCAACTACTGCTACAAGTGCCTAGAGGCAATATCATGCATTAAAACTACTTTGGACCATATAAATTTGACATGCAAGCTCAAGAACAGGGTCACCTAGGCAGCAAAAATTTGCAATGAATAAAGCACTGGAACAAAAACTAATTGGACCATTGGAGGTGTCACATACCAAAGAACAATCCCCCAAAGCAGTTTTGTGAATGGGGCTTTGAGCTAGGAGATCGAAAATGGCAGCAAGATGAGCTAGAACTCGTGTTTGAGCTGGTTGGTGGTTTCTTTGGGAGGAAGAACGAGTGTGTGGTGGCTGGAATAAGTGGAGGGGGCCACCAGGGGACCACGAGGTAGGGGGCGTGCCCAGGGGGTAGGGCGCACCCTGGACCTTTGTGGCCAGGTGCTGGCTCCCCTTGATGTGTTCTCAGTGCCAGATATTCTCAAATAATTCAGAAAAAATCATACTAAATTTTCAGGGCATTTGGAGAACTTTTATTTTCGAGGTATTTTTTATTGCATGGATAATTCAGAAAACAGACAGAAAATACTATTTTTGCTTTATTTAGTATAAATAACGGAAATTAAAAAGAGGGTACAAAGAGTTGTGCTTTCTAACTTCATCCAGCTCATGCTCATCAAAAGGAATCCACTAACAAGGTTGATCAGGTCTTGTTAACAAACTCATTCCGAATCGCATGAAACCGGAGAAATTTCGAAGAACACTAGGTTACCTCAACGGGGATATGCACATCCCCAACAATAGGAATATCATATTTCTTCTTGACAGTAGGAAGAGGAAATTCAAAACCTCCAATAGTGATTGTTGAAAATTTTCCAATAGAATTGATACTATGGACTTGAGGTTGTTTCCTCGGAAAGTGTACCGTATCCTCATTACCATTAACATGAAAAGTGACATTGCCTTTGGTGCAATCAATAACAGCCCCTGCAGTATTCAAAAAGGGTCTTCCAAGAATAATAGACATACTATCGTCCTTAGGAATATCAAGAATAACAAAGTCCGTTAAAATAGTAACGTTTGCAACCACAACAGGCACATCCTCACAAATACCGACAGGTATAGCAGTTGATTTATCAGCCATTTGCAAAGATATTTCAGTAGGTGTCAACTTATTCAAATCAAGTATACGATATAAAGAGAGAGGCATAACACTAACACCAGCTCCAAAATCACATAAAGCAGTTTTAACATAATTTATTTGAATGGAGCATGGTACAGTTGGTATTCCTGGATCTCCAAGTTTCTTTGGTATTCCACCCTTAAAAGTATAATTAGCAAGCATGGTGGAAATTTCAGCTTCCGGTATCTTTCTCTTATTTGTAACAATATCTTTCATGTACTTAGCATAAGGATTCATTTTAAGAAAATCAGTCAAACGCATACGCAAAAAGATAGGTCTAATCATTTCAGCAAAGCGCTCAAAATCCTCATCATCCTTTTTCTTGGATGGTTTAGGAGGAAAAGGCATGGGTTTCTGAACCCATGGTTCTCCTTCTTTACCGTGTTTCCTAGCAACAAAGTCTCTCTTATCATAACGTTGATTCTTTGATTGTGGGTTATCAAGATCAACAGCAGGTTCAATTTCTACATCATTATTATTGCTAGGTTGAGCATCAACATGAACATCATCATTAACATTATCACTAGGTTCATGTTCATTACCATATTGTGTTTCAGCATCAGAGATAGAAATATCATTAGGATTCTCAGGTGTGTCTGCAACAGATTCACTAGAAGCATGCAAAGTCCTATCATTTTTCTTTTTCTTCCTCTTAGAAGGACTAGGTGCATCAACGTTATTTCTCTGAGAATCCTTCTCAATTCTCTTAGGGTGGCCCTCAGGATACAAAGGTTCCTGAGTCACTTTACCTCCTTTAGTTGCAACTCTAATAGCAAAGTCATTATTCTTACTATTCAATTCATTGAGCAAATCATTCTGAGCTTTAAGTACTTGTTCTACTTGAGTGGTAACCATAGAAGCATGTTTACTAGTGAGTTTAAGTTCACCTTTAACTCTAGACATATAATCACCCAAGTGTTCAATCATATAAGCATCGCGTTTCAGTTGTCTACCAAAATAAGCATTAAAATCTTCTTGCTTAACCATGAAGTTATCAAATTCGTCCAAACATTGGCTAGCAAACTTAGCAGGAGGGATTTCAGCTTTATCATATCTATAGAGAGAGTTTACCTTTGCTACCTGTGTCGGGTTATCGAGACCGTGTGTTTCTTCAAAAGGTGGTGAATTAAGACCATGTATTTCTTCAACAGGAGGTAAATTCTTAACATCTTCAGCTTTTATACCTTTTTCTTTCATAGATTTCTTTGCCTCTTGCATATCTTCAGGACTGAGAAATAGAATACCCCTTTTCTTCGGAGTTGGCTTAGGAGCTGGTTCAGGAAGTGTCCAATTATTTTCATGGGTCAACATCAATAGAATTTCAGTTTGATCAACGGTTCTTTCCCTGAAAACACAACTAGCACAACTATCCAGGTAATCTCTGGATGCATCGGTTAGTCCATTATAAAAGATATCAAGTATTTCATTTTTCTTGAGAGGATGATCAGGCAAAGCATTAAATAATTGGAGAAGCCTCCCCCAAGCTTGTGGGAGACTCTTCTTGAATTTGCACAGAATTATATATTTCCCTTAAAGCAGCTTGTTTCTTATGAGCGGGGAAATATTTAGCGGAGAATTAGTAAATCATATCCTGGGGACTACGCACACAACCAGGATCAAGAGAATTAAACCATAGTTTTCTCATCATTAGTAAATAGGGTAGCTATATCATTTAATTTAGTAAGATGTGCCACAACAGTTTCAGATTCATAGCCATAAAAAGGATCAGAATCAACCAAAGTAATTATCTCATGATCAACAGAGAAATCATAATCCTTATCAGTAATAAAGATAGGTGAAGTAGCATAAGCATGATCATATTTCATTCTAGCATTCAGAGATTTTTCTTTCAGCTTAGCTAATAGTTTCTTAAGATCACTTCTATCATTGCAGGCAAGAAAGTCTCTAGCACTTTCTTAATCCATAACATAACCCACAGGAACAACAGGCAATTCATATCTAGGGGGAGAATCCTCATCATCACTTTCATCAATATTATCAGTTTCAATAATTTCATTCTCTCTAGCCCTAGCAAGTTGTTCATCAAGAAATTCACCAAGTGGCAAAGTAGTATCAAGCATAGAAGTAGTTTCATCATAAGTATCATGCATAGCAGAAGTGGCATCATCAATAACATGCAACATATCAGAATTAATAGCACAAGCAGGTTTAGGTGTCGCAAGCTTACTCAAAATAGAAGGTGAATCAAGTGCAGAGCTAGATGGCAGTTCCTTACCTCCCCTCGTAGTTGAGGGAAAAATCTTGGTTCTTTGATCTTTCAAGTTCTTCATAATCATAAGCAGATATAAATCCCAAGTGACTCAAAGAATAGAGCTATGCTCCCCGCCAACGGCGCCAGAAAATGTTCTTGATAACCCACAAGTATAGGGGATTGCAACAGTTTTCGAGGGTAGGTTATTCAACCCAAATTTATTGATTTGACACAAGGGGAGCCAAAGAATATTCTCAAGTATTAGCAGCTGAGTTGTCAATTCAACCACACCTAGAAACTTAATATCTGCAGCAAAGTGTTTAGTAGCAAAGTAATATGATAGTAGTGGTAACGGTGGCAAAAGTAACGGTAGCAAAAGTAATATTTTTGGGTTTTGTAGTGATTGTGACAGTAGCAACGGAAAAGTAAATAAGCGAAGAACAATATATGAAAAGCTCGTAGGAATTGGATCGGTGATGGAGAATTATGCCGGATGCGATTATTCATGCAACAGTTATAACATAGGGTGACACAGAACTAGCTCCAATTCATCAATGTAATGTAGGCATGTATTCCGAATATAGTCATACGTGCTTATGGAAAAGAACTTGCATGACATCTTTTGTCCTACCCTCCCGTGGCAGCGGGGTCCTATTGGAAACTAAGGTATATTAAGGCATCCTTTTAATAGAGTACCGGACCAAAGCATTAACACATAGTGAATACATGAACTCCTCAAACTACGGTCATCATCGGGAGTGGTCCCAATTATTGTCAGTACGGGGTTGCCGGATCATAACACATAGTAGGTGACTATAGAATTGCAAGATAGCATCAAGAACTCACATATATTCATGAAAACATAATAGGTTCAGATCTGAAATCATGGCACTCGGGCCCTAGTGACAAGCATTAAGCATAGAAAATTCATAGCAACATCAATCTCAGAACATAGTGGATACTAGGGATTAAACCCTAACAAAACTAACTCGATTACATCATAAATCTCATCCAACCCATCACCGTCCAGCAAACCTATGATGGAATTACTCACGCACAACGGTGAGCATCATGAAATTGGTGATGGAGGAAGGTTGATGATGACGATGGCGACGGATTCCGCTCTCCGGAGCCCCGAACGGACTCCACATCAGCCCTCCTAAGAGAGTTTAGGGATTGGCGGTGGCTCCGTATGGTAAAACGCGATGAATCCTTCTCTCTGATTTTTTTTCTACCCGAACACGAATATATGGAGTTGGAGTTGAGGTTGGTGGAGCGTCAGGGGGCCCACTGAAGGAAATATGCCCTAGAGGCAATAATAAAGTTATTATTTAATTCCTTATATCATGATGAATGTTTATTAATTCATGCTAGAATTGTATTAACCAGAAACATGATACATGTGTGAATACATAGACAAACAGAGTGTCACTAGTATGCCTCTACTTGACTAGCTCGTTGATCAAAGATGGTTATGTTTCCTAGCCATAGACAAAGAGTTGTCATTTGGTTAATGGGATCACATCATTAGGAGAATGATGTGATTGACTTGACCCATTCCGTTAGCTTAGCACTTGATCGTTTAGTATGTTGCTATTGCTTTCTTCATGACTTATACATGTTCCTATATATGACTATGAGATTATGCAACTCCCATTTACCGGAGGAACACTTTGTGTGCTACCAAATGTCACAATGTAACTGGGTGATTATAAAGGTGCTCTACAGGTGTCTCCGAAGGTACTTGTTGGGTTGGCGTATTTCGAGATTAGGATTTGTCACTCTGATTGTCGGAGAGGTATCTCTGGTCCCACTCGGTAATACACATCACTTAAGCCTTGCAAGCATTGTAACTAATGAGTTAGTTATGGGATGATGTATTATGAAACGAGTAAAGAGACTTGCCGGTAGCGAGATTGAACTAGGTATTGAGATACCGACGATCGAATCTCGGGCAAGTAACATACCAATGACAAAGGGAACAACGTATGTTGTTATGCAGTTTGACCGATAAAGATCTTCGTAGAATATGTGGGAGCCAATATGAGCATCGAGGTTCCGCTATTGGTTATTGACTAGAGACGTGTCTCGGTCATGTCTACATAGTTCTCAAACCCGTAGGGTCCGCACGCTTAAAGTTCGATGACGATTATATTATGAGTTTATGTGTTTTGATGTACCGAAGGTAGTTTGGAGTCCCGGATGTGATCACGGACATAACGAGGAGTCTCAAAATGGTCGAGACGTAAAGATCGATATATTGGACGACTATCTTCGGACACTGGAATGGTTTCAGGGAGTTTCGGGCATATATATACCGGAGTACCGGGGGGTTACCGGAACCCCCCCCTGGGGAGACTAATGGGCCTATTGGGCCTAGTGGAGAAGAGGAGGGGCGGTGTTGGGTGGTAGGTGCGACATATGCCAACGGGCGGCTTATCATTGTGGGAGCCAGTAAAACATCGCCGGTGCCCGGAAACGGGATGAGGCGAAGACATGCACGCCGGCGAATCTTACCCAGCTTCGGGGCTCTCCGTGGAGATAACACCCCTACTGCTGCTCTGCGGGGTCTCCGCATGGTCACTAGATGAACAAGTAGCCACACGATGCTCCTTGAGCTGTTTGGCGAGAGGAGGAAGAAGGGCTCTGCTTGCTCTCTTCTCCTCCCTATGTGGTGCCTAAAACTAGCAGGGATCAGCCCTTTGCATGGGTGTCCCGGGGGTACAATGGTAATCCGGCTGGGCGTGGGGCCCAGCCATCTGTGTCTATGCTCGCCGGCTTCCGCGCCGACTGCTGGGGCCCGCCGACTGGAGGGTCCCGCTGGCTGCCGGCTCCTGGGTCGACAGGCAGGCCCCACTGTCCAGGGCCTTGTCGGTGGCTGGTTACTGTTGCTCAATCTTGGTGACGAGGGCTTCGCCGAGGTAAGCGTGGCTACAGTGCTGCCGTCCGACGGGCGATCACTGTAGCCCCTCCGCGTCTTGTCTCCTTAATGGGGCGTCTTCTTCGAGGGAGGTGGCAAGCCGGCTGTGGGGAGCCGGCTCTATCTTGGGCCGACTAGGGGAGGTCTGGCCGCCTTCGGGTGTCTCTCTGCCCGAAGGGGCCCACCGCCCGTGGGCCGTACTGGCAGCCCGTCGTGGATGACATCAGGGTCAACGTGGCAACAGTGCTGCGCTAGACGGGTCATGGCCACCCGTACGGCGCACTGTGCCAGGCGTGCTCCGGGATTCGGGGGTGGCCAGCCTTACTGTAGCCATGCCCCGTCACATCGCCGTTATGTGGGTGCAGACTTCGAGGGTACGATCTCGACTGCTTTATGGGAGCCGGCTCCTTGGAGTCGGCCCTCCCGCGGCTTTCTTCATGAGGGCTGAAGTCGGGCCGCCTTCCGATAGCCGGCCTGGGAGACAGCCGGCCAGGGGAAGGCGGCCCCATGTCTTGGATTCTTGAGAGCCGGATCGGCTCGTAATTTTTTCAGAGAGGCCAGGGGGAGCCGGCTAGGCTACCCGTGGTCACTTACTCCGACAGTAGTCCCCGAAGCTAAGCGAGCTTCGAGGCTGATAAAGGGACGAGAAGCTTGGTCAACTTCCTATACCGAGGGGCCGGCTTTTCTTGTGCGCGCCGACTTCGTAGAGCTCCGTTTCTCGTAGGCGGGAACGTGGTCGACCTGCGAGCTATCCGCAGGCCATCCCGCAGGCCACGTGGCAAGGAAACCCTGCCAGTGCACGCGTGCGAAGGGACGCCGCCACAGGCCCGGGCCCGCCACTACTAGGCCTCGGCCCAAGCGTGGATCTTCTGCGGCCCATGCGGACCGCTCGCCTTCCTGCAGCGATTTTATTATGCCATTATGGTGTAATAATCGCGGGACGTGGGGGAGTGGGCACATTTGATCCCCACGTTCCCCCACGCCACGCCTCCTCGGCTCCGCCGCGCGGTCTATAAGTAGGGGGAGGAGGGGGAGCGGCAGAGGCTTGCACGCTCTCCCTCGCTCCGCCCCCTCTCGTCTTCCTTCTTCTCCTTCCCGCCGCCGCAGTAACTCTTTGCCGCGCCGTTCCACCGCCGCATCGTCTTGCTTCTCGCCGCGCTGCCCCATGGCGCTGTCAAGCTCATGGGATGGCTCCAACGTCCATGAGGACCACGTCGAGTTCCTCCGCCAGACGCGACGCCTGCCCGGTGAGGACTTCGTTCGGGTTCGTCTAGCGCCGGAGAAGGAGATTTCGCCGGCACCGGAGGAGGGCGAGTGGGTGATCTTCCGCTCGCACTGCCTGCGCGGCTTCGGCCTTCCGGCGAGCGGGTTCCTCCGAGCCTTCCTCGAATTCTACAACCTCCAGCCGCATCACCTCATGCCCAACGCGGTGATGCTGCTGTCGGCCTTCGTCACGCTGTGCGAAGGCTTCCTTGGGGTCCTCCCCACGCTCGAGCTCTGGGCGGAATTCTTCCAAAGCAAGCTCGGCACCGTCGTCGCGGGCGTGCCCGCCCCTTGCGGAGCCTTTATTGCCATGAGGCGGGCGAGCGAGAACAACCCGTTCCCGCCCATCCCGCTGATCCAGTCGGTGAAGCTCTGGCAGAAGTCATACTTTTACGTGAAGAATGTCGCGCAGCAAGGCGACTACGTCAACCTGCCGGCTTATGAAGCCGGCCCGCCGGCTGGGAGGCGACCTTCATGGAGCTACCGGGCTAGGTCATTGTCTCGGGCCGGGAACACAGCCGTCTCCCGGCTTCGGGTGATGATCCAGTCGGAGGGCCTGACCGGAGCCGACTTGGTGGCCGCCTTCGTGGAGCGCCGGGTTCTTCCCCTCCAAAGCCGGCCTCACATGGTTTGTCAGATGAGCGGCCGCTTCGACCCAAGCCGGCTGAGCACCAGGGAGATGCCTCATGCGGAGGTCTCCTACATGGTGAACTATATCTCCAACTGCAAGCTCGCCGAGGATTGGCGATACGGCAAGGAGCCGTATTCCCGTGCCAACCCTCCGCCTGCCGTAAGTTCTTTCTTCTTTTCTTCCTTTGGTAGCCGGCCTCATGATAGTCGGCCTCTGATCAGTCGGTTTGCCCCTAGCAGAACCCTCTCCTTCCGCCGATGACCGGGGCCGCAGGGATAGAGCGCCAGCAAATCCCTGACCGCACGGTGGATGACGCCGACGACCCGGACTTGGGAGCGGCCGCCATGGAAGACGCCATCGTGGGGGAAGGCGACGAGGCCGCAGACGCGGGGCTCACGGCCGGCTTCGAGGACTAGCCGGATGATGCCGAGGTCGAAGTCGCCCCGCGCCGCCAGCCGGCGCCTGATCATCAAGGCGCGAGCTCGTCCGCCGCGTCGGCTGCTGGCGGCGGCGCCCAGAAGCGTCGGGCCGTGTCGATCCTCTTCGGCAGCCAGCCGAAGAAGTCCAAGGCTTCCACAACGGCGACCAAGCGAGATGAGGCGGCCGTGAAGGCGGCCCGCTTCCGCAAGGCGGTGAAGCAGCCGCAGGCGATCTCAGCGTAAGTCGTCGAATGCTTGGATACATATTTTTTGTTGTTCTTTTCGATTGAAAACTCTTCTAAACCTTTCTTTGCTCGCCGGACAGGGCGCCGCTTTCCCTTGAGCGGGGTCCGGGCGGCTCCGTAGTCGGGCCGACTGGAGGGTCTTCAGGCTCCCGCCGCGTGGATCCCCACGCCGACCTCAGGGAGGCCACGGAGCGGAACACACGAGAGGTGCGGGAGGAGCGGGAGGCGGCGGAGCGAAGGGCCGCCCAGGCGACGAAGGAGCAGGCCGATGCAGCAGCCAAGGCCCGGGCGGAGGCGGCAGCTGCGGAGATGGAGGCGGAGGCTTCGCACAACCAGCCTCCGCTGCTAGCCATTCCCCTCCGCGCCGTGGCCCCCAACATTCCTGTGCCTCCACTGGAGGAGGTCGACCAAGAACCTCCGGTGATGGAGCGGAGGGAGGACTCTGTGATCTTCGTGGAGGGGGCGCCGCCGGCCGCGCCAACCAGAGCGGGCCAAGGCGGCCAGTCGGCCACGGCGCCAGAGCCGCCGGCCGGGGGTGAGCCGGAAGCAGGAGCCGGCCTCGAGGTGCAGCCGACAATGCGTCGGCGCACAGGGGGAGGCACCGCTGCACCGGAGCCGCACCGAGCTACGGGTGCCAGCCGGACGGCGGAGGCCTTGGAGGCGGCCAGCACCGGCACGTCCGAGTGGACTCCCAACGGCGGGACGGGCGAGCTGAATGTGGCGGCCCAAGAGGTTCGGAACCGGCTTCAGGCCCAAGCCGCCTCGCTGCAGCAATACACCCAGGAGTTCCTTGCGACACGGACCGTCATCCGGGTGAGTCTTCTATCTTTGGTTGTTTTGTTCTCTTGATTTCTTCCGTGGGGGCGCGTCAGCGCACCCACTGGGTGTAGTCCCCGAGATTCGGGCCGACTGCTGAGCAGTCGGGTCGGATCTTCCTTGACGACTACCTTATTCTCGCCTCCTGTCTAACCTTCCAGGAGTATCATAACCTCCGCGCTGCCGCCTTCAACTCCCAGGCTCAGGAGCTGGGTCGGAGAACCGAAGACCTGATCAGCAGCCGGAGTATGTACTTGGTTTCGTTCATCTCCTGTGGGGGCGCGTCAGCGCACCCACTGGGTCTAGTCCCCGAGATTCGCGCCGACTGCTGAGCAGTCGGGTCGGATCTTTCCTAACAACTTCACCTTACTGGTTTTTCTTTTGTCTTTCGTGCTCGCAGAAGCCAATGCCGACTTAAGGGGGCAGCTCAGTGAGGCGCAGGCCACCCTTCGCGCCAAGGAAACCGAGTACGACGCCTTGGTCCTGGAACGTGACCGCCTGGCCAAGAAGCTGGCTGACCAGGAGGAGAGTCACAAGGCCGCTCTGAAGAAGGCGCAGGATAACGAAGCCGCCCTGAAGGCCGAGTTCGAGACTGAAGCGGCGGGCTGGGCTGAGACCAGGCAAGCGCTGAATGAAGGCTTCGGCCGTATTGAGGATTTGATCGACGGTAAGCCGCTTTCCTCACTCCTTGCCTGGTGTAGGATCTTGAAGTAGATGTGTCTAGAGGGGGGGGGGGGGATTAGACACTTAATGCTAAAGTTGCAATTTTTAAGCTTTTTTGGTTTAAGTGGAGTTTAGGCATAATTTCAACATTCACAATACATATCAAGCAAGCATGCAAAGAGTGTATAGGCAGCGGAAAATAAAGCATGCAACTTGCAAGAATGTAAAGGGAAGGGTTTGGAGAATTCAAACGCAATTGGAGACACGGATGTTTTTCCCATGGTTCGAATAGGTGGTGCTATCCTACATCCACGTTGATGGAGACTTCAACCCACGAAGGGTAACGGTCGCGCGAGTCCACGGAGGGCTCCACCCACGAAGGGTCCACGAAGTAGCAACCTTGTCTATCCCACCATGGCCATCGCCCACGAAGGACTTGCCTCACTAGCGGTAGATCTTCACGAAGTAGGCGATCTCCTTGCCCTTACAAACTTCTTGGTTCAACTCCACAATCTTGTCGGAGGCTCCCAAGTGACACCTAGCCAATCTAGGAGACACCATTCTCCAAGAAGTAACAAATGGTGTGTTGATGATGAACTCCTTGCTCTTGTGCTTCAAATGATAGTCTCCCCAACACTCAACTCTCTCTCATAGGATTTTGGATTTTGTGGAAAGAAGATTTGAGTGGAAAGCAACTTGGGGAAGGCTAGAGATCAAGATTCATATGGTAGGAATGGAATATCTTGGTCTCAACACATGAGTAGGTGGTTCTCTCTCAGAACATATGAGTTGGAATTGTGTATGTGTTCTGATGGCTCTCTCCACGAATGAAGAGGAGGTGGAGGGGTATATATAGCCTCCACACAAAATCCAACCGTTACACACAGTTTTCCAATCTCGGTGGGACCGAATCAACAAACTCGGTCGGACCGAAAAGGTAAACCTAGTGACTGTTAGAGATTTTCGGTGGGACTGACATGCAACTCGGTAGGACCGATATGGTTAGGGTTTGGGCATAACGTAATCTTGGTGAGACCGATTACACAAACTCGGTGAGACCGAGTTTGGTAATAAGCTAACCAGAGAGTTGGTCAGGTAAACTCGGTGGGACCGATTTGCTCTTTCGGTGAGACCGAAAAGTTACAAAAAGGAAACAGAGAGTTTACACTGCAATCTCGGTGGGACCGATTCGCTCTTTCGGTGAGACCGAAAAGTTACGGAAGGGAAACAGAGAGTTTGCAATCCCATCTCGGTGAGACCGAGATCCCTATCGGTAGAACCGAATTGCTAGGGTTTGGCAGTGGCTTATGACAAGTGAAACTCGGTGGCGCCGGATAGAAAGAATCAGTATGACCGAGGTTGGCTTAGGGTTTAGGTCATTTGTGGAAGTGGGAAAGTAGCTGAGGATTTTGGAGCATATCAGTAAGCACATGAAGCAAGAGGCTCATTAAGCAACACCTCATCCCTCCTTGATAGTATTGGCTTTTCCTATGGACTCAATGTGATCTTGGATCACTAAAATGTAAAATGAAGAGTCTTGAGCTTTAAGATTTAGCCAATCCTTTGTCCTTAGCATCTTGAAGGAGTTCCCACAACCTTTAGTCCATGCCACTCCATTGTTGAACTTATCTGAAACATACTAGACAGAAACATTAGTCCAACAAGAGATATGTTGTCATCAATTACCAGAACCACCTAGGGAGCACTTGTGCTTTCAATCTCCCCCTTTTTGGTAATTGATGGCAACATACATCAAAGCTTTAGATAAAGATATAAAGAACAGCAAGTAAAGCTTTGGAAGGACATGCAACAAGCATAGGCTCCCCTTACATGAATGCAATCATATGAATATAAAATATAGAAGCATGTGAGAGCATAATCATGACAGAGTAGGCAAAGTGTTACATGTATCTTGGCCATATGCATCAGAGTAAAGGATTATCAAGGAAAATGCCTTCATGCTCATGAGTCCTTCTTGCAAACAGTATGTACATAAGCAAGAACTCCTCATACTCATGATTTTGATGCATACACTTACCGTGTAGTCTTTGAGTTGGCTTAGGATGGAATGAACCTGCTCAAACAAAGTTAGATAACACAGGTACATCCACTAGCCAAAGCACACAAAAGAAACCACAAGAATGCCAAGACTGGGATGACATGTAGAGAGTGAGTACAAGGTACCACATTGGATTCAACATGTCCCCAAGAGTAAAGATATGCAATGAATTTGACTGATTTCTTTCCCTTAGATGTCTTGCTCCCCCTGAATCTTACATGGGATATTAAGAGAAGATAGGGAACAGAAAATCAGAGCTGAAAGATACAAATGGATAGAACTTAATGCAAATACATGTCTTTCCCCCAAAAAGGCATGTGACATCTCTCCTCTTGAACATCAAGCATCTGGGATCCTTGAGTATTCTCTCCCCCTGGAAATCTCTTTCTCCCCCTTAATACTTTCTCTCTTGTAGGTTTAGTTCTTTAGTTCTTGAGAATTTTTCTCTCCCTTGATGTGATCTCTCTCTCCTACAAGCTTTGATGTGATCTCTCTCTCCCCCTTTGACATCAATTTCCAAGAAGGGCTTTCTGGAATCCGTCGTATAGGTTTGGTCCTTGAGACACAGCACAAAGCAATGGATAAAACTATGATGCTTGAAGAGGACAAGATTCATTGAGTAGAGCTGGATCAGAAGAAATATAGAACAAGTGGCAAATTGTTTTTCCTGTTGCGAAGTCGGTGGCACCGAGTGGAATGTTTCGGTGGTACCGAAAGGATTCGGTTGGACCGAAAATTACAAGTCGGTGAAACCGAGTTTACACAGAGAAAAACATTTGTCACCTCAGCTCACTAGACATGTAGGATCTCACAAAGATTTGCAATGAATTACCTGAAGGATTTGCAAGGAATTGAATGCAGAAAATGCAGAACAAAAACAAAGAGAAAAGAGAAGAAACTGAAAGATCTAGATGAAGTTTTTTTTTGAAAAAGAGAAAGAAAATAAACATGCATGAGACAAATGCAATAACACAGAAAAGAACACAAGAGAACTTCATCTAGAGTTGGGCGGTGACATAGTCACCTATGTTAGAGTATATTGACTTGGGAGTCAAGTGAGAACACTTGATCATAGGTCATACTCATCGTTTAAGCTCAAAATGGGGTTACCATTTTTCGTTTAAGCATCTTGATGTATTCACATCTTGTTGAGTTGCTTTGACTCATGTCTTGGAGTAAAGCTTCTCTAAGATGGAATAACATACCTTGGGTGGTGGTGTGGTTCTTGCTCATGTAGTTGAACTTGTGTGGGTGCTCAAGGTTGATGTAGCTCATCAAGAGTTGGGAGCACCACTTGGAGTTTGAGTTCATCTACCTACATGGGTTAGTTCTTGCAAGGAAGAGCACTTGTGTATCCAAAAATGACAATCATGAAGCTCAACATAGAATTTGTCAAAGGATATGTTTGAATGGTTTTGTGCTTCCTTGTCTTCAACCACCATTGTGTAGAGTCTTGGTGATGTAGAGATTGCTCAAGATGTGAGTGAGTCACAATCTCATGGAATTAGATTCAACCAAGCACCTACATGGGTTAGACAACATTCAAGGTGCAAATATATCCAAGACATAAGATAGTTATCATAAGAGATATATCATGGATTAGTCATAAGCTCATGTCTTGCATGTATCCAATGGAGTTTCTACTCCAAGTTTGAAGCATCAATGATGTTCAATTCTCCTCTCAACCTGCAAAACACTTTCTCATCAAGAGGTTTAGTAAATATATCCGCTAATTGCTTATCGGTGCGAACATGCTTAAGATCAATGTCACCCTTAGCAACATGATCTCGAATGCAATGATGACGAACTTCAATATGCTTAGTTCGAGAATGTTGTACAGGATTATGACCAATTTTGATAGCACTTTCATTGTCACAAAGTAGTGGTACATGTTTCACATAGATCCCATAATCTTTAAGAGTTTGGGTCATCCAAAGTAATTGAGCACAACATGAACTAGCGGCAATGTATTCCGCTTCGGCGGTGGATAAGGATACCGAGTTTTGTTTCTTGGAAGACCAAGACACAAGAGATCTACCAAGAAATTGACAAGTACCCGAAGTGTACTTTCTATCAACCTTGTCTCCGGCATAATCCGAGTCGGAATAGCCAACGAGATCAAAAGAAGATCTCTTAGGATACCAAATGCCAAAGTTTGGTGTATGGATTAAGTATCTCACTATCCTTTTCACAGCCTTAAGATGACATTCTTTAGGAGCAGCTTGATATCGTGCACACATGCACACACTTAGCATAATATCGGGACGTGAAGCACATAGGTATAACAATGAACCAATCATAGAGCGATAAACCTTTTGATCAACCGGTTCACCATCTTTGGTTAAATCATTATGTCCACTAGTAGGCATGGGTGTAGACATACCTTTGCATTCTTGCATATTGAACTTCTTGAATAAGTCCTTGGTGTACTTTGTTTGTGAGACAAATGTACCTTCCTTAGTTTGCTTGATTTGCAAACCGAGAAAGAATTTGAGTTCACTCATCATAGACATCTCAAACTTCTCTGACATTAGCTTTCCAAACTTTTCACTAAAGAGAGGGTTAGTTGAACCAAATATGATATCATCAACATAAATTTGGCATACAAATAGTTCTCCATTAACCCTTTTAGTAAAAAGAGTAGAATCAATTTTACCAATTTCAAAACCACTTGTAGTAAGGAACTTGGTCAAGCATTTATACCATGCTCTAGGAGCTTGTTTAAGACCATAAAGAGCTTTGTGAAGTTTGTAAACATGATTTGGTTTCTTAGGATTGATAAAACCGGGAGGTTGTTTGACATAAACTTCCTCCTCTATTTCACCATTTAGAAAAGCACTTTTGATGTCCATTTGGTACAAGGTGATATTATGGTGATTAGCATAGGTAAGTAAGATGCGAATGGACTCAAGTCTAGCAACGGGAGCATATGTCTCACCATAGTCCATACCTTCGACTTGTGTGTATCCTTGGGCGATGAGACGTGCTTTGTTGCGAACCACTTGTCCATGTTCATCTTGCTTGTTGCGAAACACCCATTTGGTACCAATGATGTTGTGGTTGTTGTCGGGCTTCTCAACTAATGTCCAAACTTGGTTTCTCTCAAAGTTGTGTAGCTCTTCATGCATAGCGTTTATCCAATCCGGATTTTCCAATGCTTCTTCAACCTTCATAGGTTCAATGCTAGAGATGAATGAATAGTTTTCACAAAAGTTAGCTAAATGAGTCTTTGAGCGAGTGATTCTCCCGGTTTGTATATCATTTAAGATTTGCTCGACGGGATGATCTTTGGCAATTCTTGCTCGAACTCGTGAGAGCTTTTGCTTGGGTCTTTGTTGAACATCTTCTTCATCTTGTTCTTCTTCTTGGTCTTCTTCATTGTTGACGTTGTCGTTCTCTTGTCGTGGTGGAGAAGGAGGTTGTTGATGTTCGTCTTGATGTATTTCCTCGTTTTCTTCATCTTGGTGTGTCCCACTTGTGGATGCTTCCGTGTCAATTCTTGGTTCACTTTGTCGTGAAGTAGAAGCTTCCACTTGGACGGATGAAGTACTCTCCTTCACCTCCGTTGGACGAATTTTGCCAATGGACAAGTCTTGGATTGCTTCTGAAGGGTCTTTGTCTCCTACATCAATTGGCAATTGCTCTACTTGCGAGCCATTAGATTCATCAAACTTCACATCTACCGTCTCTTCAACCTTTCGGGTGAAATTGTTGTAGACACGGTAAGTGTGAGAGTTTGAGCCATAACCAAGTAGGAAACCTTCATGAGATTTAGGAGAAAACTTTGAACGACGATGCTTATCAAGAATGTAGCACTTTGAGCCGAATACTCGAAAGTATCCAACTTGGGGTTTGTTACCGGTGAGGAGCTCGTATGCCGTCTTGTCGAGTAGCTTGTGAAGATACAAGCGATTTGTTGCGTGACAAGCTGTCTCAACCGCTTCTGCCCAAAAGTGCTTCGGCGTCTTGTATTCATCAAGCATCGTTCTTGCCATTTCGATGAGCGTCCGGTTCTTCCTCTCAACAACTCCATTTTGTTGAGGTGTGTACGTAGCCGAGAACTCGTGTGAAATCCCTTCTTCGTCAAGAAAGGTGTCCACATTTGCGTTCTTGAACTCCGTTCCGTTGTCACTCTGAACCTTCTTGATCTTCACGTCAAACTGATTTTGGGCCTTCCTAGCGAAGTTTCTGAAGATCTTCTGGACCTGCGACTTGTCATTAAGAAAGAACACCCACGTAAATCTTGAAAAATCATCAACTATAACTAGACCAAAAGAATTTCCACCGAGACTCTTGTAGGCGTTGGGACCAAAAAGATCCATATGAAGTAGCTCGAGTGGCCTCCTTGTGGTCATGATGTTCTTCACGGGATGTCTTCCTCCAACCTGTTTACCTGCTTGACAAGCACTGCAAAGTCTATCCTTATCAAATATGACATCGTTAACTCCAAGGATATGATTTCCTTTAATAAGCTTGTCAAGGTTTCTCATGCCAACGTGACCTAGTCGTCTATGCCACAACCAACCTTTTGAGGATTTAGCAATAAAGCAAGTTTTAGGTTGTGCCTTTTTAGAGAAATCGACAATGTAAAGATCACCTCTATGCATACCGGTAAAGACCATTTTATGATTGTCTCGACGAAATACTTGGCACTCTACCTCAGTAAATAGGACATTCAAACCGAAATCAGCAAGTCTAGATACTAAAAGTAAGTTGTAGCCAAGAGATTCAACGAGCATGACATTTTGAATGGAACTATCATGTGAGATGGCCACCTTACCAAGGCCAACCACTTTACCCTTTGAATTATCACCAAAGGTGACATATTTTCGAGGGCCGTCATTTTCAGCAAGCTCACGGAACATCTCTTCATCTCCGGTCATATGATCAGTACATCCACTATCAAGAACCCATTCCTTTCCTCCTTACTCATATCCCCAAAGATTTGCCATAAGACCAAAATGTCTCATTGCATCATCAAGATCGAAGTCACTATCATCATCATCATCATCATCATCATAGTATCCATGTTCACCATGATCTTGTGACTCATCATTTCCTAGAGAGGGTAATTCATTAGATAAATGATCATCAAAGTGGTCACCTTTATGAATTCTTATAGCTTCGAATATGATATCACTAATGATTCCAACATCTCCTTTAGCTCGCTTGAGATTGGAAAGCTCAAATAGATAATCACCAAAGCTAGGATCACTAGAGTTCATCTTACTCAAGGAAATAGATTTATGGAGAATTTCATCCAAATTTTTCAAGGAATGATCGGGAAATCATTCCTCAAGAAATTTCCATATAGTATAGGCACAATTAAGAGTAGGCAAATTAGCAATCAAATTTTTGGGCAATCCTCTAATGATGAGCTCAATAGTTCTAAGATTGCGAATCATGTCAATATCTTCATCTAGGGTAGGATGCAAAGGATCAATATGAGGTGCACAAGGACGAGCAATATACTTGTTCAAATGATATTGATTGAAGATTACAAGCATCTCATTTTTCCACTCGTGAAAATACTCTCCATCAAGAATAGGCACTCTATGTCTAAGACTCCCTAAAGTAGACACATCCATCTTCCTCCAATGGTGATTAAACCAAGGCAATGGAGACCAAGGCTCTGATACCACTTTGTAGGATCTAGAAGTAGATGTGTCTAGAGGGGGGTGATTAGACACTTAATGCTAAAGTTGCAATTTTTAAGCTTTTTCGGTTTAAGTGGAGTTTAGGCATAATTTCAACATTCACAATACATATCAAGCAAGCATGCAAAGAGTGTATAGGCAGCGGAAAATAAAGCATGCAACTTGCAAGAATGTAAAGGGAAGGGTTTGGAGAATTCAAACGCAATTGGAGACACGGATGTTTTTCCCGTGGTTCGGATAGGTGGTGCTATCCTACATCCACGTTGATGGAGACTTCAACCCACGAAGGGTAACGTCGCGCGAGTCCACGGAGGGCTCCACCCACGAAGGGTCCACGAAGTAGCAACCTTGTCTATCCCACCATGGCCATCGCCCACGAAGGACTTGCCTCACTAGCGGTAGATCTTCACGAAGTAGGCGATCTCCTTGCCCTTACAAACTCCTTGGTTCAACTCCACAATCTTGTCGGAGGCTCCCAAGTGACACCTAGCCAATCTAGGAGACACCACTCTCCAAGAAGTAACAAATGGTGTGTGTTGATGATGAACTCCTTGCTCTTGTGCTTCAAATGATAGTCTCCCCAACACTCAACTCTCTCTCATAGGATTTGGATTTTGTGGAAAGAAGATTTGAGTGGAAAGCAACTTGGGGAAGGCTAGAGATCAAGATTCATATGGTAGGAATGGAATATCTTGGTCTCAACACATGAGTAGGTGGTTCTCTCTCAGAACATATGAGTTGGAATTGTGTATGTGTTCTGATGGCTCTCTCCACGAATGAAGAGGAGGTGGAGGGGTATATATAGCCTCCACACAAAATCCAACCGTTACACACAGTTTTCCAATCTCGGTGGGACCGAATCAACAAACTCGGTCGGACCGAAAAGGTAAACCTAGTGACCGTTAGAGATTTTTGGTGGGACTGACATGCAACTCGGTAGGACCGATATGGTTAGGGTTTGGGCATAACGTAATCTCGGTGAGACCGATTACACAAACTCGGTGAGACCGAGTTTGGTAATAAGCTAACCAGAGAGTTGGTTAGGTAAACTCGGTGGGACCGATTTGCTCTTTCGGTGAGACTAAAAAGTTACAAAAAGGAAACAGAGAGTTTACACTGCAATCTCGGTGGGACCGATTCGCTCTTTCGGTGAGACCGAAAAGTTACGAAAGGGAAACAGAGAGTTTGAAATCCCATCTCGGTGAGACCGAGATCCCTATCGGTAGAACCGAATTGCTAGGGTTTGGCAGTGGCTTATGACAAGTGAAACTCGGTGGCGCCGGATAGAAAGAATCGGTATGACCGAGTTTGGCTTAGGGTTTAGGTCATTTGTGGAAGTGGGAAAGTAGCTAAGGATTTTGGAGCATATCATTAAGCACATGAAGCAAGAGGCTCATTAAGCAACACCTCATCCCTCCTTGATAGTATTGGCTTTTCCTATAGACTCAATGTGATCTTGGATCACTAAAATGTAAAATGAAGAGTCTTGAGCTTTAAGCTTTAGCCAATCCTTTGTCCTTAGCATCTTGAAGGAGTTCCCACAACCTTTAGTCCATGCCACTCCATTGTTGAACTTATCTGAAACATACTAGATAGAAACATTAGTCCAACAAGAGATATGTTGTCATCAATTACCAAAACCACCTAGGGAGCACTTGTGCTTTCACCTGGTCCTTGCCGCCTGACTTGTGTTCTAACTTGAGCTGCTTTTTATTCTCTGTGCAGACTACTTTCCTGGCTACTCTGTCTTCGCCGCCCAAACCATCGAGGCCCATCGCGAAGCGCGCCGGCAGGCGGGGGCTGAAGTCGCGCCGGACGCGAGTCGGTCGCTCGAAGAGCAATTCTTGGCGGTCCAAGCGCGGCTGCAGCCAGCTCATCGTATGCTCCGCCGCCTCCAGCGCGCCGGAGCGCAGGTGTTGGCCACCCTCTGGCCAAGCGAGACGATTCCCCGCACCCCGAGTCGGACTGCCGACTGGCTGGAGGTTGCGGTTGGCCGCTTCGAGGCCTGGAAGGCGTCGGCGGCTCGGCTTGGAGCTGGGCGGGCGCTGGAGTTCGTCCGAGCTTGGTATCCGGGGCTGAACCTGGACCAGCTGCGCACCTGGCGGCTGGAGGCCGACGAAGAGCTAGTGGAGGTGCGGCCGGCTATCGCTCAGCGCGCATCGACAATCACCGAGTGTACTGACATCAGCGTCTTCGCTCCCGAGATTAATGATGATGGTGTTGCCCAGCCGGAGGAGTGGTTCGGGCTAGACCCGGCGGCGGGTGAAGACTCGGCAGAAGAGATCGCCTCCAGCGACGAAGGCGAAGACGACGAAGGAGAGGAAAACGAAGACGTCGAGCCGGCCGGTGGAACAGCCAGCCTCAGCCTGACCGTGCCTCTAGCAACGAGGAGCGCGCAAGCGCGCCTTCTGCGGGAGGCGGTGATCATGCCGAGGTTCGCCAGCCGGCCACTCCTCCAGCCGGCACTGCCGTCTCCACCGACCTGCCCGGCTCATCAGTCGCTCCGCCGGCTTAATCTGCCGTCCTTGTTTTTTCCTGCTTGTTGCCTTCTGAACAATTTTGTTAAGCTTCCGCAGTTCCACCCACTGGGGGTGTATCCAAACTATGTTGAATGCTGGCCTTTTGAAGGTCTTTTATGTAAATATTAACTTGTGCATGTTTGGTTTCCATTCACGTATGCTTTTTATCCTTAGGCTGTTTCCTTTGCCGCCTTCCCCTTTTGGGGAGGCAAGTACTCGAGCTTTCTTGGATTGAAGTGAGGTGAATGGAAGCCGGCCGGCCGGCTACTCTGGTAGTCGGTCGGTGGTGGGAGAGAAACCGGCTTTTGTTATATTAGTCCGTTAGTCCCTAGCCGTTTTTCGTGTGGGCGTCCTTTCCTGCCTTTAACTCTTGCCAGACGGACACCCGGTTCTTCGAACTGTGACTTTTGGCAAGAGAAGGCTTGGGTGCCGGCACACTACTTGTCTAACCGCAGGTAGGACTTCTAATATAACTCTAGTCGGCCAGTCCCCGGGCCGATTAGTCGAACCCGGTGCCGGACGGAACAAGTAAATGTAATGACAAGGTCATAAGCATGATACTCTTCATTCATAGATAAAAGATGGCAGTCCCCGAGCTCTCCTCGGGGGGCCTATTGTCTCGTACTTAGTACAAAAGTTAGCGTGATACATACTGCGTTTCAGCTGTAAAACCTTCGGAGGAGGTTGGCGTTCCATGGTCATTCCGACTCCTTGCCGGAGTCGTCTCTCTTTCCAGCCTTCGGCTTCTGCGCGTCGATCAGGTAGTAGGAGTCGTTGCCTAAGGCTCTGCTGATGACGAAGGGGCCCTCCCAAGGTGCCGAGAGCTTGTGCTGGCCGGCTATTCGCTGGATCAGCCGGAGCACAAGATCGCCCTCTTGGAAGGATCTTGGCTTGACCTTCCGGCTGTGGTAGCGGCGCAGGCCCTGCTGATAGATGGCGGACCGGCTGAGGGCTAACAGCCGGCCTTCTTCCAGCAGGTCGACGCCGTCTTCTCGTGCTTCCTTGGCCTCCGCTTCCGTGTACATGGTTACCCAAGGCGAGTCGAACTCGATGTCAGTTGGGATGACCGCCTCGGCACCATACACGAGGAAGAAAGGGGTGAAGCCGGTTGACTTGTTTGGTGTAGTGCGCAGACTCCAAAGGACAGCCGGCAGCTCATCGATCCAACAGCCGGCTGAACGCTCCAGTGGTACGATCAGTCGGGGCTTGATGCCGGAAAGGATGAGGCCGTTGGCCCGCTCGACCTGGCCGTTTGACTGCGGGTGGGCGACGGACGCTAGGTCCAAGCGGATGCCTTGCGTTGCGCAGAAACGTGCCAAGGCTCCCTTGGCGAAATTCGTGCCATTGTCGGTGATGATGCTATGTGGCACGCCGTACCGAGTTGTTATATCTGCGATAAATGTGACGGCAGTCGGCCCATTCAGCTTCTTGATCGGCTTTGCTTCAATCCATTTGGTGAATTTGTCCACGGCGACAAGCAGATGTGTCATGCCGCCGCGCGCCGTCTTGAATGGGCCCACCATGTCCATTCCCCAAACGGCGAAGGGCCAAGTGAGGGGAATGGTCTTGAGTGCTGAAGCCGGCATGTGTTGCTTGGAGCTGAAGAGTTGGCACCCTTTGCAATGTTTAACTAACTCCTTGGCGTCGTCCAAAGCAGTCGGCCAAAAGAAACCATGGCGGAAGGCTTTGGCGATGAGTGATCTTGAGGCCGCATGGTGGCCGCATTCTCCTTGGTGGATGTCTCTGAGGATTGCAATGCCCTTCTCTTGCTCAACGCATCGCTGGAGGACTCTAGTGACACTGCGCTTGACGAGTTCTCTGTTGACGATTGTGTATGCTCCGGCTCGGCGTTGGACTCATCTTGCCTCCACTTCGTCAGCCGGCAGATCTTGGTTTATTAGGAAGTTGAGGATGGATTGAGCCCATGACGGAGCTGCGAATTCTTCTATTGCCAGAACGGCTACTGCGACCAGGGCGGGCGGGCTGGGCGGTGAAATGCTGGAGTCGGCCGCTGCCTGTTGTATTGGTGTAGTCTTCGGGCCGACTACCGCAGTCCCCGAGCCGGGTGAGGCAGTCCCCGGGTCGGGCGTAACTACGGAAGTCCCCGAGCCGCCTGCTGACGTCCCTGGGCCGACTATCAAAGTCCCCGGGTCACCTGCTTGGCTCTTCGAGCCGGACCCGGCCGCGTCGGGGTCAGGCGGCACAAAGATGGAATCGGACTCTGGAGACGGCTTGATAGACGGCTTGAGGAGGCGTTGTAGAGAGACGCCGGTTGGTATTGCTTGCCGGGTGGAGCCTATTCGAGCCAGAGCATCAGCTGGCTCGTTGTCGGCTCGCGGTACGTGGAGGAACTCGCATCCTTCAAAATACCCACTGATCTACTGAACGAGGAAGCGATAGCTTGCCATATTTGCGTCCTTGGCGTCCCAGTCGCCGGATGATTGCTGGACCACCAAGTTCGAGTCACCATAACATAGGATCCGGCGAATGCCGAGCTCTTTGGCAAGCCGAAGCCCGTGTATGAGCGCCTCGTACTCGGCTACATTGTTGGAGGCGGCAAAGTGGATTTGCAGCGTGTATCTGAGCTTGTCGCCTTTGGGATAGGTGAGGACGATGCCGGCTCCCAAGCCGGTGCGCATCTTGGACCCATCAAAGTGCATGCGCCAATGAGTGGAGTCGGGAGCCGGCGGCAGGTACTGGGTCTTGGCCCAGTCGACGAGGAAGTCGGCCAATGCTTGGGATTTGATGGCGGTGCGAGGCTGGTAGAAGATCGCGTAAGGGGCCAGCTCGATGGCCCATTTCGCCACCCGGCCGGATGCATCCCGGCTGCCTATGATCTCGGCCAGCGGGGCGGTGCATACGACCGTGATGGGATGCTCTTGGAAGTAGGTCTTCAGTTTCTTGGCGGCGAAGTACACGCCATAACACATCTTTTGGTAGTGCGGGTAGTTCTGCTTCGAGGTGGACAGTACCTCGCTCAAATAGTACACTGGCCTCTGGACCGGCTGGGCTCGGCCTTCTTCTGGGCGTTGGACTACGATGACGGTGCTGACCACCCGGCTGGTTGCAGCAATGTAGAGGAGCATGGGCTCTTTCTCAGTCGGCGCCGCCAGGACATGCGGCGTGGCCAGCATCTTCTTCAGCTCGTGAAAAGCTTGATCGGCTTGGTCATTCCACTCGAAGTGGTTGGTCTTCTTCATGAGGCGGTAGAGGGGAAGAGCTTTCTCTCCGAGCCGGCTGATGAAGCGGTTCAGGGAGGCCAAGCATCCGGTAAACTTCTGGACGTCTCGAAGTTTAGTGGGAATCGCCATTCTCTCAATGGCCTTGATCTTTACGGGGTTGCATTCGATGCCGCGTTCGGAGACCAGGAAGCCTAGGAGCTGGCCGGCTGGCACTCCGAACACGCATTTCTCGGGGTTAAGCTTGATTTGGAACCGGCGTAGGTTCTCAAATGTTTCCTTGAGGTCTTCCAGCAAGGTGCCGCGCTTCTCCGTCTTCACCACAATGTCGTCTACGTAGACGTGAGCATTTCTGCCGAGCTGCTTGAGGAGGCACTTTTGCATGCAACGCTGAAAAGTGGCACCGGCATTTCTCAAGCCGAATGTCATGGTCAGGTAGCAGAAAGCTCCGAAAGGCGTGATGAAGGCGGTCTTCAGGCGGTCAGCCGGATCTAACTTTATCTGGTGGTATCCTGAGTAAGCATCCAAGAAACTCTACAGCTCGCATCCGGCCGTGGAGTCTATCACTTGGTCAATCCTTGGCAGGGCAAAGGGATCTTTGGGGCAGGCCTTGTTGAGGCTCGTGTAGTCTATACACATGCGCCACTTGTTGTTCTTCTTTAGCACGAGGACCGGGTTGGCGAGCCACTCTGGAAAGAAAACTTCCATAATGAAGCCGGCTGCCAGAAGCCGGGCTATCTCCTCTCCCACAATCCTGCGTTTCTCCTCCGACAGTCGGTGGAGGGGTTGTTTGACTGGTTTGACGTCTTCTCAGACGTGTAATTTGTGCTCGGCGAATTCCTTCGGAACACCCGGCATGTCCTTGGGGGACCATGCAAAGATGTCTCGATTCTCACAGAGGAAGTCGGCGAGCTCGCCTTCCTATTTGATGTTTAGGTTTGCCCCGATGACGGCAAACCTCTCTGGGTGCTCGGGGTCAAGAGGTATCTTCTTCGTCTCCTTGGCCGGCTGGAAAGATCCTTGGGCATCATACTCCTTGGGATCGGGGGACAGGGCCGACTGCTTGCCGGCCATGGCCACGACCCGGTCCAACATCTTCTTCTCTTCGGCAATCACAAGGGACCCGGCCAGCCGGCTGCTGGCTGCTGCGCACTTGGAGGACTTCTTGTAATCGCCGGCTACGGTGATGACGCCTTTGGTGCTTGGTATCTTCATCTTGAGGTATGCATAGTGGGGAACTGCCATGAACTTGGCCAAGGCAGGTCGGCCAAGCAATGCATGGTAAGGGCTCTCCAGGTCCACCACTTCAAACCAGATCGCTTCCCGGCGGAAATGCTCCTTGTCCCCAGAGAGTACATCAATCTTGATCTTGCCAATGGGGGCGCAGGACAGGCCGGGTATGATGCCGTGGAACACAGTCCGAGTAGGCATGAGTTGCTTCGTCTTGACATTCAGCTTCTCCATGGTGTCACGGTACAGGATGTTGATGCTGCTCCCGCCGTCTATCAGCACGCGGGAGAATCGGGCAGCGCGTCTGTCCGTTGCAAGGGTGGCATCCAAAACCAACGCATAAGAGCCGGGAGACGGCATCACCTCTGGGTGGTCGGTCCGGCTCCAGCTGATAGGTTTTTCTGACCAGTGCATGTGCTCGGCGGGGTTGGCAGCAACCATGTTGACTTCTTGGTGCTCTCGGCATTTGCTGCGCCGGTCTTTGGGCTGACTTGTAAAGATGATATAGGCGGCATGCTCATCGAGGAACTCGTCGTGCACGGCTCCGACTGCGGGTTGAGCGGCCGACGGCTGCGGAGCCGAAGGCGGCGGACCGGCAGGCGGTGGCAGTACGAGCCCTTCGCCTTTAGAGATTCAGGTGAGCCAGTGGTACTTCCGGGTTGTGTGGTTGGACGGCTTCGCGCCGCTGTGGAACTTGCACGGGGCGTCGAGAGTTTGCTCGTAGGAAAAGGCCGGCTGCCAAGCCGGCCTGCCGCCCTTGGGTTTCTTGGGCGCGGGCCGCCCTTCGGGCGGCACGTCTTCGACTGTGGCCGGCAGACGGGAGGCGGCGCGGGGCCCTTGCGCTTGTGGTCGTTCGAGTGTGGGCGTCGGCCGGAATCCCCAGCCGGCATCTTGGGCGCCGGGTTGAGTACTTTCCCGGACGCGTCTACCCGGAGCTCGGTCTTCATTGAGGAGTCGGTGGTGGCGTACTTGTCCGATATGTCCAGAAGCTCGTCGAGGGTAGTCGGCTCGTCGCAGAGAAGCTTGTGCTTGAGGAGGGTGCCTTCTCGGCACCCGGCAGTGAAGTATTCTATGGCTTGTACCTCGTGCACCCCTTCGCAAGAGTTGCGGAGCTCGGCCCAACACATGAGGTAGTTGCGAGTGGACTCGGCGGGGCCTTGTACGCACAAGGAGAGCTGTCTGGGCTTGGGAGCCCGCTTGTAGGTGCTGGTGAAGTTGCAGACGAAAGCTTCTGTGAAATCTAGCCAGCTGTTGATGCTGTGTGGTTTGAGGCTGTTGAGCCAGGTCCGCGCCGTGCCCTGCAGCATGAGGGGCACGTACTTCACGGCAACACGCCTGTTGCCGCTGGCTATGCTAACCGCCGTGGAGTAGTCGATCAACCAATCTTCCGGCTTCACGGAGCCGTTGTACTTGGGCGTGTCTCTTGGGAGCGAGAACCCTTTGGGGAAGGGCTCGTCGCGGATGCGGGGGCCGAAGCAAGGCGGACCGACATTGTCTTCTTCTTCTAGCGCTAGGGATCGCGCCAGGCGGTCGATCCGATGGTGGGCGTCGTTCTCGCCGACTCCTTCGTGGCGACCTAGCCAGCCGCTGAGAGTCGGATGCGCAACAGGCGGCAGGGTGGGATATCTCTCTCCATGGGGCCGGGGCGGAGGCGGGTTGCCCTGCCACTCCACGGCCCGAGGGTGGCCTTCTGCGTCTCGCTCGATGGAGATCCGGGTTTGGCTTCGGCTGGCAGCCGGCTCTTTCTCGCGCCGCGCGCGGTCTCTACCGGCAGTCGGCGTCTGGGACGTCGCGCCGTGATCTCGGCACGGGGGAGGGCTTTCCGCGTGGGCGTCGGCTTCGTGCCGCTGCGCGCCTGCATCGATCAGCTGCTGGATGCGTCGGGTCATGTGGGGGAGTTCTTCGGCCCCCAGTCCGTCTAGCTCGTCTACGGCCGCTTGGGCGGCGCGCAGGTTTTCGAGTGGAGTGGCGTAGACTGGGCGGTCGACTCCTAACGTGTCGGCAATGACAACGCCGCGCTGTCTGACAACGCCGACCCGGCTAGGCCCGCCTGGGGGCGGCGTGCCAAAGGCGGCGCGGTCGGCCTCGCGTCGGTGGGCCTCAGCGAGGCGTCTCATGGAAACCAACTTCCGGCCCTCCGCGAGGAGGGCGAGGCGGCGAGCCTCCAGTGCTTCAGCGTCGGCGTCGGCCGGGAGGGGGATGGACAAGTCGTGGACCGCCGCGTGCGGGGCATCATGGGCGCTCTCGTCAGCGGCGCCGTCGTGGCCGATGACCATCACCTCGGTGGTGACAGCGTCGCAGCCATCGGCTCAGGGAAGCGGGTCGTTGTAGATCATGACGTTGGTGGGGAAGGTGTCAGATGAGGCCGTGTCGGAGTCGACAGGCATCGGATCGGTGGAGCCAACCGACTCCAAGTCCACAGCGGGCTCGCCGGAGACATGGAGCCAGCCGAGGAGGTTGACGAGGTGGTCGGTGCCCGCGTCGGAGGCGAGCTCGTCAGAGATGAGGGTCTTGTCGAGGAGATCAGCGAGGCTGCTCGCTGCGCAGGTGTTGGTGACGCCATGCAGCGCGTCGTGGCAAGCGCCATCGGGCGTGCCGGGCTGGCTACGCTCGCAGGGGAGGAAGAGGGTTCCCGTCCAGAACAGGTCTCCGGACGACAGTGCACCTGGCCCCACGGTGGGCGCCACATGTCGGGTTGTAGGTGCGACATATGCCAACGGGTGGCTTATCATTGTGGGAGCCAGTAAAACATCGCTGGTGCCCGGAAACGGGATGAGACGAAGACATGCATGCCGGCGAATCTTACCCAGCTTCGGGGCTGTCCGTGGAGATAACACCCCCACTGCTGCTCTGCGGGGTCTCCGCATGGTCACTAGATGAACAAGTAGCTACACGATGCTCCTTGAGCTGTTTGGCGAGAGGAGGAAGAAGGGCTCTGCTTGCTCTCTTCTCCTCCCTACGTGGTGCCTAAAACCAGCAGGGATCAGCCCTTTGCATGGGTGTCCCGGGGGGTTTAAATAGGCCTACCCCCCGGGGGTACAATGGTAATCCGGCTGGGCGTGGGGCCCAGCCGTCTGTGTCTATGCTCGCCGGCTTCCGCGCCGACTGCTGGGGCCCGCCGACTGGTGGGTCCCACCGGCTGCCGGCTCCTGGGTCGTCAGGCAGGCCCCACTGTCTAGGGCCTTATCGGTGGCTGGTTATTGTTGCTCAATCTTGGTGACGAGGGCTTCGCCGAGGTAAGCATGGCTACAGTGCTGCCGTCCGGCGGGCGATCACTGTAGCCCCTTCGCGTCTTCTCTCCTTAATGGGGCGTCTTCTTCGAGGGAGGTGGCAAGCCGGCTGTGGGGAGCCGGCTCTATCTTGGGCCGACTGGGGGAGGTCTGGCCACCTTCGGGTGTCTCTCTGCCCGAAGGGGCCCACCGCCCGTGGGCCGTACTGGCAGCCTGTCGTGGATGACATCAGGGTCAACGTGGCAACAGTGCTGCGCCGGACGGGTCATGGCCACCCGTACGGCGCACTGTGCCAGGCGTGCTCCGGGATTCGGGGGTGGCCAGCCTTACTGTAGCCACGCCCCGTCACATCGCCGTTATGTGGGTGCAGACTTCGAGGGTACGATCTCGACTGCTTTATGGGAGCCGGCTCCTTGGAGTCGGCTCTCCCGCGGCTTTCTTCATGAGGGCTGAAGTCGGGCCGCCTTCCGATAGCCGGCCTGGGAGACAGCCGGCCAGGGGAAGGTGGCCCCATGTCTTGGATTCTTGAGAGCCGGATCGGCTCGTAATTTTTTCAGAGAGGCCAGGGGAGCCGGCTAGGCTACCCGTGGTTACTTACTCCGACAGGCGGCCAAGGGCAGCCGTGCGCCCCCTTCCCCCCAGTCCGAATTGGACAAGGAGGGGGCGCCCCCCCCTTTCCTTTGCCCCTCTCCCTCCTTCCCTCTCCTCTCCTCCCACATGGAAAAGGGGAGTCCTACTCCCGGTGGGAGTAGGACTCCTCATGGGGCGCGCCTAGGGTAGCCGGCCCCCTCCCCCTCCTCCACTCCTTTATATACGGGGAAGGAGGCACCCCTTGGAGACACAACAATTGATCTCTTGGATATCTTAGCCATGTGCGGTGCCTCCCTCCACCATAATTCACCTTGATAATATCGTAGCGGTGCATAGGTGAAGCCCTGCGTCGATAGAACATCGTCATCGTCACCACGCCGTCGTGCTGATGGAAGTCTCCCTCAAAGCTCGGCTAGATCGGAGTTCGAGGGACGTCATCGAGTTGAACATGTGCAGAACTCGGAGGTGCCGTGCGTTCGGTAATTGATCGGTCGGATCGTGAAGACGTACGACTACATCAACCATGTTGTGCTAATGCTTCCGCTTTCGGTCTATGAGGGTACATGGACACACTCTCCCCTCTCGTTGCTATTCATCACCATGATCTTGCGTGTGTGTAGGAATTTTTTTTGAAATTACTACGTTCCCCAACAGTGGCATCCGAGCCAGGTTTTATGCGTTGATGTTATATGCACGAGTAGAACACAAGTGAGTTGTGGGCGATACAAGTCATACTGCTTAGCAGCATGTCATACTTTGTTCGGCGGTATTGTTGGATGAAGCGGCCTGGACCAACATTACGCGTACGCTTACGGGAGACTGGTTCTACCGATGTGCTTTGCACACAGGTGGCTGGCGGGTGTCAGTTTCTCCTACTTTAGTTGAACCGAGTGTGGCTACGCCCGGTTCTTGAGAAGGTTGAAACAGCACTAACTTGAGGAACTATCATTGTGGTTTTGATGCGTAGGTAAGAACGGTTCTTGCTCATCCCATAGCAGCCACGTAAAACTTGCAACAACAAAGTAGAAGAAGTCTAACTTGTTTTTGCAGGGCATGTTGTGATGAGATATGGTCAAGACATGATGCTATATTTTATTGTATGAGATGATCATGTTTTGTAACCGAGTTATTGGCAACTGGCAGGAGCCATATGGTTGTCGCTTAATTGTATGCAATGCAATCGCCCTGTAATTGCTTTACTTTATCACTAAGCGGTAGCGACAGTCGTAGAAGCAATAGTTGGCGAGACGACAGCGATGCTAAGATGGAGATCAAGGTGTCGCGCCGGTGTCGATGGTGATCATGACGGTGCTTCGGAGATGGAGATCACAAGCACAAGATGATGATGGCCATATCATATCACTTATATTGATTGCATGTGATGTTTATCTTTTATGCATCTTATTTCGCTTTGATTGATGGTAGCATTATAAGATGATCTCTCACTAAATTTCAAGATAAAAGTGTTCTCCCTGAGTATGCACCGTTTCCAAAGTTCGTCGTGCCCAGACACCACGTGATGATTGGGTGTGATAAGCTCTATGTCCATCTACAATGGGTGCATGCCAGTTTTGAACACACAGAATACTCAGGTTAAACTTGACGAGCCTAGCATATGCAGATATGGCCTCGGAACACTAAGACCGAAAGGTCGAGCGTGAATCATAGAGTAGATATGATCAACATAGTGATGTTCACCATTGAAAACTACTCCATTTCACGTGATGATATGTTATGGTTTAGTTGATTTCGATCACGTGATCACTTAGATGATTAGAGGTATGTCTATCTAAGTGGGAGTTCTTAAGTAATATGATTAATTGAACTTGAATTTTTCATGAACTTAGTACCAGATAGTACTTTGCATGTCTATGTTTGTTGTAGATAGATGGCTCATGCTGTTATTTCGTTGAATTTTAATGCGTTCCTTGAGAAAGCAAAGTTGAAAGATGATGGTAGAAATTACATGGACTGGGTCCGTAACTTGAGGATTATCCTCATTGCTGCACAGAAGAATTATGTCCTGAAAGCACTGCTAGGTTCCAAACCTGCTGCAGGAGCAACACCAGATGTTATGAACGTCTGGCAGAGCAAAGCTGATGACTACTCGATAGTTCAGTGTGCCATGCTTTACGGCTTAGAACCGGGACTTCAACGACGTTTTGAACATCATGGAGCATATGAGATGTTCCAGGAGTTGAAGTTAATATTTCAAGAAAATTCCCAGATTGAGAGATATGAAGTCTCCAATAAGTTCTACAACTGGAAGATGGAGGAGAATAGTTCTGTCAGTGAGCATATACTCAGAATATCTGGGTATAACAATCACTTGATTCAACTGGGAGTTAATATTCCGGATGATAGCGTCATTGACAGAATTCTTCAATCACTGCCACCAAGCTACAAGAGCTTCGTGATGAACTATAACATGCAAGGGATGGATAAGACGATTCCCGAGCTCTTCACAATGCTAAAGGCTGCGGAGGTAGAAATCAAGAAGGAGGATCAAGTGCTGATGGTTAATAAGACCACCAGTTTCAAGAAAAAGGGCAAAGGGAAGAAGAAGGGGAACTTCAAAAAGAACAGCAAACAAGTTGCTGCTCAAGAGAAGAAACCCAAGTCTGGACCTAAGCCTGAGACTGAGTGCTTCTACTATAAGCAGACTGGTCACTGGAAGCGGAACTGCCCCAAGTATTTGGTGGATAAGAAGGATGGCAAGGTGAACAAAGGTATATGTGATATACATGTTATTGATGTGTACCTTACTAGAGCTCGCAGTAGCACCTGGGTATTTGATACTGGTTCTGTTGCTAATATTTGCAACTCAAAACAGGGACTACGAATTAAGCGAACACTGGCTAAGGACAAGGTGACGATGCGCATGGGAAATGGTTCCAAAGTCCATGTGATCGCAGTCGGCACGCTACCTCTACATCTACCTTCGGGATTAGTTTTAGACCTAAATAATTGTTATTTGGTGCCAGCGTTGAGCATGAACATTATATTGGGATCTTGTTTAATGCGAGACAATTATTCATTTAAATATGAGAATAATGGTTTTTCTATTTATATGAGTAATATCTTTTATGGTCATGCACCCTTGAAGAGTGGTCTATTTTTGATGAATCTCGATAGTAGTGATACACATATTCATAATGTTGAAGCCAAAAGATGCAGAGTTGATAATGATAGTGCAACTTATTTGTGGCACTGCCGTTTGGGTCATATTGGTGTAAAGGGCATGAAGAAACTCCATACTGATGGACATTTGGATCACTTGATTATGAATCACTTGGTACTTGCGAACCATGCCTTATGGGCAAGATGACTAAAATGCCATTCTCCAGAACTATGGAGCAAGCAACTGATTTGTTGGAGATCATACATACTGATGTATGTGGTCCAATGAATGTTGAGGCTCACGGCGGGTATCGTTATTTTCTCACCTTCACAGATGATTTAAGCAGATATGGGTATATCTACTTAATGAAACATAAGTCTGACACATTTGAGAAGTTCAAAGAATTTCTGAGTGAAGTTGAAAATCATCATAACAAGAAAATAAAGTTTCTACGATCTGATCGTGGAGGAGAATATTTGAGTTACGAGTTTGGTCTTCATTTGAAACAATGCGGAATAGTTTCGCAACTCACGCCACCCAGAACACCACAGCGTAATGGTGTGTCCGAAAATCGTAATCGTACTTTACTAGATATGGTGCGATCTATGATGTCTCTTACTGACTTACCGCTATCATTTTGGGGTTATGCTTTAGAGACGGCTGCATTCACATTAAATAGGGCACCATCAAAATCCGTTGAGATGACACCTTATGAACTATGGTTTGGCAAGAAACCAAAGTTGTCGTTTCTTAAAGTTTGGGGCTGCGATGCTTATGTGAAAAACCTTCAACCTAAAAAGCTCGAATCCAAATCGGAGAAATGTGTCTTCATAGGATACCCAAAGGAAACTGTTGGGTACACCTTCTATCACAGATCCGAAGGCAAGACATTCGTTGCTAAGAATGGATCCTTTCTAGAGAAGGAGTTTCTCTCGAAAGAAGTGAGTGGGAGGAAAGTAGAACTTGATGAGGTAACAATACCTGCTCCCTTATTGGAAAGTAGTTCATCACAGAAACCGGTTCCTGTGACGTCCACACCAATTAGTGAGGAAGTTAATGATGATGATCATGAAAGTTCAGATCAAGTTGTTACTGAACCTCGTAGGTCAACCAGAGTAAGATCTGCACCAGAGTGGTACGGTAATCCTGTTCTGGAGGTTATGTTACTAGACCATGACGAACCTATGAACTATGTAGAAGCGATGGTGAGCCCAGATTCCGCAAAATGGCCTGAGGCCATGAAATCCGAGATGGGATCCATGTATGAGAACAAAGTGTGGACTTTGTTTGACTTACCAGATGATTGGGAAGCCATCGAGAATAAATGGATCTTCAAGAAGAAGACTGACGCTGACGGTAATGTCACTGTCTATAAAGCTCGACTTGTTGCAAAAGGTTTTCAACAAGTTCAAGGGATTGACTACGATGAGACCTTCTCACCCGTAGTGATGCTTAAGTCTGTCCGAATCATGTTAGCAATTGCCGCATTTTATGATTATGAAATTTGGCAAATGGATGTCAAAACTTCATTCCTGAATGGATTTCTCGAAGAAGAGTTGTATATGATGCAACCGGAAGGTTTTGTCGATCCAAAGGGAGCTAACAAAGTGTGCAAGCTCCAGCGATCCATTTATGGACTGGTGCAAGCCTCTCAGAGTTGGAATAAACGTTTTGATAGTGTGATCAAAGCATATGGTTTTATACAGACTTTTGGAGAATCCTGTATTTACAAGAAAGTGAGTGGGAGCTCTGTAGCATTTCTAATATTATATGTGGATGACATATTGTTGATTAGAAATGATATAGAATTTCTGGATAGCATAAAAGGATATTTGAATAAGAGTTTGTCAATGAAAGACCTCGGTGAAGCTGCTTATATATTGGGCATCAAGATCTATAGAGATAGATCGAGACGCTTAATTGGACTTTCACAAAGCACATACCTTGACAAAGTTTCGAAGAAGTTCAAAATGGATCAAGTGATACGTCTCCAACGTATCTATAATTTTTGATTGATCCATGCTATATTATCTACTGTTTTGGACATTATTGGGCTTTATTTTCCACTTTTATATTATTTTTGGGACTAACCTATTAACCGGAGGCCCAACCCAGAATTGCTGTTTTTTTTGCCTATTTTAGGGTTTCAAAGAAAAGGAATATCAAATGGAGTCCAAACGAAATGGAACCTTCGGGAACATGATTTTCTTGCCGAACATGATCCAGGAGACTTGGAACCTACGTCAAGAAACAAAGGAGGAGGCCACGAGGTAGGGGGAGCGCCTACCCCCCAGGCGCGCCCTCCACCCTCGTGGGCCCCCTATTGCTCCACCGACGTACTCCTTCCTCCTATATATACCTACGTACCCCCAAACGATCAGATACGGAGCCAAAATCCTAATTCCACTGTCCTAACTTTCTCTATCCACGAGATCCCATCTGGGGGCCTATTCCGGAGCTCCGCCGGAGGGGGTATCCATCACGGAGGGCTTCTACATCAACACCATAGCCTCTCCGATGAAGTGTGAGTAGTTTACCTCAGACCTTCAGGTCCATAGTTATTAGCTAGATGGCTTCTTCTCTCTTTTTGGATCTCAATACAATGTTCTCCCCCTCTCTTGTGGAGATCTATTCATTGTAATCTTCTTTTGCGGTGTGTTTGTTGAGACCGATGAATTGTGGGTTTATGATCAAGTCTATCTATGAACAATATTTGAATCTTCTCTGAATTCTTTTATGTATGATTGTTTATCTTTGCAAGTCTCTTCGAATTATCAGTTTGGTTTGGCCTACTAGATTGATCTTTTTTGCAATGGGAGAAGTGCTTAGCTTTGGGTTCAATCTTGCGATGTCCTTTCCCAGTGATAGTAGGGGCGGCAAGGCACGTATTGTATTGTTGCCATCGAGGATAGCAAGATGGTTTTTTTATCATATTGCATGAATTTATCCCTCTACATCGTGTCATCTTTCTTAAGGCGTTACTCTATTTTCATGAACTTAATACTCTAGATGCATGCTGGATAGCGGTCGATGAGTGGAGTAATCACTACAAAAAAATACACTTCCATGATGATACGTGTTTTTCACAGTAGGTCGCGCTTTTTGTCATGCATGTACATCCATGAAAATTTTATGACAGAATCAAGATAGTCATACCTGTGCTGTCGTAGAAGTGTTCCATGACATTACCAAAATTATCATCACGGAAGGGTCCACTTCCATGACGATAAATCGCGCGTCGCAGAAGTGCTTTCATCAAGGGTGACCGACACTTGGCATCCACCGTAACGGAACGCCGTTAAGCTATCGGGTCAGATTTTGGATCCGATAACCCGTTAACAGTCGCAACCAATGGGAAATTTCCACATGTAAAATTCTTATTGGCCGGGCGAAACACGTATCAGCTCGTCAGTGGATCAGATAGGCGCCTATGATATGTCGACACGTGCCACAGCCCACCACTGGCCCATTTAGCTTACAAAGCCGACCCGTTTGACTTGGTCAAAAGTTAACGGGCTAGCCCATGAAAAGCCTGTTAACGGTCTCTTTGCAAATAGCCCATTTTACGGCCTGTTAACTCACGGCCCGTTAGGCCCTTGAAAGTGCGTTATATCGACTAGAGGGGGGATGAATAGGCGATTTTTATGAAATTCTTCACTAAGGAATTTGCCGGTGAGGAAATTCCTTAGCGAAGAACTACAAGCAGCGAAATAAGTACTCAAAAGTAAACATAACAGAATACAAGCATATTCATCATGATAAAATGAAGACAGGCACAGAGTACAGGAAGCGTAATCACAGGATAACACAGGATGAAGACAAACAGACTGAAGAAATTGAACTGAGGAAATTGAGAAAGTCTTCAGTCAAAGTCTTCAAACACAGATATGAACAAACACACAACACAGTTATGAGGAAATGGAAGAGTTGAGGGAATAGAACCAGTAAGCTTGGTGAAGACAATGATTTGGTAGACCAGTTCCAACTGCTGTCTCAGTTGTACGTCTGGTTGGAGCGGCTGAGTATTTAAATCGAGGACACACAGTCCCGGACACCCAGTCCTGAACACGCAACTCAGGACACCCAGTCCTCACCGTATTCTCCTTGAACTAAGGTCACACAGACCTCGTCCAATCACTCGTGGTAAGTCTTCAGGCGACTTCCAAACCTTCACAAACTCGGTCACTCGGCGATCCACAATTCCTCTTGGATGCTCTAGACCATGACGCCTAACCGTCTGGAAGAAGCACAGTCTTCAAAGGTAACAAGCGTCGGATCCACTCAGGATCAATCTCTTCAGTGATGCTCAATCACTTGGGGTTTGTAGGTGTTTGGGTTTTTGGTTTTTCCTCACTTGATGATTTTCGCTCAAAGTCCTCAGAGGATGGGTTGCTCTCAAATGACAAGTGTCAGTTTCTCTCGGAGCAGCCAACCAGCTAGTGGTTGTAGGGGGCGGCTATTTATAGCCTAGGGAGCAGCCCGACATGATAAGACATAAATGCCCTTCAATGATATGACCGTTAGGTGGATAGATATTTTGGAACAGCTGGCGCATAGCACAGCAACGGTCGGAATTTTGAGTAGCAAAATCCTCAGGGCTATCATGTTCCTCACTGTGTAGGCAATCCGCACTGGCAAATTCCTAACTCCTCAGTCAGGACAAATTCCTCAGAGACCAGAAGAACTTCGTCTCTGTCACTGAAGAAATTGACTGAACTGTATGAGGTTTCCAATGGCTTCACTCGAAGGGATTGGTAGGTGTAGGATTTTGAGTTGAGCATCACATGGAAATTTTTCCTTAGTATTTCCTCGACCCCCTTTAACAGTACGGTGTTTCCTATGACTCAAGAAAGAGAAAATGAAACTACGAAAACAAAAGTCTTCACGCTTCATGTTCCTCGAATGAATACCAAGTCTTCACGGACACACCAATTTCTTCACTTTCAAAGTCTTCATGAAAGTCTTCAGAAATACCAAAATCTTCAGTCGAAGATATTCATTTTTAGGGGTCGACTTTTCTTGTAAATATCAAACTCCTCATAGACTTATAGACCTGTGTACACTCACAAACGCATTAGTCCCTTAACCTATAAGTCTTCAATACACCAAAATCACTAAGGGGCACTAGATGCACTTACAGCCCTAAAGGAAATCGGCCCAACAACGTCATGTGGGCCGTCGAATATAACACCAGCCCATTTCACTTTTGGCCCATGTATGGCCCACGACGTCTTTCGGCCCATATGAGGCCTTCGTATCTTTCAGCCCTTTACAGGCCCACGGTGACTCTCGCCCATAATGAACAGTAATTTTCTTTATACCCGTTAACGGCCCGTGATTTACATGGGCCATTTCCAGCCCGTGTTAGCTTTTAGCCTATTGACGGCCAATACGTTATTGGGCTCCTTTTCGGCCCTCGATTACTTCCAGCCCGTTACTGGCATGTTCCCCTAATTGGCCAAATTCGGCCCATGGCAAGAGTCGGCCCGTTACTGGCATGTTCCCCTAATGGGCCAAATTCGGCCCATGGCAAGAGTCGGCCCGTTACTGGCCTGTTACCCTAATGGGCCAAATTCGGCCCATGGCAAGCGTCGGCCCGTTTCTGGCCTGTTAACCCGTTGCGCCGTTTCCAGCCCATCCTATATTCTGGCCCATTAACGCCCCGTTATGCCTATGATGGAATTAAGCCTTTGTTGTCCTATGGCCTGTTACCGTGCTGGACCGATACCAATTACGCCCGATTACAGCCCATGTAGACCCATTTATCCGACAGCCCGATGCAATGCACACTTGAAGAGTTGAATCATGGAGATCTCCCCCTATATCTTGTAATTCATACACGCATTTAACATATAATATGAAGAATTTGAAATGCATGATGAAATATGGTGCCTGATGAAATTCAACATGCGTGCAATAATATTAACGAGGAATAAGCATGCAGAATAGTGCATCAAAAGTATCACAGCACAGTGCATCAAAAGTATCAGAGCACAGTGCATCAAAAGTATCAGAGCACCATCGGGTTTAAGATTACAACTCGATCCAATAAAGTTTCAGAAGAACGAGAGTTGTGACTTAGCAAAAAAACGCCCATATAGTAGACCCGCTTGAAGACTAACTCATATTTCTCCCCCTTTGTCATCGAATGACCAAAAGGATCGAAAATGAGGACTAACGCCCCTGAAGATAATCATGTTGATGAAGGAGCGCCAGCGTTGTTGGGGTCGTTTGTTGATGTAGGGCCTGCCGCAGTGTCGTCCAAATCTTCATGTTCATCAGTGTCGCGCGATGAAGAATATGAGCTGGCCACCAGAGAAGGAACCTTGACCTTCTTGAATTTCTTCGGTGGAGGTGCAGACTAGTCAAAATCTTCATTAAGACCCATGTTCTTCAGATCTTCTTCACCATACAAATGTGACAGGATTGCCCAGGTGCGATCGAAGACTTGATGGAGGTAGTAGTGGTTTTTCTTCACTGCATTGTGTGTGGCAGTCATGTTGTGAAGAAGTGAACCAAACTGACGCTTAACCCATTTGTGATTTCGATCCACCTTCTGGTGAAGACTAAGAAGAAGTTCACGGTCAGTCATCACGCACGGAGCAGTGGCTTGAGGAGTGGACTTGGGTGCATTGGCAGAGTCATGTGTGGCAGAGTCATCATTGGTGGAATAAGATGCAGCTTTGCGAAACTGACCATCCAATGGACGAATGCCTTCATCTATTATAGCTGGTGCCTTGCCCTTTCCATCAACTGAGGAATATGTCTGCTTGAGGACTTCAATTGGGGGCAAGTAGCTGAGGTGATTCTGGAAATCAGCTTTGTAGTTGAGTGAAGACCTTGTCCTGAGGAATCTCATAATCCAAGGTGCATAAGGCTTCAGCTCAAACGGAGACAGTGCAACATTGGCCATAGTCCTCATGAAGAAATCGTGATAATTGATAGGAATGCCATGAACGATGTTGAATACTAGATTCTTCATGATGCCAACAATTTCCTCATCAGATGAGTCATGGCCTTTGATAGGACTGATTGTCCTCGTAAGAATACGATAGACAGTTCTGGGCACGTACAGTAATTCCTTCACGAGGAATTTGGTTCTTGGTGTCTGCCCTGGCTTCAAAGGTTTCATCAGCACCAGCATGTAATGATGTGTGAGCTCAGGTTCACTGTAGATGCAGCGAGCTTCTTCAAGGGGAGGACTGAGTGGTAGAGCACGAAGCAATTCAGAGGCTGGTGCAGTGTAGTGAGTGTTTTCAGACATCCAGTCAAACACCCATGAATTCTCATCTTCAGCATCTCTAGTGATGTGCAGCATTGCATAGAATTGAAGAATCAGTTCTTCATTCCAATCGCAGATGTTAGAGCAAAAGTTTAGCAGTCCAGCATCGTGAAGAACACTGAGGACTGGTGCGAAGCACGGCAGAGATTCCGTATCCACGTGAGGAATATGCTCATGGTAGAAGATCTTCTCCTTGTTGAAAAGCACTGAGGAATAGAAATTGGCTTGACTAGCAGTCCAGAAACGCCTCTTCCTAATGCAAGTAGAGTCATATGGGTTGTAATCTTCGAAGAATACGTGCTCACTAAAGAAATCATCAGCCTTGAACTTTTGCTTGCGTGAGAATGGATCCTTTGGCTTCGGAAGAGGAGTGTCAGTGAGTTGCATCACGACCTCAGGAATCTCAATCGCAGGTTCTTTAGGCTGAGGAATTTCTGGTTCCTCCTCAATGGCAGTCTGCGTCGTTGGTTGTTCAGCAGCAGCAGTTTCTTCAGCGCTAGTGGCTGGAATTTCCTCATGGACAGTTGCAGTGGGATGAGTTTCTTCAGAGCCCATGTGAACAGTTTGTGTGGGGGACTGAGGAATTTGCTGTAGAGGGGTGAACATTGGAGAGTTTGGATGCTGACTTTCCTAGAATTCATCACTGATTACGGGTGTGGAGCAGCCAATGTCCACATCTTCATCTTTCATTTCTTCAACACCAGCCTCTTCAGCTGTGAACTGAGGCAGAGGCGAGGAGATGATAGGTGTTGAAGGGATCACATCCACTTCAATTTCTTCATCCAATGGTTCAGACAAAGCAGCAGAAGGAGTTTCTTCATCAGATCCGCTGGGGATCACATATTCTTCATCAAAAGGAACAAGGTCCTTTGATGGCCTGGTTGAGATGGGAACAGCATCAATCGGATTTGCAAATGAACTTGTCATAGGCTTCATTTTCTTCGGAGCTGAAGAATCTGAAGCAGCTGATGCTTTCCTTTTCTTCACTGCAGCACGCTCTGCAGCCTTGGTCTTCTTCACATCTGATGCAGATGGAAGGATTGGAGTTGAAGTTGGTGCAGGAGCAGCTGAGGAATCTGGTTGATTTTCTTCAAGCACAACTGATGCAGTTGCCCTGAGTTCTTCAGTTTCTTGAGGCACACCACTAGTGGGTGCCCTGGCAATTTCTTCAGCGGCTAGAATGCAGTCATCAGCCCTGGAACTCACATTATCTTCAGCAGCCTGATTGTCATCAGCGGTGCTGGCATTTTCTTCAGTAGGCTGAGCAGATGCTTCAGCCTGAGCAATTTCCTGTTGCGTTGGGGCTGCAACATTGGAAGTGAAGTTATCCGCAAGTTTCACAAGACGAACCTTGGCTCCATGCCAATCAGCGCGATATGCGTCAAAGTCATCACTGAGTTTCTTAATCTCAGTCTGAATAGTGACAAGTTCTTCAGTTGTCATAGAGACAACGTTTTTCTTCAGATAGCGCTCTTTCTTGTACTGCGCTTTCTTGATCTACCTGGCCTTCGCAAATTTCCACTTTTCTTCTTGAATGAAGTGGGTCAGCATGTGACTCTGTCCAGGAGTCAGCTTGAAGTCAGGCAAGGGAGTGTTGGGGTCCTTGTGCCAATCATCAATATAGTTGGGGATCAGCTTGGGATCCAAAAGCAGTGGCACCTCTGATCCTTTGGCTCTTGCGGCCCTGACTTGCCTGTCTCTGATGATTTTGGCAAGTTCATCATCATCAGCTTCGTCTTCATCAGACGGCACTTGGAAAGCGACTTGCTTCTTTTGAGGACTTGGGCGAGAACCTCGTCCAGCAGTGGCCTTTGTCTTCAGCAGTGAGGGGACAACTGAGGAACTTGGTGTATCTGAGGAACTAGCTGAGACACGTGAGGCAATGGAGATGCCGGCAGTCCTTTGGCATGAGGCGAGATGCACAGGTGCTGAGGATTTAGTCAGAACAGCTGAAGGCTTTGGCGGAGGAGCTGAGGACTTTGGAGGAACAGGAGCAGCATGAGGAATTTGCCGTGAGGGCTTTGAGGATTCTGGTTGTGAGGTCATTGTTGAGGAACTTGGCCTGTGCGCAGGCTTCTTAGACATAGCCTTCTTTGGCTTGACAGCAGAGGCCTCAGCAGAGGCAGCAGCAGCAGCAGAGTCTTCATTGAATTTCCTCACTGCTTCTTTGGCTTGCTTAGCCAGCTTGGCTTGGCGCTTGGCCCATTCATCAGGATAGTCCTCACCGCGCTTGAGGCTGGTGGGATCTGCTATTTGGCCAGGTGCCAATGGAGCTCTTGGGCATGGAGGATTGAGTGCGAATTTCTTCATGTACTTAGGAGTGACATATCTGTACTCCCTCCATTCTCTTGCCCATCTCCTCTCTATCCTTTGTTTGCGCACTTTGCGCTCATTCTTGGTTTCCTCAGTAGGTGTGCAGTACCCAGCATATATGTCATCAGGGATCTCAAACGCTGTATTTACCTCAGGCCTCTTTCTCCCTTCCGTGGCTTCTTACTATCAGCCATTTTCTTCAGTTGAGGAATTTGAACAGTTGAATTCTTTGAAGAAGTATGCAAATTTTCTTCGAGGAACGTTGCAAATGAGTTAAGTTGATGAGAACCTAGTGATTCAGCAGCTGACATGTGTACCTGTGAACAGAGTATAGTTGCGAGGAATTTGGAGAGGTCATATGCGTTCTCAGAAGGTTTTGTAAAAAGAACAAGTTTGAGGAATTTGACCAGATGAGTCTTGAAGAATTTCACTAAGCTTGCTTTGTCTTAGGTTCCAGAGATGTGTAGATTAAAAATCCACACATTTGAGGAATCTTGAAGAAAAACATGGCTTAGAGAAATGAATCAAGAACATATGACTTGTGAAGTGTTCAGTGTGTGAAGATATGAAGAAAAACACTTTTGAAGATTTTGTAGATAATCATTCGAATCAACGAGGGTAGTAAAAGTAACTTTTAATTACCCTGGATGAAGAACACGATGAACAGTGAAGTGGAGAGGTGAAGTTCGTCTGTGTGGATCTTCCACGCCCTAACTCGGCGGAGGAAGACGGCTACGGCGGTGGCGGAGTGAAGATTTCCGCGGTCGGTGCGAGTACGTCAGCGACGAGGTCGAGGCAGTGAAGCTCTTCCTCACCGGCGGCGATGAAGTAGCGGCGGCGCTAGGGTTTGAGAAGCTCGAGCTGGAGAGAGATCGAGTGGAGTAAAAGAAGTGCGGAAGGGAAGGAGGGGTATTTATAGCCACGGTGAAAAACTGTTCGCCCGAAGAAATTGGACGAACGTTCCCCTGACCCTTCTCATTCGCATGAGATGTGTCACCCACGTAGTGAGAGGTGGAGATCGTGTTATATCGTGGGTGAGTGGATAAGTGTATCGTGGGATGCAGAATGGTTTGAGCGGCAAAGCCAAAAATTTCGATAAGATAGATTTTAAAGTTCCGTTCGCAATTTCTTCAGCTGACAAGGACACAGTGAAGACTTTGAACGAGTTTCAAATAGAACGCACATGAAGAATTTGTCAACGGATTGGGTTGAGTATAGAATAGAGGGGAATGGTCCGATCACATTCACTTAGCAGAAGAACCAACTTGAAGAAATAGCAATAAGTGAATGTTGTAGAGGACATAAACTCATATATATATAGCCAATGAAGAGAAACGACGAGACAAGTGAAGATTATGCAAAGTTGAAGAATATGAATAATTTGAGGAATTTCAACTTTTGGTGGTGGCGTGACCCACCGTATAACAATGATGATTTCAGACACCGCGTACAATTATCGTAGGGTTCTGAGAATCAAATTCTTCATTAATTGCTTCACACTAAGAGTGTTATTCTTCATTGATTGAAGAAAAACGTTTCTTCATGTGTTGCACATCTAAGTCATCAATTTTGCATAAGTGTTAGGATGAGTGTCCTTTTCAAAGAACATTCGAATATTCTAGGATATTTAGCTCACACCACAACTTGCTAAATATCTTCTCATCCAAGGGCTTTGTGAAGATATCGGCTAGCTGTTCTTCAGTCTTCACATGCTCAATAGAAATGTCGCCCTTCAACACATGATCACGAAGAAAATGATGACGAATCTGAATGTGCTTTGTCTTCGAGTGCTGAACTGGGTTGTGAGCAATCTTGATGGCACTCTCATTGTCACAGAAGAGAGGCACATTCTTCATGTTGACGCCGTAGTCCTTGATAGTTTGCTTCATCCATAGCAATTGGGCACAGCAAGAACCAGCGGCAATGTACTCAGCTTCAGCAGTAGATAGTGACACGCAGTTCTGTTTCTTCGAGGACCAACAGACCAAAGATCGTCCGAGGAAATGACATGTACCAGATGTTGACTTGCGATCCACACGATCACCAGCATAGTCAGAGTCAGAATATCCAAGAAGATCAAAAGCCGAGCCCTTGGGGTACCATAATCCAAGTGTTGGTGTCTGAGCTAGATATCGAAGAATATGCTTCACAGCCTTATGGTGTGATTCCTTCGGTGTAGCTTGAAATCGGGCACACATGCAAACACTAAGCATTATATCTGGCCTAGATGCACATAAGTACAATAAGGAGCCTATCATGGAGCGATATACCTTATGATCGAAGTCAATACCATTTTCATCAGTGCACAGATGGCCATTTGTGGGCATAGAAGTTTTGACGCCTTTGCAATCTTGCATGCCGAATTTCCTCAGTACATCCTTGAGGTATTTCTCCTGAGAGATGAATATGCCATTGTGTTGTTGACGAATTTGAAGACCTAAGAAGAATTTCAACTCTCCCATCCTAGACATTTGATATTCTTCACTCATCATATAGGCAAATTCATCACTATAACGTTGGTCAGTACAGCCAAAGATAATATCATCAACATATATTTGGCACACAAACAATTCACCATCATAAGATTTAGTGAAAAGAGTAGAGTCGAGTGAACCGGGTTTGAAGCCTTTCTTCATGAAGAGTTCCTTCAAGGTATCATAGATGGCCTTGTTGAGTCTGAAGACTTTGTCAGGATTCTTTGGATCTTCAAAACCTGGGGGTTGAGCAACATATACTTCTTCCTCAAGCTTACCATTTAGGAATGCACTTTTCACATCCATTTGATATAAAGTGATATCATGATGGTTAGCATAAGCAAGTAATATGCGAATAGACTCAAGTCTAGCAACAGGTGCAAAAGTTTCATCGAAATCAATTCCTTCAACCTGTGTGTAGCCTTGAGCTACAAGCCGTGCCTTATTCCTCACCACAAGGCCATTTTCATCTTGCTTGTTGCGGTAGATCCACTTTGTGCCAATGATATTGTGCTTGCGAGGATCTGGACGTTTGACCAGTTCCCAGACATTGTTGAGCTCGAACTGATGTAATTCTTCTTGCATGGCCTGAATCCACTCAGGCTCCAGAAATGCTTCATCTACCTTAGTGGGCTCTGTAATAGAGCAAAAGCATACTTCCCACAAAAGTTAGACAAATGTGA